>NC_029786.2:74380612-74400924 GCF_000816755.2 Arachis ipaensis | reverse complement strand
CAAAGGATAAAGTGAGATGCCAAAACTATTCAAGAGGCAAAAAGCTACTAGTCTCGCTCATCTGATTGGAGCTAAGTTTCATTGATATTTTAGAATTTATAGTATATTCTCTTCTTTTTATCCTATTTGATTTTCACTTGCTTGGGTACAAGCAACAATTTAAGTTTGGTGTTGCGATGAGCAGATAATTTATACGCTTTTTGGCATTGTTTTTAAGTAGTTTTTAGTATGATTTAGTTAGTTTTTAGTATATTTTTACTAGTTTTTAATTAAAAATCAAATTTCTGGACTTTACTATGAGTTTGTGTGTTTTTCTGTAATTTCAGGTAATTTCTGGCTGAAATTGAGGGACTTGAGCAAAAATCTGATTCAGAGGCTGAAGAAGGACTGCAGATGCTGTTGGATTCTGACCTCCCTGCACTCGAAATAGATTTTATGGAGCTACAAAAACCCAAATGGCACGCTCTAAATTGCGTTGGAAAGTAGACATCCAGGGCTTTTCAGAAATTAATAATAGTCCATACTTTGCTCAAGTTTAGATGACGCAAACTGGCGTTTAACGCCAGCTTTCTGCCCTATTCTGGCGTTAAACGCCAGAAACAAGTTGCAAAGCAGAGTTAAACGCCAGAAACAAGTTACAAACTGGCGTTCAACTCCAAGGAAGACCTCTACATATGAAAGCTTCAATGCTCAGCCCAAGCACACACCAAGTGGGCCCGGAAGTGGATTTCTGCATCATTTACTCATTTCTGTAAACCCTAGTAACTAGTTTAGTATAAATAGGACTTTTTACTATTGTATTTAGATCTTTTGATCATGTTTTTATGATTGAAACCTCTTTGGGAGGCTGGCCATTCGGCCATGCCTGGACCTTGTTCTTATGTATTTTCAACGGTAGAGTTTCTACACACCATAGATTAAGGTGTGAAGCTCTGCTGTTCCTCATGAATTAATGCAAAGTACTATTGTTTTTCTATTCAATTCAAGCCTATTTCTTCTCTAAGATATTCATTCACACACATGAACATGATGAATGTGATGATTATGTGACGCTCATCATCATTCTCACTTATGAACGCGTGCCTGACAACCACTTCCGTTCTGCATGCAAACAAGCTTGAATGTGTATCTCTTAACCTCCTGATTCACGATCAGAGTCCTCGTGGTATAGGCTAGCATTATTGGCGGCCATTCTTGAGATCCAGAAAGTCTAAACCTTGTCTGTGGTATTTCGAGTAGGATCTAGGATGGGATGGCTGTGACGAGCTTCAAACTCGCGAGTGCTGGGCGTAGTGACAGACGCAAAAGGATTACTGAATCCTATTCCAGCAGGATCGAGAACCGACAGATGATTAGCCGTGCGGTGACAGCGCATTTTGGACCATTTTAACTGAGAGGACGGGATTTAACCATTGACAACGGTGATGCCCAACATACAGCTTGCCATGGAAAGGAGTATGAAGGATTGGATGAAAATAATAGGAAAGCAGAGAATTAGAAGGAATAAAGCATCTCCATACGCTTATCTGAAATTTCTACCAACGAATTGCCTAAGTATCTCTATTCTATTTTATATTTTAATTATATTTTAATTATCAATTCACCATAACCATTTGAATCCGCCTGACTGAGATTTGCAAGGTGACCATAGCTTGCTTTAAGCCAACAATCTCCGTGGGATCGACCCTTACTCACGTAAGGTTTATTACTTGGACGACCCAGTGCACTTGCTGGTTAGCTGTGCGAAGTTGTGACAAAGAACTAAGATTATGAACGTGCGTATTAAGTTTTCAACGTCGTTACCAAGGAATGAACGATCATGATTTCGCATACCAATACGCATCAGCCAATTTTTAGCTCACTTCTCGCATACGCATACCACCCAGGAAGAGAGCACCTTTTGCGTCCTAGCCTCTCGCGTTCGCACGCCACATCACCTTTTCCCATGTCATGCATACGCGTGACCTCCCCTGTTTCTTTTCAAAGCTTCTTTAAAAAAAAAGAGAGAGCAAGTCATGCATACGCTTGACCCACGCGTACGTGTGACCCCCAGATTTTGAACTGTACCAGGATCGTGCGTGGACTGTGCCATCACACGGTCCAAACAGAGAGTTGTACGTGTAGGGTGCGAGAACTGTGCATCCAGCACGACTTTCTCCCATGCGTACGCGTCACCCACGCGTATGCATCACTTCATCTTTTCCCTTTCTACGCCTACACGTGCTAGATGCGTACCCGTCGATGCCCATTTCCCCTGCCATGCTTACGTATGACCCACGTGTACGCGTGGATTTGAATTCTATAACCCCTGACACGAGAACCCTAAGCTCATTCGCGCAGCACCCCTTTCTCTTGTCCCTCCAACGTCTCTTTCTTTCTTTCTTCCCCATTTCTCTCTTTCTTTTCTCTATCTCCTCTTCTCTCTCGAACTACCCCTGCCAACCAGCAACCGCTGCGCGGCTATGCCTTCACCACCGGCATCCTCTAAGTCCAGCAACCACCTTCTTTCTTCCCTATCCCCTCTTTTCTTCTTCCCCATTTCACTACCTTCCCCTTCTCTATACCAAAACATCATTTTTCCTCCGATCAAGCCCCTGTTCCCGTTTCAACGCCGCTGGCAGCGCCGTCTCTGAGCCAGCCTTACGCTGCATTCCACCTCCTTCTATTTCTCTGGTCCAGTTCCATTTCTGTTCTTGCTTCTTTTTCCCAGGTTTCCCCTGCTTCCCTTTTTTTAGTTCTATTTATATTCTGTTATGCTAGTTTAATTAGTTTGTTTAATTTTGTTAGTTACATTAGTTGAAAATGCATGTTAGTAGATTATAGGTGGCTAGATAGTTAATTGATTTTGTAGTAGATTTAGGTTTGAATTTTTGCTGTTTATGTTGTCTGGATGGATGCTTTATTGCTCTATTTTTGATTGATTGATGATCATGCTCTTATGATGTTAAAAATTGTGAATTGATGCTAGTTGCTAATTGTGCTTATTGCTGTCTAATTCATATGAATTTATTGTGCTTCATGCTTGTTTGAGTTAACTTGAATTCATATGGGCTGTTATTTTGCTGTTTGTTTAATTCGGGAACGTCCAATTTACTGCCGGAATGCTGCCGAAATTTTTCAAAATTTTTGTATTACTTGGATCCCAATTTGTGAAGTGGATTTGGTAATCTGTTGCTTTAATTCTGTTTTGTTACCAAATTCAACTCATGAATGGCTCGGTTAGCATTTCTGTTTTCTTTTGGTTCCTTTATGTCACATTGCTTGGTTGATGGCAACAAAGAGCTATTTGACGGATTTCTGTGTCAAATAGATCATTGTTGGCCAATTGTTTGTGAATCACCTCTATGTTTTGAATTATCAAGTTCAGGTCACAATTTTTTATCTTCATGGTTCAATTTCAATTCCTTTTTTTATCCAACCATTGAAGTTAGTGTTATGAACTTTCCAAGTGGCCTAATCTTGCTAACTGTAATTGAGGTTCTTTAAAATTGTTTAACTTGGTGCATTTTCACTTTTGTAACCATTTAAATAAATTTTTTGGTTTTTAATGAATTTTAGGTCACATTAAGTGCATGTGTCAGTCTTTTCACACTAATTTTTACAATTTAGTGATCAAACACATTGATGATGGATTGTATTTTTTCTTTTTGTGCTTATTTTCCCTTATTCAATCCATCATCAATGCTTGCAATACATTACATGAGTGTGAGTTTGCTTGTTCTTGACTATTTTTAAACACTTCCATAATTACTTGAAATGTGAATTCTGACTTATTTTGATTCCTTTTCTTTCCATTCCATTCCAAGTAATTGCAACTTATGTGCTCAATTCATGTTTAAACTCTTAATTCCTCTGTTTTATGTCTCTTGCCTACCTGTGATATTATTTTTGCCTTACATGCCTTAGCCTCTATTTAATATCCTATTTATTCTAATTAATTTTTCAGGATGACTAACGGAAAAGGAAAAGGCAAGGCTAAGGCCGGCTCTAGTAAAAGGAAAAGATCACAGGCTACCATTGAGATAACGGATGAGCCCTTTGACTGAGAAACAATTTATTGCGAAGGAGAAGGATGATCAAGCTACGCCTTCCTCCGACTCAGTTAAGTTTGCCAACCTCTATTGTGAATTAAGGTTTTCGCACTTTCTAGAAAATCGGAACCTTTACATGGAGAGAAAGCTAAGAATACCACCCGAGATGAGAAAGTACACTGAACATCAAATTGAATAGTGACGAAAAGCTTTTTACTAGTAAAGAATTCACAAATAAACTCTCGTTGCAAGTATAGTTTCTAAACCAGCAAAGAATCCTTTCGTACAAAAGTTTGGTTGTCACAAGTAACAAAACCCCTAAAAAGTAATAACCGAAGTATTTAAACCTCGGGTCGTCTCTCAAGGAATTGCAGGGAAGTATGATTTATTATTGGTTATGGAAGATTATCTTTTTTGGGATTTTTGAATAAGGAGCAAGAAAAATAAATTGCAAGAAAGTAAATTAATAACTAGAAAAACTCTTGGCAAGGTATGAGAACTGAAAATCCCATCCTAGTTATCCTTATCAATTGTGATGAGAATTGTTTATTGCTCCCACTTAGTTAACCCTTACTAAATAAAGAAAAGTCAAGTGGACCAATCAATTTGATTCCTCAAATCCTAGTCAACTCTTGAGGAAAGACTAGCTTTAGAGGGATCCAAATCAACCAGCAAATTCCAATTATCAATCAACAAAGGAGTTTGATAACTCAAGTATCACCAATTATTTAACCAAAGCTAAGAATGTATAAAGCTATATTAAAATCCTAAATATGAAATACCTCAAATTGCATTAAATAGATAGATCAAATCTAACATGGAGTTCACAAACCAAATAGCAACATAAAGTAATCAATAAGGGAAATAGATAAACTAGAATACCAAGACAAATAAAAGTAAAAGAGAAACTAAATTAAAGGAACATTGAACCTGGAATTGAGAAGAAGAAATCCTAATCCTAAAACCTAAGAGAGAGGAGAGAGCCTCTATCTCTAGAAAAACTACATCTAAAACCTAAAATTGTGAATAATCAATGTATGCCTTGTTTCCCCCACTCTGTAGCCTCTAATCTAGGTTTTTTGGGCCAAAAACTGGGACAAAAACAGCCCAGAAATTGCCCCTAGCAATTTCTGATACGTCCAGCATGCGGCTCTGTCACGCGTACGTGTCGCCACGCATACGCGTGGATTGAACTTTCGCCAGGTCATGCGTACGCGTTATCCATGCGTGTTCATTGTCTATCTTTGGGGAAACTATAGCAAATTATATATCGTTGCGAAGCCCCTGATGTTAGCTTTCCAACACAACTAAAAACGCCTCATTTGGACCTCTGTAGCTCAAGTTATGGTCGACTTAGTACCAATAGGTCAGGCTGGACAGCTTTAGCAGTTCCTTCAGTTTCTTGTATTGCTTCCACTTTTGCATGCTTCCTTTCTATCCTCTAAGCCATTCCTACCCTATAAACCGAAATCACTTAACACACATATTAAGGCATCGAATGGTAATAAGAGGGGATTAAACATAGCAAATTTAAGGCCAAAGAAGCATATTTTTTTAATCATAGCACAAAATTAGGAAGGACAATGTAAAACATGCGAATTCAATGAATAAGTGTGAGTTTAGTGGATAAAATCCACTCAATTAAGCACAAGATGTACCACAAAATAGTGCTGCATCAAATCTCCCCACACTTAAACATTAGCATGTCCTCATGCTAAGCTCAAGGAGATAGAAAGGATGAATGGGGGAAAGTAAGACTCATGTAATGCAATGTGATACAACCTATGTATGAATGCAACTATATGCTAAGATACTTCTGTCCACTTGGTTAAAAGTAAAAAAGTTCTTCAAGATAAATATAAATCAAATTTTACCAATTCAAATCATATAATAAAAGACCAGCAAACTTGTAAGAAGATAGCTCATGAAAGAAGGAACATAGAATCAAGCATTGAACCCTTACTGGTAGTGTATGTGCACTCTAATCTCTCAAGTGTATAGGGTAGTCCACTCTAGTCTTCTCTAGTCATGCTTTCTAAAACTTTATTCTTCATCTAACCAATCAATAATTATTTAATGCACCAATACAAACATCATGAGGTCTTTTCAAGGTTGTAATGGGGCTAAGATAAGGGTGAGGATATATGTATGGCCAAGTGAGCTATAAATTGAATCTTTGAGTAACCTAAACTCCAACCTAACATACATACACTCTATATAATTCTAAAATCATGCCTAGCTACCCATAATTCTCACTTTTGCATTACATACTCATGCATCAACTTTTCTCTTTAATTTTATCACATATGCATTGATCTTTTATTAAACTTAACATTGGGGTAATTTTGTACCCTTATTTATTTATTTATGTTATATGTATATATATAGAGTCTCTTATTATTGTTCTTGGTTAAAAAAATATATATATATATATATATATATATATATATATATATACTTTTTCTTTTTCTCTCTTTTTTATTTTTTTATTTTTTTTATTTTTTTGATTAAAAATATAAAGGTAGACATAACATATCAATGCACATGAGTTTTTAATTTTTTTGGTCTCATATGAGTATGCACCCAAATTCCCAATATTTAAATAAAGTAGAAACATAACACATTCTCTATTAACCCAGGTTTCCCACAGTTTCCCCACACTTGGTTGGCACACAATCTCTATCTTAAGCTAACCAAAGATTCAATGGGATAATTAATTATTTTTCTGCTTAAGGCTAGTGATGTGGTAAAATATAGAACAAACGGGGATTAAAAGGCTCAAAGTGGCAAACAAAGGTAATTGAAAGGGTAGACTATTTGGGATAAGTGAGCTAATAACAAAGGATGGCCTCAATCATATGCAAGCATATAAATACACTAAACAATGGACATATAGAATGGAACAAAATATAGATTACAATCATAGAGAAGAAAACACATAAGAAAAAATATTATGGTTAAATAGTGTAACCATGCAATAAGCTCAAAACTCATGGGTTGTGTGCTCTTTTAACTATAATTCATGTTCCAATTTACAATTATCAAACAAGTTTAACGTAAAATTTTAATTCGAATTAGTGAAAATTTTCAAAATAGGGTCTTAAAAAGAAACTTATTATTTTTCAACCGAGTAGAACATACATGCAAACACTTATTATTATGCAATCTATCCTATATGACAAAAGAAGAAGTCAAATTTGTTGGTGTTAAAAGAGAAAAGTTACCTCCGGAAGTCAGGTACTGACCGACCTCCCCACACTTAAAGCTTGGCACCGTCCTCGGTGCCATCAGCCAGGAACAAAGGGGGGCTGGTAACAGCATCTCCACAGTCAGGTTCGTTATGGCTCCGGTGCTGGTAGGTGAAGTGGAGTCCGGAGTTTCTGGATCTTCTTCAGGTGGGTGGTTGCCAACAATCAGCTCCTTGAGGTATGTAAGTCGGCTTTTGTTGCGGCGCTCCATTCGCTTTGCCTGCCGGTCTAACCGGTCCAACCTCTGAGGTATCTAAAGGGGCAGCTGCTTTGTTGGAGGTGCTTATGCTTTTTGTTCCTTTCCTCGCCGGTGGCTTGTCAGAGGCTCTCTCTGTACCCTTCCTGGTGGCCATCCTAAAAAGGGAGAAGAGAGAGGGACATGAATTCAAATGGATAGAGCAAGGAAGAGGACAGTACGAGTGATAATCATGCGAAGGTAAAGAAGAATGTCGTTAACACATGGTCGCGACTCCATGCAATTAGGACATCAATGGAAATATAGCATGATAAATTGAGGCAATTAAATGCAAGATGTTTATTGGCATGCTGGTAAAGGTATGAGTAGCATAGGTCAAGCATTGAAAGCCAAAATGTATTATCACTCGTAACAAACTAACAATAATGTTTGTATTGACAATTATATTTAATTAATAAAATTTTGGAAGGGTTTGGTGAAAAGCAGGCATTAGAGTAGAAGGATAGAATAATTAAGAATGCACAATGCCATACGGGCTTTTCACAAACACTTAGTATGCATGTAAAATATGTTAGGGAAAGTATGAAATCCAACATGCATGCAATCCAAAAATTAATATTAATTGTCAAAACACTCTTGATGATATCCACAAGCTCAAGTATAATAATATAAGACCCAAATAAAGCTCCAACACCAACATAAAAATGCATGAAGAAAAAGAAAAGAATGAAAAAGAAACCATAAATAACTAAGCATGAAAGAGAAAAAAAAATTTTTTCAAGAAAGAAAAGTAATTAAATGCAATAAGAAGAATGAAGGAAGAAAGGAGAAGGGAATGAAAAGTCGGGACGTGATGCGCGCGCACAAGGCACGCGTACGCGTCGCCCACGCGTACGCGTGGGTGGTCTTGGAAGCAAAAAGGACGCGCACGCGTAGATGACCTTGTGCCTCTAGCACAGTTCCATCGTGGGGGCAGCACAAGTTTCTGTCCAACATGCTATTTACGCTAATTTCCCTATCCACGTGTGCGCGTGCTTGACGCGTATGCGTGGTCTTCCCTTGTGGCAAATGACGCCCACGCGTGGGTCAAATTGTGCGCAGAGCACACTAGCCTCACGATTCCATCACAACTTTCTGTTCGTTGGATGGGGGGCGAAGTTGCTATCGACGCCCACGCGTGGCCTGCGCCTACGCGTGGTTTGCCCCCCTTTTTTTATGCAGAATACAAAATGCAGAATGCAGAATGTAGATGATTATGCAGAAATTATGAGTGAATAATATGAAAAACAAAATAAAATAAAACTAGGAATGAAAAGGGACGATTATACCATGGTGGATTGTCTCCCACCTAGCACTTTTAGTTAAAGTCCTTAAGTTGGACATTTGGTGAGCTCCTTGTCATGGTGGCTTGTGCTTGAACTCGTCTTGAAACTTCCACCAATGCTTGGACTTCCAGTAAGCTCTATCGATACCAGGTAAATTTTTCAAGCTTTGATGGAGTTCTTCACAAGCGTTGAGCTCCCAAAATTGATCCTCATATATTCCCGGATCCCAAATCTTGTTTCTACACCCGTCTTCAAGTGGATCATGATGATTCCATCCGGGTGGTAAGCAATCCGAATTCTCACTAAGATATCCAAACAGCTTCCTGGACCCATACAATTTAGTATGCTTCCACCCATGATAAATCAGCCGTGAGCTTCCTACCACAATGAATCTAGGATTGTGTTGCCAACCACTAATCATCTTTCTTTTACTCTTAAAGCCACAAAGAGCTCGAAGCTCACCATCTGTTTCAAGTAGCCCATATTCAAGTGGGAAAGTAAAGGTTAAGGATAAGTATTTTACCTACTTGAATGTTGTATTGGATGGTAATGGCTTTGGGAAAGAGGTCTCCAACAACTTTGGCAAGGTGATTTCCAGCTCCATTCCCTTGAGCTCTCCCTTGACAATTTCCACCTCTTTGCAAGCCTCTTCAACTTCAATCGCTTCCTCTTGGTAGCTTTCTTCCAATTTAATCTCTTCTGCATTGCCTACCAAGAGCATGGGAGGCTGTGTTTCTTCTTCTTTAATCTCCATCTCCTGATCAACCTCTGCAAAGTCTTCAACCATGATTTATCTTGGAGGTTGTACGCCCTCCTCAACAACAATTTCAAGCTCCTTGAAGGGAAGTTCTATAACTTGAGGTTCCCATGGAGGTTCCGCATCTCCTAAGTCTTCAACCACTTCCTCTTCTGCGATAATTTCGGCTTCCTCCACTTGCTCTAAGACAAAATCAGACTCCTCCTTGATGTCTTCCTTCACAAATTTTAAAACCACTTCTTCGCCTTCAAGGGTCTCCACTACCTTCACCTTTAAGGCATCCTCAAGCTTCTTACGAAGTATGAATTTGAGAAAATAATCCCTTCTCTCTTGTTCCATATCAATAACATAACTGGGATCATGTTGCTCTTGGATTGATGGATGTGGATGCTCTTCCATGGAGGGTGGTGATAGGATGGAGAGATCATTATGTGGTGGTTCAACACTCTCCATCTTTTCCACTTGTTGCTCAACACACTCATTTGTGAGAATGCTTTGTTCATTGCATGAGTCTCTTGGGCCAAACTTTTGACGGATGGTTGCATGAAGTTGATCTATTGCTTCCTGGAGACGATCCCTTGACTCTTGTCCAGCTTGAATAACATGATTAGGATCATATGGCTCTTGGGTTGATGGATATGGACATGGTATATATGGAGATGGTGGTTCTTGGGAGTAATTTGGTTGGAATTGGAGTGGATCTATGTATGGCTCATAAGGCTCATAGGGTGGTTGGTATGGTGGATATGGGTTAGGATCATATGGAGGTGTTTGGTGGTAAGGGACTTGTGAGTATGGTGGTTCAAAGCTATGTTGAGGAGGTGGTTCATAAGCATAGGGTGGGGCTTGTTGGTAACTACAAGGGGATCCACCGTATCCATTGTCTTGATATGCACCTCGGAATGGCTCTTGACCATAGTAATTGGGTGGAGGTTGGTTGTCACGGAAGGATCCACCATAACTATTGTCTTGGTATGCATCACAGAATAGTTGTTGGTGATAGCGCATTGGAGGGGGTTGTTGCCAAGAGGGTTGATCAAATCCTTGTGGCTCCTCCCATCTTTGATTCTTCCAACCTTGATGTCTGTTCTCATTATAGCTTCCATTCCTTACAACAACATTGGAACCAAATTTAAAGCGACAGGGGTGAGAATTCATAGTAGCAAAAGAAATAAAAAAAACTAATAGAAATTAATGAAAATAAACTCCTAAAACTAGAAATACTAATAAAGAAACGAAAAAGCAAATATTTACAATAACCAATAATAAGGCACATGTTTGCAATTCCCCGGCAACGGCGCCATTTTGACGAACAGATTTTCTGTCAGTAAACAAATTCACAAATAAATTCTCGTTGAAAGTATAGTTTCTAAACCAACAAATAATCCTTTCGTACAAAAAAATTGTTTGTCACTTAAGCAAACCCAATAAAATTAATAACCGAAGTATTTAAACCCCGGGTCGTCTCTCAAGGAATTACAGGGAGGTGTATTTATTATTGGTTATGGAAGATTATCTTTTTGGGATTTTTGAATAAGGAACAAGAAAAATAAATGACAAGAAAAATAAATTAATAATTAAGAAAACTCTTGGTAAGGTATGAGAACTGGAAATCCCATCCCAGTTATCCTTATCAATTGTGATGAGAATTGTTCATTGCTCCCACTTAGTTAACCCTTACTAAATAAAGGAAAGTCAAGTGGACTAATCAACGGGATTCCTCAAATCCTAGTCAACTCCTAAGGAAAGACTAGCTTTAGAGGGATCCAAACCAACCAACAACTTCCAATTATCAATCAACAAAGGATTTTGATAAATCAAGTGTCACCAATTACTCAACCAAAGCTAAGAATGTAAAAAGCTAGATTAAAATCATAAATATGAAATACCTCAAATTGCATTAAATAGAAAGATCAAATCTAACATGGAGTTCATAAACCAAATAGCAACATAAAGTAATCAACAAGGGAAATAGATAAACTAGAATACCAAGACAAATAAAAGTAAAAGAGAAACTAAATTAAAGGAACATTGAACCTGGAATTGAGAAGAAGAAATCCTACTCCTAAAACCTAAGAGAGAGGATAGAGCTTCTCTCTCTAGAAAACTACATCTAAAACCTAAATTTGTGAATAATCAATGTATGCCTTATTTCTCCCACTCTGTAGCCTCTAATCTGTATTTTTTAGGTCGAAAACTACATCAAAAACAACCCAGAAATTGCCCCCAGTGATTTCTGATACGTCCAGCACGCGGCTCTGTCACGCGTACGCGTGGATTGAACTTTCGCCAGGTCACGAGTACGCATGATCCACACGTGCGCGTCACCTATCTTCAGAACAAATAGCAAATTGTATATCGTTGTGAAGCCCCGGATGTTAGCTTTCCAACGCAACTGAAACCACCTCATTTGGATCTCTGTAGCTCAAGTTATGGTCGATTTAGTACCAAGAGGTCAGGCTAGACAGCTTTAGCAGTTCCTTCAGTTTTTTGTATTCCTTCCACTTTTGCATGCTTCCTTTCCATCCTCTAAGCCATTCCTACCCTATAAACCATGAAATCACTTAACACACATATCAAGGTATCGAATGGTAATAACAGGAGATTAAACATAGCAAATTTAAGGACAAAGAAGCATGTTTTCAATAATAGCACAAAATTAGGAAGGACAATATAAAACATGTGAATTCAATGAATAAGTGTGAGTTTAGTGGATAAAATCCACTCAATTAAGTACAAGATGAACCATGATATAGTGGTGCATCAAATAGCAGGGTTGGGTATTTCTGGATAGAGAGCTCGTAGAATTGAACTCATCATGGGTCCGAGAGTTTTACTGCAACTATTATCGGATGACCCTTGATGCGGTTCAACTTCGGGACAAACAGATTGTAGTCACAGAGGAATCAGCTTCGGGGCAAACAGATTCTAGTCACAGAGGAAGCAATAGAAGAAATCCTCCATTTCTGACCAAAAATAGATGATAAGGATGGTTTTTCTAGGGCTGAGGAGGCTATTAGATTGATGGATTTTGATTGGGATGCCGCCCGTCGTACTGTAGCTATTCATCCTGACATTCCATGGGCATTCGGAACATCGAAACTGACTCTACAGGGCATCAAGATTGATTATTTCAATGATGAGGCTAGGTTGTGGCAACAAATACTGAGCAACTACATCATGCCTAGCACTCACGAGTCAGAGGTGCCAGCAGATATGGTAGTTTTTATTTGGTGTGCCTTGGAAGGAAAAAGACCTGTACCTTCCAAGACTCATTAGGAGGTATATGTCCCGAGTATATATCAGAGGCACCTTGGCATTTCCATATTTGATCACTCAGATGGCTTACCAGGCTGAGGTACCTTGGGAGCCTCAGGATGAGAGACCATCGGTTGCCGACCGCAAGAAGGTTATTCTACACGGCAAACGGTTCGGATCTCTAGGCCGCAGAGCACCCACTACTACTCCTACAAAGGCGGCCACATCCTTAGCAGCACCTTCGGCAGGACCTTCATCACCTTCAGCGCCTTCTATATTAGCAGCACCATCATCTACATCACAGACGATGTACCGCTGATAAACCCCATTTGTAGGGTTTATCTTGTGCCTAATTTAGGAGATTTTATGATCTTTTACCCACATTTATTCAATGAAATAGCATGGTTTCATGGTTGTCTCCTTATTTGTGCTTAGATGTGAAAACATGTTTTCTAGGTCCTTAATTAGCTAAATTCAATTCACCTTTGATTCCACTAGATGCCTTGATTTGTTTGTTAAGTGATTTCAGGTTGAAAAGGCTAGGAACGGATCAAAGGAGTGAAGAGAAAAGCATGCAAAATGGAGAACACATGGAAAAAGCCAAAGATTTGAGAAACATCATCCACGCGCACGCGCACGGTACGCGCACGCGTGGATCGCGAAATCTTCAGGGACGCGCACGCGCACTGTACGCGTACACGCCGGTGGGCGCACATGATTTTTTAATAGAAAACGTGCCCAGTGATTTCTGAGAGCTGTGGGCCCAATTTGCAACCAACTTTGGCGCCAAAATGCATTTAAAGGACCAAGGATTGAAGGAAAATGGGAACCTAGCATCATTTACACACATTAGGCTAGTTTAGTTTAGTTTTAGAGAGAGAAGCTCTCCCTTCTCTATAGGATTAGGATTAGGTTTAGTTCTTAGATCTAGATTTAGATTCATGTTTTCTTCTATTTTTTCTTCTCAATTCTTTGTTGTTACATCTTGTTCTTCTATTCTTTTGTTGTGATTTCTTTTATGTTGCTTTTATATTTTGTTGTAGATCTACTCTTGTTCCTTCTCTTTTCTTTCAATTCAAGTTGAGGTAATTCATAATAATTGTGTTTCTTTTAATTGTTGTTGTTAATTCTTTGTAATTGAGTAGTGTAGATTTACTTTCCTTACAATTTTACTATGCTTTTCTTTTATGCCTTCCAAGTGTTTGATAAAATGCTTGGTTGGATCTTAGAGTAGATTTTAGTGCTCTTGGCTTGGGAAGGTAACTTAGGAACTCTTGAGTTACTAATGTCCAAGTGATTGATGATTGGGAGCCATTAACTCTAGATTTCACTAATTGAATTGGTGGAGAACCAGGACTTATGGACTTGGATTGACATAGCTCATTTGACTTTTCTTTACTAGTTAGAGGATGACTTAATGGGGTTGATCCTTGCCAATTCTCATGTTGTGGTTAGTGATTAGGATAGGGATCCTTGACCACCAAACCTTGCCAAGACCTTTTTAGCTATTAGTTTATTTTCATTGTCATTTACATTTCACGTCTTTTATCCCAAAAACCCCAAAACATGTCCTATAACCAATAACAAGACACTTTATTGCAATTCCTAGGGAGAACGACCCGAGGTTTGAATACTTCGGTTTATAAATTTAGGGGTTTGTTTTAGTGACAAACAATCTTTTGTATGAAAGGATTATTTGTTGGTTTAGAAACTATACTTGCAACGAGGATTCATTTGTGAATTTCTAAACCGCCAATATTCCAATAATCAAAATGGCGCCATAACGGGGAAATTGCAATGGTGTTGTGTTATTGGTTATTGTACATATGTGAATATTGTGAATAGTTTGCTTGTTTGATTTAGTAGCTAGATTTTATCTCCTTGTTTTTGTGCCTTTTATTTTTGCCTTTGCTATCATGAATTCTCACTTTGGCTATGAGTTTGGTTCTAACTATGTTGTAGGAAATAAGGGCTACAATGAGGATGTATATCAAGGATGGGACAATCAAAGGTGGGAGGAACTGATGCGTGAGCATCTTTCCTATCTTTTTCTAGTGAATTTGCATGTAATTTATTGGGTTTAATAAAGAATTAATTATCTTTTAGCCAATATGGATGCTACTTTGAGTCTTTTGCAATTTTGTTTATTTTAGGTAGCATTCGACGGAATTTGATGGAGTTTCTGCAGCACAAGAATCAAAGGAGATGGCAGCAAGGAGCGACGCGTACGCGTGACTGACGCGTACGCGTGAATTTAGAAGTATCCATGGCGACGTGTACGCGTGACTGACGCGTACGCGTAATTTGTAGATTTGCTCAGCGACACGTGCGCATGACCGACGCGTCTGCGTGACTCGCAGAAAAGACCATCGACGCGTACGCGTGACATGCGCCACGTGCAGAAAAGTGCAGAAAAACACTGGGGGCGATTTCTGGGCTGTTTTGATCCAGTTTCCAGCCCAGAAAATACAGATTAGAAGTTGCAGAATGGACAAAACAAGTGGTTCCCATCCATCAATTGAAACTTGATTATTTAATTAATTTTGATTTAAATTCAAATTTAAATTCAAATCTTAAATTAGGAAAAAATATTATTATAATTTTTAGTATTAGATATTAGATTTTAAATTATTAGAATTAGTTATAAAAGGGATTCCAACACAACATTATTCCCATTTACAATTTACAATCCTTATTTTCTACTCTGAACCATGAGTAACTAATCCTCCATTGTTAAGGTTAGGAGCTCTGTCTATTGTATGGATTGGTAATATTTTTTTTCTATTTTAATTCATGTTTTGATTTATATTTCAATAAATGTTTTCGTTCTTTATTTTATGAATTTGGGTGGAACGGAAGTATGACCCATGTTCTAATTGAGTTCTTGTATAACTTGAAAAAGCTCTTTACTTGAACAATAGCTTGAAAACATATTATCCTGAATTTCTAATTGTTTGTATTTAATGGGATACGTGACATATAATCCCTTTATTTTTGGATAATTAGAATTTTTGTGGCATATAAACTGGAATTTGATCATCACCCTCTAATTGGAATTAATTGACCAAGGAATTGGTAGTTGATGAATTTTAGAGGGGACTAGGAAGGTCTAAGAAATTAGGGTCTAGTCACAAATAGTTTGCCATGAAATTAAATTCTACATGATTAAAATCGTTAGTAAGAAAAGTTAATTCGGAAAAATAGACAACTCTGAAGCCTTAACTGTTTCTCCATATTTTATTCTCAAATTAATCATTTCCCTGTCTTCTGTTTAATGCTCTTTGAATATTCAAACACTCTTTTCTGTTTGTCTAACTAATCCTATCAAACACTATTGTTGCTTAATTCATCAATTCTCGTAGGATCGACCTTACTCACGTAAGGTATTACTTGGTACGATCCGGTGTACTTGCCGGTTAGTTTGTGGGTTATAAATATCGCACCAAATTTTTGGCGTCGTTGACGAAAATTAATTTTGATTAACAGCTATTAGTTGCTTGATTGCTTAGATTAGGCGTTTTGATTTTAATTAGTTTTATTATTATTATTATTATTATTAGTTTTATTTTATTTTTGTTTTTAAATAAAAAATAAAAAATAAAAAAATAAAAATAAAAATTTAGTATTAATATTTTTTTTCTTAATTTCTGAAATTAAGTTTGGTGTTACCCAGTTGATTTTATTTTAATTTTTTTGTTTATTTTTTCTTTTTATTTTCAAAATTGTTATTTATTTTCAGTTATTATTTTCAAATTTTATTTATTTAGTATTTCTATTTTATTTCTTTACACAGGTTACCTCATAGGGACCTCTCTGCACTCTGACGTAGAGAGTCCCATCTTTTCTTGTCTTCCGTTTGTTTATGCGCAGGAACAGAGACAAAGAACATCTCTTAGACTTTGATCCTGAATCTGAAAGAACTTTCAGGCGACGTTTACAACAAGCAAGACTTTACAAGGATGCAAAGTCCACTATGGATAATAATAATGCTGTTAATGCCAATGTGGCTAATCCGAATGGGGATGATCAACAAAAGAGAGTGTTTGGCTTTTACTCTACTCCTACTGCAGATCTCTATGGAAAAAGTATTGTGGTGCCTCCTATAAATGCAAACAACTTTGAGTTGAAGCCACAATTGGTCACCCTGGTGCAACAAAATTGTCAGTATCATGGACTTCCTCATGAAGATCCAAATCAATTTATTTCTGATTTTCTGCAGATATGTGATACTGTGAAGACAAATAGAGTGAACCCAGAGGTGTACAAACTCATGCTTTTCCCATTTGCTCTGAGGGATAAAGCAAAGCTATGGCTAGATTCCCAACCCAAAGAGAGTCTGAATACTTGGGAAAAGGTTGTTACTGAGTTTCTGACTAAATTTTTCCCACTAAAGAAGCTGACTAAGCTTAGGTTGGAGGTTCAGACTTTCAGACAAAAGGAGGGTGAAACTTTTTATGAAGTCTGGGAGAGATACAAGCTACTGACTAGGCAATGCCCTCCAGACATGTTCTCCAAATGGACCCAACTAGATATCTTTTATGAAGGCTTGGGTGAGATGTCCAAGATGAGCTTAGATACCTCTGCAGGCGGTTCACTGCACAAGAAGAAGACACCAGAGGAGACTATTGAGCTGATTGAATTGGTTGCAAGAAACCAATATTTATACTCATCTAACAGGAATCCAGTGAACTCTGAGACCCCTCAGAAGAGAGGCGTGTTGGAAGTAGAAGCTGTTAATGCTCTTCTTGCTCAGAATAAGCTGATGTCTCAGCAAATAAATCTACTTACTCAACAGATGGGTGGCATGCAAGTCTCAGCCATCAACACACAAAATTCACCACAAGAAATCTCCTATGACATGGCAGGTAATTTTGTGCAAAATGATAATTATGATTATGCTCAACCTTCTTCTGAACAGGTGAATTACATGGGGAGTGGTCCTAGGAATCCCAACAATGATCCATATTCTAAGACATACAACCAGGGATGGAGAAATCACCCAAATTTTGGATGGAGGGACCAACCTCAGAGACCTTAGAACTTCAACAATAGTTCTCAGGGCGATTTCTAGCAGAACAATGATTTGGAAGCAATATTGACAGGTTTTAGACAAGAAACCAGAGCATCCATCAAGAACCTGGAGATTTAAATGGGTCAATTAGCCACAAAAGTGAATGAAATTGATTAGAGGACCACTAATAACCTTCCTGGTAACACAATTCCAAATCCAAGAGAGGAATGCAAGGCTATCAACGTAATAAGTGAACAAGTGGCAAGTACAGAAGCACAATATATGCAGGAAACCAGAGCCTTCATTAGAAACTTAGAGGTGCTAGTGGGCCAACTGAGCAAGCAAATACTTGAGAGGTTTGCAAGTACATTTCAAGGTGACATAGTGGTGAAACCAGGAGAAGATTGCAAGGTTATTCAATTGAGAAGTGGTAAAGTAGCTGGTTCTGAGACCAAAGCCAATAAAGAGTTAGTAGAAATAGAAGCTCCAGAGGAGAAGGAAGAAGAAGTAGAACACGCCCCTCCAAAGCGTGCGGATAACCCATTCCCAGACTCTTTTGACACTTATCCTACTTTGCCAAAGGCTCCTGAGTATAAGCCTAAAATGCCATATCCTCAGAGACTTAAAAAGTAGACCAAGGACAAACAGTTTTCAAAGTTCTTGGAAGTCTTTAGAAAGTTGCAAATCAATATTCCTTTTGCTGAGGTTTTGGAACAAATTCCTCTCTATGCCAAGTTCATGAAGGAGCTGTTGTCAAAGAAGAAGCCTTTAAAGGGAGATGAGATAGTGGTCCTGACTAAAGAATGCAGTGCCATCATTCAGAATAACTGGTGCACGAAATTACAATCACACTTTTGTAACTCCGCACAACTAACCAGCAAGTGCACTGGGTCGTCCAAGTAATACCTTACATGAGTAAGGGTCGATCCCACGGAGATTGTCGGCTTGAAGCAAGCTATGGTTATCTTGTAACTCTTAGTCAGGATATCAGTAATTCTCATATTTAATTGTAAAAAGTAAAAGAACATGAAATAAATACTTGTTATGCAGTAATGAAGAACAGGTTGAGGCTTTGGAGATGCTTTATCTTCTGAACCTCTGCTTTCCTACTGTCTTCTTCTTCATGCACGCAAGACTCCTTCCATGGCAAGCTTTATGTTGGGCATCACCGTTGTCAATGGCTACATCCCGTCCTCTCAGTAAAAATGTTCCAAGTGCGCTGTCACCGCACGGCTAATCATCTGTCGGTTCTCGATCGTGTCGGAATAGGATCCATTGATCCTTTTACGTCTGTCACTACGCCCAACACTCGCGAGTTTGAAGCTCGTCACAGTCATTCTTTCCCAGATCCTACTCAGAATACCACAGATAAGGTTTAGACATTCCGGATCTCAGGAATGACTGCCAATGATTCTAGCTTATACCACGAAGACTCTTATTTGAATCATGAGGCTAAGAGATATGCATTCAATCTATGGTAGAACGGAGGTGGTTGTCAGGCACGCGTTCATAGGTGAGAATGATGATGAGTGTCACGGATCATCACATTCATCAAGTTGAAGTGCGAATGAATATCTTAGAATGGAAGCAAGCGTAATAGAATGGAAAACAGTAGTAATTGCATTAATTCATGAAGAACAGCAGAGCTCCTCATCCCCAACAATGGGGTTTAGAGACTCATGCCGTAGAAAATACAATGAGAAACGTGTAGAATGTCATGAGGTACAATATGAATCACTGAAAGTAGTATTTATAGTAAACTAGTGACCTAGGGTTACAGAAAATGAGTAAGCTAGGGTGTTTATTGTAAAATTCCACTTCCGGGGCCCACTTGGTGTGTGCTTGGACTGAGCATTAAAGCTTTCATGTGTAGAGACATTTCTTGGAGTTAAACGCCAACTTTTATGCCAGTTTAGGCGTTTAACTCCAGCTTTTGTGCCAGTTCTGGAGTTAAACGCCAAAATTCTTGAGCTGACTTGGAACGCCTGCTTGGGCCATCAAATCTCAGGCAAAGTATAGACTATTATATATTGCTGGAAAGCCCAAGATATCTACTTTCCAACGCAATTGAGAGCGCGCTAATTGGGCTTCTGTAGCTCCAGAAAATCCACTTCGAGTGTAGGGAGGTCAGAATCCAACAGCATCTGCAGTCCTTTTTCAGCCTCTGAATCAGATTTTTGCTCAGGTCCCTCAATTTCAGCCAGAAAATACCTGAAATCATAGAAAAACACACAAACTTATAGTAAAGCCCATAAAAGTGATTTTTATTTAAAAACTAATAAAAACATAATAAAAACTAACTAAAATGTACTAAAAACATACTAAAAACAATGCCAAAAAGCGTATAAATTATCCGCTCATCGCAACACCAAACTTAAATTGTTGCTTGTCCCCAAGCAACTAAAAATCAAATAGGATAAAAAGAAGAGAATATACAATGAATTCCAAAAACATCTATGAAGATCAGTCTTAATTAGATGAGCGGG
>NC_029786.2:74377332-74380545 GCF_000816755.2 Arachis ipaensis | reverse complement strand
CCTTCACGCCACAAGCACATGGTTAGGGACAGCTTGGTTTAGCCGCTTAGGCTAGGATTTTATTCCTGTGGGCCCTCCTATCCACTGATGCTCAAAGCCTTGGATCCCTTTTTTATTTTACCCTTGCCTTTTGGTTTAAAGGGCTATTGGCTTTTTCTGCTTGCTTTTTCTTTTTCTTTCTTTTTCTTTTCTTTTTTTTTCGCCTCTTCTCTTCTTTTCTTTTTCTTTGCAAGCTTTCTATTCACTGCTTTTTCTTGCTTCAAGAATCAATTTTATGATTTTTCAGATCATCAGATAACATTTCTCCTTTTCCCATCATTCTTTCAAGAGCCAACAATTTTAACATTCATAAATAATCAAATTCAAAAATATGCACTGTTCAAGCATTCATTCAGAAAAACAATGGTATTGCCACCACATCAAAATAACTAAACTGTTTTAAAATTCGAAATTCATGCACTTCTTTTTCTTTTTCAATTAAAAAAATTTTTCATATTAAGAAAGGTGATGGATTCATTTTCATAGCTTTAAGGCATAGACACTTAGACACTAATGATCATGTAATAAAGACACAAACATAAATAAACATAAAGCACAATTTTCGAAAAACAGAAAATAAAGAACAAGGAGATTAAAGAATGGGTCCACCTTAGTGATGGCAGCTTGTTCTTCCTCTTGAAGATCTTATGGAGTGCTTGAGCTCCTCAATGTCTCTTCCTTGCCTTTGTTGTTCCTCTCTCATGGTTCTTTGATCTTCTCTAATTTCATGAAGGAGGATGGAATGCTCTTGGTGCTCCACCCTTAGTTGTCCCATATTGGAACTTAATTCTCCTAGGGAGGTGTTAATTTGCTCCCAATAGTTTGTGGAGGAAAATGCATCCCTTGAGGCATCTCAGGGATTTCATGATGAGGATTTTTCTCATGCTCTTGTTGAGGTCCATGAGTGGGCTCTCTTGTTTGCTCCATCCTTTTCTTAGTGATGGGCTTGTCCTCTTCAATGAGGAGTCTTAGCCACAACTTCATAGAAGTGGTCTTGATGGACCTTTGAGATGAATCTCTCCATCTCTCATGACTCGAAGGTGGAAGAAATTGCCTTTCCTTTCCTCTTTCTAGAGGTTTCTCCGGCCTTAGGTGTCATAAATGGTTATGGAAAAACAAAAAAGCTGAGCTTTTCCACACCAAACTTAAAAGGTTTGCTCGTCCTCGAGCAAAAGAATGAAGAAAGGATAAGAACATGAAGAGATGGAAGAGATGGAGGTGTGTGAATTATTCGGCCAGGGGGGGTTTTAGGTGGTTATGATGTGGAAAAGGAAGGAGTGATGGTTTGAATTTGAGTGGGTGGGTGTAGGTGGTTTGTATGATGGTTTTGGAGGAGTAATGGAGGTGATTGGTAGAGGTTATTTTGGGAAGAGTGTTATGAAAAGGTGTGAAGAAGTGAAAGAGAGTGAGTTGAGGTTGGTGGGGATCCTGTGGGGTCTACGGATCCTGAGGTGTCAAGGATTTCTCATCCCTGCACCAATTAGGCGTGCAAAACGCCTTCTGCTGCCAATCCTGGCGTTAAACGCCAGGTTGCTGCCCATTTCTGGCATTTATCGCCAGCTTTTTGCCCTTTTTTGGCGTTAAACGCCAGTCTGGTGCCCATTTCTGGCGTTAAACGCCCAGAATGGTGCCAGACTGGGCGTTTAACGCCCATTCTGCTGTCTTTACTGGCGTTTAAACGCCAGTAAGCTTTTCCTCCAGAGTGTGCTATTTTTCATTCTATTTTTCAGTTTGTTTATGCTTTTTCAATTGTTTTTGTGACTTCACATGATCATCAACCTACAGAAAACATAAAATAACAATGGAAAATAGAAATTAACATAGATAAGTAAAATTGGGTTGCCTCCCAACAAGCGCTTCTTTAATGTCAGTAGCTTGACAGTGGGCTCTCATGGAGCCTCACAGATACTCAGAGCATGATGATGGCCTCTTAACACCAAACTTAGAGTTTGGTTACATACGCCACCCTGTAACAGTTCTTGTAGGAACCAGTTCATTCTTTTCATTATGAACCATTGTCATGCCTCCCTTCTTGGGGACAACGTGGACCGGGCTCACCCAGGGACTATCAGAAATAGGATAAATAATCCCAACCTCTAGTAACTTAGTGACCTCTTTCTGCACCACTTCCTTCATGGCTGGATTTAGCCGCCTTTGTGGTTGAACCACTGGTTTAGCATCATCCTCCAATAGGATCTTGTGCATGCATCTTGCTGGGCTAATGCCCTTAAGGTCACTTATGGACCACCCAAGAGCTGTTTTGTGTGTCCTTAGCACTTGAATTAGTGCTTTCTCTTCCTGTGGATTTAGAGCAGAGCTTATGATCACTGGAAAAGTGTCACCCTCTCCCAGAAATGCATATTTCAGGGATGGTGGTAGTGGTTTGAGCTCGGGTTTAGGAGGTTTCTCCTCTTTCTGAGGGATTTTCAGAGGTTCTTTTATTTCCTCTGATTCCTCCAGATCAGGATGAACATCTTTAAAGATGTCCTCTAGCTCTGATTCAAGACTTTCAGTCATATTGACCTCTTCCACCAGGGAGTCAATAATATCAACGCTCATGCAGTCATTTGACGTGTCTGGATGTTGCATAGCGTTGTAAACATTTAACTTGAACTCATCCTCATTGACTCTCAGGGTCACTTCCCCTTTTTGGACATCAATGAGAGTTTGTCCAGTTGCTAGGAAAGGTCTTCCTAGAATCAGAGTTGCACTCTTGTGCTCCTCCATTTCCAGTACTACAAAGTCAGTGGGAAAGGCAAATGGCCCAACCTTGACAATCATGTCCTCAATTATGCCTGATGGGTATTTAATGGAGCCATCAGCAAGTTGAAGACATATCCGGGTTGGTTTGACCTCTTCAGTCAAGCCAAGCTTTCTGATGGTGGATGCAGGTATTAGATTGATACTTGCTCCAAGGTCACATAGAGCTGTCTTAGTACAAGCACCCTCTATTGTGCATGGTATCATAAAGCTCCCTGGATCTTGAAGCTTCTCTGGTAAGCTTGACGAATAGGATTTTTGCCAGTAAAGAAGTTCATAAAAACAGTCGCGTTGTAGATATAGTCTCTAAACCAACAAAAATCCCTTCGTGCAAACGTTTTGGTTGTCACAAGTAACAAACCCCTTTAAAAATTGTTAACCGAGTATTCAAACCTCGGGTCGTCTTCTCAAGGA
>NC_029786.2:74369180-74377046 GCF_000816755.2 Arachis ipaensis | reverse complement strand
TAAAGCAACTTTTGGCAAGGTAAGAGAAATTAGAAGTCCAACTTAGTTATCTCTCTCAACAATAATGAAAGTTGAATCTAAATTCCACTTAGTTAACCTTTACTAAAGTAAAGGAAAGTCAAGGGACTAATTAGTTTGACCTTCGAATCCTATTTATTTCCTAAGAAAAAGTTGGGATAATTGAAGTTCAGTTCAATTAGTAAGATAGCGATTATCAGTTATGTTGAGTTTGATAATGTTGAGTTACTGATTTCTTAACCAAGACCAAAAGGGGAAAAAACAAAATTGCTAGAATAAAAATGTCCTTAGATGGAAAGCAATGGTAACACAAATTAAAGAGAAATCAATCAATAACTGAAATACCTCAAATAATCATTAATTCAAATCATAACATGGGAATGATTCATAAGTCAAGTTGGCAACATTTATAGATACGAATAAAAGCATTAAAGTAGCATAGAAACATAAATTAAAGTAAATACTAAACCTGGATCGAGAGTTACTCCTAAAAACTAAGAGAAGTCCTAAATCCTAATCCTAATCCTAAGAGAGAGAAGAGAGAATCTCTCTCAAACTAAATCTAAATCATGGAAAGTAGTAAAAAATGCGAGCTCTCCCTCTGAATGGATGTGTTCCCCCACTTCATAACCTCTGGTCTATGCCTTCTGGACTTGGATTTGGGCCAAAAAGGGCTTCAGAATTTGCTATGAGCATTTTCTGCAATTTCTGGTGCGTGGCCTCTGTCACGCGTCCGCGTGGATCACGCGGTCGCGTCATTCGGAGCTTTTCTTGCCACGCGGTCGCGTCAGTCATGCGACCGCGTCATGTGTGTTCTGCTTAAGGCGCGCGGTCGCGTCAGTCATGCGGCCGCGTCGTTGCTGATTCGCGCTTGGCACGCGATCGCTTCGTCCATGCGATCGCGTGGATGCCAGTTTCTTCAGAAGCTCCGTTTTGTGCTTTCCTCCCATTTTTGTATGTTTCCTTTCCATCCTTTAAGTCATTCCTACCTTAGAAGATCTGAAAACTACTCAACACACTAATCACGTACTACAAAGTCAGTGGGAAAGGCAAATGGCCCAACCTTGACAATCATGTCCTCAATTATGCCTGATGGGTATTTAATGGAGCCATCAGCAAGTTGAAGACATATCCGGGTTGGTTTAACTTCTTCAGTCAACCCAAGCTTTCTGATAGTGGATGCAGGTATTAGGTTGATACTTGCTCCAAGGTCACATAGAGTTGTCTTAGTACAAGCACCCTCTATTGTGTATGGTATCATAAAGCTCCCTGGATCTTGAAGCTTCTCTGGTAAGCTTGACGAATAGGATTTTTGCCAGTAAAGAAGTTCATAAAAACAGTCGCGTTGTAGATATAGTCTCTAAACCAACAAAAATCCCTTCGTGCTGAAACTACTCAACACACGAATCACGGTATCGAATGGTAATAAAGGGTAATTAAAATTATTACTTTTAAAGCATAGGAAACATGTTTTTCACATACATCCCATAATAAGGAGGGGAAAGTAAAACCATGCAATTAATATGAATAAGTGGGTGAAGGATTGAATAAATCACTCGGACTAAGCACAAAATAACTCATGAAATATGGGTTTATCAACCTCCCCACACTTAAACAATAGCATGTGCTCATGCTAAATCCAAGGTAAAGAATAAGGTAAGGTTAAAGTGGTGGAATGTTATGCAATGCAACCTATTCTAAATGCATCTACCTAAATGAGTCATGCAATTCCAATTTATCCACTCATATATAAAGCTTACATGTAGTCAAATTAATTCACATTCTCAAGGAGTCATATATATATATATATATATATATATATATATATATATATATGTATATATATATATATATATAGCCAACCCTTAAATAATAAAGCATTTTAGCAAATGAGATGGGGTAAACTTCTGGCAAGGTAAGAGAAATTGGAAGTCCAACTTAATTATCTCTCTCAACAATAATGAAAGTTGAATTTGAATTCCACTTAGTTAACCTTTACTAAAGCAAAGGAAAGTCAAGGGACTAATTAGTTTGACCTTCGAATCCTATTTATTTCCTAAGAAAAAGTTGGGATAATTGAAGTTCAGTTCAATTAGCAAGATAGCGATTATCAGTTATCTTGAGTTTGATAATGTTGAGTTACTGATTTCTTAACCAAGACCAAAAGGGGAAAAAGCGAAATTGCTGGAATAAAAATGTCCTTAGATGGAAAGCAATGGTAACACAAATTAAAGAGAAATCAATCAATAACTGAAATACCTCAAATAATCATTAATTCAAATCATAACATGGGAAGGATTCATAAGTCAAGTTGGCAACATTTATAGATACGAATAAAAACATTAAAGTAGCATAGAAACATAAATTAAAGTAAATACAAAACCTGGATCGAGAGTTACTCCTAAAAACTAAGAGAAGTCCTAAATCCTAATCCTAATCCTAAGAGAGAGAGTAGAGAACCTCTCTCAAACTAAATCTAAATCATGGAAAGTAGTAAAAAATGCGAGCTCTCCCTCTGAATGGATGCGTTCCCCCACTTCATAACCTCTGGTCTATGCCTTCTGGACTTGGATTTGGGCCAAAAAGGGCTTCAGAATTTGCTATGAGCGTTTTCTACAAATTCTGGTGCGTGGCCTCTGTCACGCGTCCGCGTGGGTCATGCGGTCGCGTCATTCGGAGCTTTTCTTGCCACGTAGTCGCGTCAGTCATGCGACCGCGTCATGTGTGTTCTGCTTAAGGCGCACGGTCACGTCAGTCATGCGGCTGCGTCGCTGCTGATTCGCGCTTGGCACGCGATCGCTTCGTCCATGCGATCGCGTGGATGCCAGTTTCTTCAGAAGCTCCGTTTTGTGCTTTCCTCCCATTTTTGTATGTTTCCTTTCCATCCTTTAAGTCATTCCTACCTTAGAAGATCTGAAATTACTCAACACACTAATCACGGCATCGAATGGAAATAAAGGTAATTAAAGTAATTAATTTATTGCACAAACTTGCAAAACAATTAGTAAATTAAGCACAGATATATGTTGATGAGTTATTGAACCCTCACTGGATTTTGTGTTTACCCTCTAGTCACTCAGTGTTTATTGGGTTTATTCACTCTACTTTTCTTTTTATTCTTACTTTCTATCACTTTGTTCTTCATCTAACCAATCAACAATTATAGAGTACAATCATACCAAAAGTCATGAGGTCTTTAATTAAGGTTGTAATGGGGCCAAGGTAAAGGTACGGATATATGTATAAGGCTAAGTGAGCTAATAAGTGAATCCTTAATTAGACTAAGATCTCACCTAACATACATATTTAGTAGAACAAAACTTCTTTACCAATTTTCCCATATTATCCCACTTGTTGTTACATGCTCATGTTTCAATTTTATTTTTATCCCATGTGCATTACTTTTATTTTGCTTTGAGGAGTTCTTTTGTATCCTCTTTTATTGAATGCTGAAAAATAACTTTTTTTTTTGCACATGGTAATTGAATCACTTTGATTTCTCATGAGCATGCTTCCCAGATTTTATTTTATTTCTTTTAACTTTTCTACCTTTTGTTTCTATCATCCATGTTCCCAATAGGTTTCCCACATTTTAATTTATTTATAATTTTCTATCTTAAGCTAACCAAGGATTCAACTTGGGATTTTTATTTTGTTTTTCTGCTTAAGGCTAATAGTGTGGCTAAATAGAATAAAAGGGATTTTAAAGGTTCAATGGGGCTAACAAGGGTGATGTGAAAGGTAGGTTATTTTGGGGTAAGTGAGCTAAAATCAAATGATGGCCTTAATCATTCTTTTGGCATGTAGCTATATTCTATAATTGGACATATAGATTAAAGCAAAGTAAAGAACATCATAATAAAAAGAAGCGAAACACACAGGAATGAAATTATGGTTTGAATGCAACCATATAATTAAGCTCAAGACTCACAGGCTGTGTGTTCTCTAACTCAAGCATCATATATCCTTCATATATGTTATGCAGGTTTAGTTAAAAATTCCCCACATACATCACATAATAAGGAGGGGAAAGTAAAACCATGCAATTAATATGAATAAGTGGGTGAAGGATTGAATAAATCACTCAGACTAAGCACAAAATAACTCATGAAATATGGGTTTATCAAAGCTTTTCAGAATGACTGCACTGCATTCTTCAGTGAGAAACACTTTTTCAGTTTCTCTCCAATCCTTCTTATGACTTAAGATCTCTTTCATGAACTTAGCATAAGAGGGTATTTACTCAAGTGCCTCTGCAAACGGGATCTTTATCTAAAGAGTCCATTATGTTCAATTTCCTAGCTTACTTCCTTTTTATATTTTTTCAATTTAACTATGCTATCTTATGCTAAAAAGGGTAAACTATACTAATGAATCCACTAATAAGTCAGAATTGCAAACTAAACTAAATAACTAAAAATATGAACTAAAAATGTAAAATGCAAAAATAGAGTAAAAATACATAAAAGCAGCAATGTATAAGTACTCAGAAAAAAAGAAAAATACAGAAAAATATCCAAAATAAAAGAAAAAAGAGATGTAGTGGTTCACCAAAATAAAACGCCAAAGATGGCGACCTCCCCACACTTAAAATGAAGCATCGTCCCTGATGCACAGTCAAGCCGGGTGTGAAGGGGTGTCATCACTGGTAGGGATGGAAGCTGGAGGCTCTGTGGTGGTGGTGGGCTGAGGGTCTGGCTGCTGTAGAGGCGGTGCTGAATGGATCGGGATCTCCGGATCTGCAGCCTCGATCTGATGCATAACCTCCTGATGCGGGGCAGCCTGCTCTGTGCCTGCCTGCTGATGGGTCTCCTCCCAAAAGTGAGTCTCCTCCTCGTGCTCATCCTCCTCCTCCTCTGATGGCTCTGATGGTGTGTCGGGCACGGAGGGGATGTCACCACCCTGTCAGATCATCAGCTTCAGATGCAAATAGCGTCGCTGGCTGCGACACTCCAATCTCTCATACCGGCGCCGGTTACGGCGCTCCATCTGATCAAGCTGTCGGAATAGGCGGTGCACAAGGTGGTATACGGGCTCAGAGGCAGGTGGAGGTGCAGTGGATACAGCAGGGGCAGCAGGGGCAGCCGTGGAAGAAGAGGGTCCAGCAGACGGTGGGGCTGTCTCATCAGTAGCAGTGAAGGGTAGTGGTCTGTAGCCCAAAGCTAGGAAGTTCCTGCTGTGAGGAATGATCTTCCTGCAGTCCGCCGCTGGTGGTCTCTCATCGGCATTCTCCCATGGCACGTCAGCTCGACGGCCTAGCTGTGTAACTAGATATGGAAAAGGGAGGGTGCCTCGGACATGGACCCTGGCCATATAATGCCGGATGAAGCGTGGTACATAAAGGTCCTTACCCTCCAACACACACCATAGGAGGGTGATCATAGCAGCTGGGATCTCCGTCTCATGAGTACTCGGCATGACATAGTTACTCAAGATCTGATGCCATAAACGAGCCTCATCATTTAAGTACGCCCTCATGAGTTCTCTCCAGGTATAGATTCCTGGAGTTTGCAAATGCCGGATACTTCAGCTCACAGTACCGGTTTGCAAATTTTATTGAATCATTTGCAGGGAGCAGCTGGTCAGCTTTTTCCTGCTGTGTAAAGTTCTTCTCCCGCCATGAGGAATCATGCAGTTGTTTATCCTGTTCCGCTTGGCGGAGCTTCTGAGGATAATGCATCTTGGCTTTATATTCTTCAATCTTAGTTGCTGCAGGTTTATTCCCTACAGAAGTGGTTGAAGAAGCCTGCTTAAGGGGGTTGTTATCAGCACTTGCAAGTGTCTGACCCCTTTGTGGCATTTGAACGCCAGGATTGGATGCTTTTTGGGCGTTTAACGCCAGATTGTAGCCCTTTTCTGGCGTTTGAACGCCAGATTTGGCTACCCATGGGCGTTTAACGCCACTTTCTTACCCTTTTC
Organism: Arachis ipaensis; assembly: GCF_000816755.2. NCBI lineage: Eukaryota > Viridiplantae > Streptophyta > Magnoliopsida > Fabales > Fabaceae > Arachis > Arachis ipaensis. Next base: position 74,371,109 of record NC_029786.2, on the reverse strand, counting down.
TGGCGTTTGAACGCCAGAGTTATTCCTCTCAGGGCTCTTGATATCCTCAGAGGGATCTTGGGTAGTGGTTTGGTCATCCTCTGTCATTTGTTCCTTTCTTGACTTTTTGCTATTTTGAGCTGAGTTATTCGATGTCTTCCCGCTCCTTAGTTAGACAGCTTGGCATTCTTCTGTTATCTGTTTAGATAGCTGCTTTCTTGTCTGATTCAATTGTGCTTCTATATTCTTGTTAGCATTTTTAGTGTCTTGGAGCATTTCTTTGAATTCTGCTAATTGTTTTGTCATAAGGAGCAATTGCTGATTAAGTTCAACAATCTGTTCTTGAGGATTAGGATCAGTAGTTACTGCCATAGCCTCTTCTTTTATGGAGGACTCACTGTTTGAGTACAGATGTTGATTTCTAGCAACTGTATCTATGAGCTCTTGAGCTTCTTTAATTGTTTTTCTCATGTGTATAGATCCACCAGCTGAGTGGTCTAGGGACATCTGAGCTTTTTCTGTAAGCCCATAGTAGAAGATGTCTAACTGTACACACTCTGAAAATATTTCAGAGGGGCATTTTCTCAGAATCCCTCTGTACCTCTCCCAAGCATTATAAAGGGATTCATGATCCTCTTGTTTAAAGCCTTGGATGTCCAGCCTTAGCTGTGTCATCCTTTTTGGAGGGTAAAATTGATTCAGGAATTTGTCTATTAATTGTCTCCATGTTTTTATGCTTGCTGTGGGTTGGTTATTTAACCACCTCTTAGCTTGATCTTTTACAGCAAATAGAAAAGGAATCATGCATGAGGGCAATGATGGATTGGGAGGAATCTCCTCTCTTGTGCTTGCCAGTAGCCTTGCCTTTTCCTTTCCTTTGTGAGGCAGACATCCTGAAAAAATGGAAAACCAGGATATGGATAAAAATAGGGAAGCAAATAGGCAATTTAAACAAAGAAAACTCAAAGCGGCAAGGAGAATTAGAATGAGGTAAATGAGTCAAGTAAATGTGCATGAAGGATTGTTTAGCAGTTTAAAATTTGGAAAGGAAGAATTTACAATCCAAAATGTATCAGAATTCAAGTTAAATAGAAAAATTGTCATTATGCCATGGTTAGAAAGTTAGAGGAAAGTGAAAAATCTGAAAAGAGATTTTAAAAGGTTAGTATGGTTAGAATTTGAAAAAGAAGTTAGTAAATGAAAATTAGTGAGTCAGGAAAATGCGGGTTAAAGTAAGTGGCATAAAGAAAATAGTCCATGTAACAAGGATTCATAATTATGACTAGAAATAACTCATAACTGAACAAGGAAAACAGGGTGATGTTGATTCTAATAGCTATAAAGAAAGCAAGAATTGGAATCAGAATATCACATATGCAGTTTATAAACCAGGAAATCAAAGAAGATAAGAAAGTCTGCCGTAGCATTCATGAAATAGTCCGGGTAAAGCAGAGGACAACAGAGTTCAGATTGCCAAACCAAAACATGAATGAAAACAATTTACAAAAAATTTGGGCAGCGTTTCGGCTAAAATTGGATTGTCCCAGAAAATAAACAGCAAACAAGGCAGTTCATATGAATTAAAAAAAAAACTTGCTGCAGTTACCTATAATTAATAGAAACATGAAAATTCAGAGTAACAAGCAGCAAATGCAAGAAATCACAGCATATGAACAAGGTCACAGGAACAGCAGAATGGCAGTTTTGATAAAACAGAAGCATGAACAGTGCAAGTAAACAGACCTAAATCCACTAACCACAGCCTAATCTACCTAACAACCTAAAATCCACTACAACATGCATTTCTAGCTATCCTAAACATGAACATAAATGGGAAAAATAAGAAAAACTACGAACGAAAAAAAAAAGATTGCGTGTTGCGGAACCTGGTAGGCGTGAGGAGTAGAACGGGGTAAGAAAGCGGCTGGGTGGTGGCTGCGGCGGCGTCCG
>NC_029786.2:74347195-74369168 GCF_000816755.2 Arachis ipaensis | reverse complement strand
TGGGAGGTTATATTTTCGAATCCACGCGGCTGTGTGGGGCACGCGGTCGCGTGGTTGGGGTGAAAATGGGAGTGACGCGATCGCGTGGGTCGCGCGATCGCATGAGAGGGGTGGGAAAGGGGATGACGCGATCGCGTGGGTCGCGTCGCTGGAAATTGTGCTAAATGCATGAATCCAGCACCGTTTCAATGCAACTCTCTGTCTTGTCCTAGGGTGTTGTGCAATCCATGCGACGCGATCGCGTCGCTCACGCGGTCGCGTGGGATTGGTTTTGTGCAAGTGACGCGATCGCATGGGACATGCGATCGCGTGGGCCAATTTGTGCAAAACGCACAAGGGCCGCACGATTCCAGCCTAACTTTCTGGACGTTGGATATTTATGCCGATCTCCAGGTCACGCGGCCGCGTGGATAGTGCTTTCGCCATATGACGCGATCGCGTGGGGCATGCGGTCGCGTTGTGCATGCCCCCTTTTTTTTTTTAACTGAATGCAGGATGCAATGCTTAATGTGAATGCTATGCATGATTCCAGGTTCAATAAAATAAAAATAAAATTCAAAAACAAACAAAATGAAATAAAATTAAAATTGCAAAAGGAATGATCATACCATGGTGGGTTGTCTCCCACCTAGCACTTTTAGTTAAAGTCCTTAAGTTGGACATTTGAGGGGCTTCCTGTTATGGCGGCTTGTGTTTAAATTCATCTAGAAATCTCCACCAATGCTTGGAATGCCAATAGCCTCTGGGGTCCCAAACTAGGCATGTAAAGCTTCTGAGCAGCTTCAAACAGATTTTCAGGTTCCCGGGGTGACGAATGTTAGAATAGATTACAGGATCCCAAGCTTTGCTATTAAATCCACCTCTGTCTTGATCTATATGTTTCCATCCGGGTGGTTTAAAAAGTAGAATCTCACCATGGTGACCAAACGTTCTCTGTGATCCATGCAATTGAGCATGATACCAATCCATGTACTTCGAGGTGAAGCGTGGAACCTTATTGAACCTTGTGCACCAGCTCTGAGTACGAGCCATTTTCCTCTTACTCTTAAAGCCGCAAAGAGCTCTAAGCTGGCCATCTGTTTCAAGAAAACCATATTCAAGTGAATAAGTAAAGTTAAAGGTTAAGGATTGTACCCACTTGAAGCTTGTATTAGGTGGTAATGGCCTTGGGGTAGGTGTTTCCGGTGGTCCTTTAAGTTTTACTCCCTTGTGCTCTTCTGTGAATTCCTCCACTTCCTTGCAAGGTTCTACAATTGTATCTGTGTCCTGGTTAGAGTCTTCTATGTCTTCCTCATCACTTGAGTCATAGATTGGAGGTTGAGAGAAATTTACCTCCGCATCGTCTTCGTATTCACTTGGGGAAGATTCTTCGATCTCAGAGAATTCACTTGCGGATGCAAGTTCATTACTAAGAAAGCCAGACTTGTGACTATCATCATCAAGGGAATTTGTGTCCTGGGTTATCCTGTCTGATTCTTCATAAACAACTTGCCTTGGAGATTGTACAAGATCCTCCTTAGCATTAACTGTAGCGTCCTTGATGGAGTTCTCCTCAGTTCTGGATTCCCATGGAGGTTCAGCATCTCCTAGATCTTCAACCAACTCTTCTTCTTGAACAATGACAGCTTCTTCTACTTGTTCTAGTACGAATTCATTCTCTGTCTTGTCCACTGGAGTTTCTGGTATCTCCTTTATGTTACGCTCTTCGTTAGACTGTTCACATGGGGCTGTGGCTGATCCTTGTGTATTTGAGCGCCTAGAAACCCATTGAATTACTACTTGCTCTAGTTGTCGAATGGTTGTTTGAAATTTATTTACTGTTTCCTTTAGGCGAACCTCTGCTTCTCGGGTTGCTGGACTTGGGCATGATACATAGGAAAGTGGTGGTGATTGGGAGTGATTGGATTGGTACTGGGGTAAGGAAAGATCATATGGTGGCGAATGGTGAAGAGAAGCTTGTGAGTGTGGTGGTTCGAGGTTATGTTGAAAGGATAGTTTATATGCACGGGGTGGGGCTTGTTAGTAGTTACAAGGTTGTCCACCATATCTTTCAGCTGGGTATGCACGGTAGAATGGTCTTTGTCCAGGATATCTCGGAGGGTGTTTCTGCCTAAAGGGTTGATTAGATCCTCTTGGCTCCATCCATCCTTGATTGATCTGACCTTGATGCATATTCCAGAGATAAAAAGGAAAAACAAAAATAAATAAACAAGCAAAAGAAAAATATTTACAATAACCAATAATAAGGCACACGTTAGCAGTTCCCCGGCAACAGCGCCATTTTGACGAACAGGATTTTTGCCAATAAAGAAGTTCATAAAAATAGTCGCGTTGTAGATATAGTCTCTAAACCAACAAAAATCCCTTCGTTCAAACGTTTTGGTTGTCACAAGTAACAAACCCCTTTAAAAATTGTTAACCGAGTATTCAAACCTCGGGTCGTCTTCTCAAGGAACTGCAAGGAAGTATGTTCTTATTATTGGCTATAAAGGTTGTAATCGGGGTTTAGAAGGTGAGAAGCAAGTGATTTAAATGACAAGTAAAGTAGATGGCAATTAAGATAAATAAATACTGTAAAGTAAACTTCTGGCAAGGTAAGAGAAATTGGAAGTCCAACTTAATTATCTCTCTCAACAATAATGAAAGTTGAATTTGAATTCCACTTAGTTAACCTTTACTAAAGCAAAGGAAAGTCAAGGGACTAATTAGTTTGACCTTCGAATCCTATTTATTTCCTAAGAAAAAGTTGGGATAATTGAAGTTCAGTTCAATTAGCAAGATAGCGATTATCAGTTATCTTGAGTTTGATAATGTTGAGTTACTGATTTCTTAACCAAGACCAAAAGGGGAAAAAGCGAAATTGCTGGAATAAAAATGTCCTTAGATGGAAAGCAATGGTAACACAAATTAAAGAGAAATCAATCAATAACTGAAATACCTCAAATAATCATTAATTCAAATCATAACATGGGAAGGATTCATAAGTCAAGTTGGCAACATTTATAGATACGAATAAAAACATTAAAGTAGCATAGAAACATAAATTAAAGTAAATACAAAACCTGGATCGAGAGTTACTCCTAAAAACTAAGAGAAGTCCTAAATCCTAATCCTAATCCTAAGAGAGAGAGTAGAGAACCTCTCTCAAACTAAATCTAAATCATGGAAAGTAGTAAAAAATGCGAGCTCTCCCTCTGAATGGATGCGTTCCCCCACTTCATAACCTCTGGTCTATGCCTTCTGGACTTGGATTTGGGCCAAAAAGGGCTTCAGAATTTGCTATGAGCGTTTTCTACAAATTCTGGTGCGTGGCCTCTGTCACGCGTCCGCGTGGGTCATGCGGTCGCGTCATTCGGAGCTTTTCTTGCCACGTAGTCGCGTCAGTCATGCGACCGCGTCATGTGTGTTCTGCTTAAGGCGCACGGTCACGTCAGTCATGCGGCTGCGTCGCTGCTGATTCGCGCTTGGCACGCGATCGCTTCGTCCATGCGATCGCGTGGATGCCAGTTTCTTCAGAAGCTCCGTTTTGTGCTTTCCTCCCATTTTTGTATGTTTCCTTTCCATCCTTTAAGTCATTCCTACCTTAGAAGATCTGAAATTACTCAACACACTAATCACGGCATCGAATGGAAGTAAAGGTAATTAAAATAATTGATTTTAAAGCTTAGGAAACATGTTTTTCACATACATCACATAATAGGAGGGGAAAGTGTTGTTTATCCTGTTCCGCTTGGCGGAGCTTCTGAGGATAATGCATCTTGGCTTTATATTCTTCAATCTTAGTTGCTGCAGGTTTATTCCCTACAGAAGTGGTTGAAGAAGCCTGCTTAAGGGGGTTGTTATCAGCACTTGCAAGTGTCTGACCCCTTTGTGGCATTTGAACGCCAGGATTGGATGCTTTTTGGGCGTTTAACGCCAGATTGTAGCCCTTTTCTGGCGTTTGAACGCCAGATTTGGCTACCCATGGGCGTTTAACGCCACTTTCTTACCCTTTTCTGGCGTTTGAACGCCAGAGTTATTCCTCTCAGGGCTCTTGATATCCTCAGAGGGATCTTGGGTAGTGGTTTGGTCATCCTCTGTCATTTGTTCCTTTCTTGACTTTTTGCTATTTTGAGCTGAGTTATTCGATGTCTTCCCGCTCCTTAGTTAGACAGCTTGGCATTCTTCTGTTATCTGTTTAGATAGCTGCTTTCTTGTCTGATTCAATTGTGCTTCTATATTCTTGTTAGCATTTTTAGTGTCTTGGAGCATTTCTTTGAATTCTGCTAATTGTTTTGTCATAAGGAGCAATTGCTGATTAAGTTCAACAATCTGTTCTTGAGGATTAGGATCAGTAGTTACTGCCATAGCCTCTTCTTTTATGGAGGACTCACTGTTTGAGTACAGATGTTGATTTCTAGCAACTGTATCTATGAGCTCTTGAGCTTCTTTAATTGTTTTTCTCATGTGTATAGATCCACCAGCTGAGTGGTCTAGGGACATCTGAGCTTTTTCTGTAAGCCCATAGTAGAAGATGTCTAACTGTACACACTCTGAAAATATTTCAGAGGGGCATTTTCTCAGAATCCCTCTGTACCTCTCCCAAGCATTATAAAGGGATTCATGATCCTCTTGTTTAAAGCCTTGGATGTCCAGCCTTAGCTGTGTCATCCTTTTTGGAGGGTAAAATTGATTCAGGAATTTGTCTATTAATTGTCTCCATGTTTTTATGCTTGCTGTGGGTTGGTTATTTAACCACCTCTTAGCTTGATCTTTTACAGCAAATAGAAACAATAATAATCTGTAGACATCCTGATCCACTTCTTTATATGATTGAAAATTATTTTAAAAAAGATATGATTTATAAGATATGATTGCAAATAAAAAAAAGATATGATTGAAAAGATATGATTGAAGAAATTAAAAAGATTTGATTTTTGAAAAAGATTTAAAAAGATCAATTTTTGAAATCAGAATATTGACTTGACTAAAAAAAAGATATGATTTTGAAAATCTTTGACTAAATTAATGCAAAATTTCGAAATTTATGAGTAAAATAAGGAAAGGATATTTTTTTTATTTTTGAATTTTAATGCGAAAAGAGAAAAACAACAAAATGATACTAAACTTAGAAATTTTAGATCAAAACACAGAGAACAAACAAGAAAACTTTGAATGTCAAGATAAACACCAAGAACACTTTGAAGATCAAGATGAACACCAAGAACAAATTTTTGAAAAATTTTAAAGTAAATAAAAGCACAAAAACACACCAAACTTAAAATTTTTAGAAAATCAAACACAACTTTTCGAAAATTTAAAGGAAAAACACAAAGAAGACACCAAACTTAGAATTTTGAAGATCAAGAAAGAACTAAAGACATGCAATTTCAAAAAATTAGAAGAAAATAAAATCATGCAATTGACACCAAACTTAAAATATAAAACTAAACTCAAATAAAAGACTCTAAACCAACAAAAATAAAATATTCCTAATCTAAGCAACAAGAATAACCGTCAGTTGTCCAAACTCGAACAATCCCCGGCAACGGCGCCAAAAACTTGGTGCACGAAATTACAATCACACTTTTGTAACTCCGCACAACTAACCAGCAAGTGCACTGGGTCGTCCAAGTAATACCTTCCGTGGGTAAGGGTCGATCCCACGGAGATTGTCGGCTTGAAGCAAGCTATGGTTATCTTGTAACTCTTAGTCAGGATATCAGTAATTCTCAGATTTAATTGTAAAAAGTAAAAGAACATGAAATAAATACTTGTTATGCAGTAATGAAGAACCGGTTGAGGCTTTGGAGATGCTTTGTCTTCTGAACCTCTGCTTTCCTACTGTCTTCTTCTTCATGCACGCAAGACTCCTTCCATGGCAAGCTTTATGTTGGGCATCACTGTTGTCAATGGCTACATCCCGTCCTCTCAGTGAAAATGTTCCAAGTGCGCTGTCACCGCACGGCTAATCATCTGTCGGTTCTCGATCGTGTCGAAATATGATTCATTGATCCTTTTGCATCTGTCGCTACATCCAACACTCGCAAGTTTGAAGCTCGTCACAGTCATCCCTTCCCAGATCCTACTCAGAATACCACAGACAAGGTTTAGACGTTCCGGATCTCAGGAATGACCGCCAATGATTCTAGCTTATACCACGAAGACTCTGATTTGAATCACGAGGCTAAGAGATATGCATTCAATCTAAGGTAGAACGGAGGTGGTTGTCAGGCACGCGTTCATAGGTGAGAATGATGATGAGTGTCACGGATCATCACATTCATCAAGTTGAAGTGCGAATGAATATCTTAGAATGGAAGCAAGCATAATAGAATGGAAAACAGTAGTAATTGCATTAATTCATGAAGAACAGCAGAGCTCCTCACCCCCCACAATGGGTTTAGAGACTCATGCCATAGAAAATACAATGAGAAACGTGTAGAATGTCATGAGGTACAATATGAATCACTGAAAGTAGTATTTATAGTAAACTAGTGACCTAGGGTTATAGAAAATGAGTAAGCTAGGGTGTTTATTGTAAAATTCCACTTCCGGGGCCCACTTGGTACGTGCTTGGGCTGAGCATTGAAGCTTTCATGTGTAGAGACATTTCTTGGAGTTAAACGCCAGCTTTTATGCCAGTTTGGGCGTTTAACTCCAGCTTTTGTGCCAGTTCTGGAGTTAAACGCCAGAATTCTTGAGCTGACTTAGAACGCCTGTTTGGGCCATCAAATATCGGGCAAAGTATAGACTATTATATATTTCTGGAAAGCCCAGGATGTCTACTTTCCAACGCAGTTGAGAGCGTGCCAATTGGGCTTCTGTAGCTCCAGAAAATCTACTTCGAGTGTAGGGAGGTCAGAATCCAACAGCATCTGCAGTCCTTTTTCAGCCTCTGAATCAGATTTTTGCTCAGGTCTCTCAATTTCAGCCAGAAAATACCTGAAATCACAGAAAAACACACAATCTCATAGTAAAGCCCAGAAAAGTGATTTTTATTTAAAAACTAATAAAAACATAATAAAAACTAACTAAAATGTACTAAAAACATACTAAAAATAATGCCAAAAAGCGTATAAATTATCCGCTCATCAATAACTTACCAAAGAAGATGCCAGATCCAGGGAGCTTTCAAATTCCATGCACCATTGGGAGCACAACCTTTGAGAAAGCGTTATGTGATCTGTGAGCAAGCATCAATTTAATGCCCTTGTCTGTGATGAAGAAGCTGCAGATCCAAGAGGCACAACCCACAAAGATAGCATTACAGATGGCAGACAAATCTATGAAGCCTGCATATGGATTAGTGGAAAATATCTTGGTCAAAGTGGGTAAGTTCTTACTCCCAGCAGATTTTGTAATTCTTGATACAGGGGGAGGATGAGAATGCCTCTATAATTCTAGGAAGACCATTCCTAGCCACTGGAAGAGCTCTGATTGATGTAGAAATGGGTGAATTAGTGCTTAGAGTGCATAATGAGCAACTGGTCTTTCATGTCTTCAAAGATATACATTCAACAGGTGAAGAAGAGAGGTGCATGCAGGCTGAGCTTATTGATCCAAACCTTCAAGAACCCCTTGATGATGCACAGCAGAGTCTGCAACTCAAACCTCCTTTGGTGACAATCAGTAAAATTCCTCCTGACATCAAACCTAAGTTTGGTGTTGGGAATGCATCATCCACCAAGAAGGAGGTTCCCAAAAAGAAGAAAATACCTAGGGGATGGAGAAACAAAAAGATCCCCACTGAAGGTTTCTCCCCAGGAATGAAGGTGGTGTTGACTAAGCATCCAGTATGGATTTATACAGAAAATAGAATTCTCTCTCTAGAGCATATTGAGCTAATTTATGGAGACACAGGAAAGAAGTTCAAAGTAAGGGGTGAAGAGCTGAGCCCCTATGATCCTCCTCCTTAGAGGAGCTGGCCGTCAAGCTAGTGACGTTAAAGAAGTGCTTGTCGGGAGGCAACCCGATAATTTCGTATCCTTAGTTATTTTTCGTAGTAGTAGTTTTCTTACCTATTTGATTTTTATTAAGTTTTTACTGTTTTGCTGATCATGCAGCTATTTTATCACAGGAATCGAACACCTCAAGCTATAAAAAAAAGAGAGCACACGACACGTACGCGTCAGTCATGTGTGCGTGAAAAATAAAATTTGACAGAGAGTTGCGCGGGAAGGACGCGAAAATGATGCCTCTAGCACAAACAAACCCGCGCTTCTTCTTTGTTTGAGGACAAGCAAACCTTTAAGTTTGGTGTTGACGCTTCGCTTATAGGTTTTCTGTCTATTCTTATGGCACCAAAGGGAGGCGAATCATCTTCACGAAGGAGCACAACCTAAAGAATAAAACGACCGCTAGGATAATTAAGGTGGTTGAAGTTCCTTTCATTTTTTATTTCTCGCCTCTTTTTCAATGTTATGTTCTGGTTTTCTGCTATTTTGTTTTGTTTGTTGCATGATCCCTTATTAGTTAGAATCCTAGGACTAGTTTAGTTCTCCCTATTGCTTTAATTCTGAAAAGATGTCACATGTATTACTCACTGAGCTTGAATTCAAATAAAAAAAAATACAGGAGTGATATAGTGCATGAGAAAGTGGGTCTATATTGAAGAATAGTCTTATTTACTTAAATGTGGTGGTATTTTCTATGATTCTGAATGCATGACATGAACATTGCATATTTTTTATAGTGAAGTTTATGAATGTTAAAATTGTTGGCTCTTGAAAGAATGATGAAAAAAAGAGAAATGTTATTGATAATCTGAAAAATCATAAAATTGATTCTTGAAGAAAAAGCAGTGAAAAACACAAAGCTTGCGAAAAAAATGGCAAAAATATTACAAAAAGAGAAAAAGAAAAAGCAAGCAGAAAAGGCCAAGAACCCTTTAAAGGCAAAGGGTAAAAAGGATCCAAGGCTTTGAGCATTAATGGATAGGAGGGCCCAAAGGAATAAAATACTGGCCTAAGCGGCTAAATCAAGCTGTTCCTAACCATGTGCTTGTGGCGTGAAGGTGTCAAGTGAAAAGCTTGAGACTGAGTAGTTAAAGTCGTGATCCAAAGCAAAAAGAGTGTGTTTAAGAACTCTGGGCACCTCTAACTGGGGACTCTAGCAAAGCTGAGTCACAATCTGAAAAGGTTCACCCAGTTATGTGTCTGTGGCATTTATGTATCCGGTGGTAATACTGGAAAACAAAATGCTTAGGGTCATGGCCAAGACTCATAAAGTAGCTATGTTCAAGAATCAACATACTAAACTAGGAGAATCAATAACACTATCTGAATTTTGAGTTCCTATGGATGCCAATCATTCTGAACTTCAAAGGATAAAGTGAGATGCCAAAACTATTTAGGATTGCAGTTGTAAACCCCACTATAAGAAGAGACATGGGCTTAATCGAACTCTCATTCTCATGCAAATTCACATCCTAAGCTTATATTAGTTTTGGTTGCTTGAGGACAAGCAACAGTTTAAGTTTGGTGTTGTGATGCGTGAGCATCTTTCCTATCTTTTCCTAGTGAATTTGCATGTAATTTATTGAGTTTAATAAAGAATTAATTATCTTTTAGCGAATATGGATGCTACTTTGAGTCTTTTGCAATTTTGTTTATTTTAGGTAGCATTCGGCGAAATTTGATGGAGTTTCTGCAGCACAAGAATCAAAGGAGATGGCAGCAAGGAGCGACGCGTACGCGTGAATTTAGAAGTATCCATGGCGACGCGTGTGCATGACTGACGCGTACGCGTGATTTGTAGATTTGCTCAGCGACGCGTGCGCATGACCAACGCATCTGTGTGACTCACAGAAAAGACCATCGACGCGTACGCGTGACTGACGCGTACGCGTGACATGCGCCACGTGCAGAAAAGCGCAGAAAAACACTGGGGGCGATTTTTGGGCTGTTTTGATCCAGTTTCCAGCCCAAAAAATACAGATTAGAAGTTGCAGAATTGACAAAACAAGTGGTTCCCACCCATCAATTGAAGACTTGATTATTTAATTAATTTGATTTAAATTCAAATTTAAATTCAAATCTTAAATTAGGAAAAGATATTATTATAATTTTTAGTTTTAGATATTAGATTTTAAATTATTAGGATTAGTTATAAAAGAGATTCCAACAGGGTGATTCCAACACAACATTATTCCCATTTACAATTTACAATCCTTATTTTCTACTCTGAACCATGAGCAACTAATCCTCCATTGTTAAGGTTAGAAGCTCTGTCTATTGTATGGATTGGTAATATTATTTTTCTATTTTAATTCATATTTTGATTTATATTTCAATAATTGTTTTCGTTCTTTATTTTATGAATTTGGGTGGAACGGAAGTATGACCCATGTTCTAATTGAGTTCTTGTATAACTTGGAAAAGCTCTTTACTTGAACAATAGCTTGAAAACATATTATCCTGAATTTCTAATTGTTTGTATTTAACGGGATACGTGACATATAATCCCTTTATTTTTGGATAATTAGAATTCTTGTGGCATATAAACTGGAATTTGATCATCACCATCTAATTGGAATTAATTGACCAAGGAATTGGCAGTTGATGAATTTTAGAAGGGACTAGGAAGGTCTAAGGAATTAGGGTCTAGTCACAAATAGTTTGCCATGAAATTAAATTCTACATGATTAAAATAGTTAGTAAGAAAAGTTAATTCGGAAAAATAGACAACTCTGAAGCCTTAACTGTTTCTCCATATTTTATTCCCAAATTAATCATTTCCCTGTCTTCTGTTTAATGCTCTTTGAATATTTAAACACTCTTTTCTTTTTGTCTAACTAATCCTATCAAACACTATTGTTACTTAATCCATCAATTCTCGTGGGATCGACCCTTACTCACGTAAGGTATTACTTGGTACGACCCGGTGCACTTGCTCGTTAGTTTGTGGGTTATAAATACCGCACCAGGAACCATATGCATATGATCAATGTTCATGGCAACAACCTCCACCAATACACTATGAACAAGAGTCATTTTATGATGCATATCAATCCAATGGCTATGGTGAATCTCCTTGTGACTTTCAAGAACCACCACCATATGCCTATGAGCCATATCCTCAACATGAACCTCAACCATTCTCACAAGCCTCTTTTCACCAAACACCTCTACATGACCCTAACCCATATCCACCATACCAACCACCTTTTAAACCACATGAACCATACATGGAACCACCATTCCGATATCCATACTCCCAAGAACCACCTCAATACACACCACCATACCTTTACCAAGAAGAACCACCTTCCTATTATGAATTCTTCCTCCAAGACAATGAACCCTCTTATCCACTCCAATCCTCAATGGATGAAATCCTTAGCCTCATACTTCAAGGACAAGGAGAAATGCAAAGGGAGACACTAGACTTTTTGGCTACCTTGACCAAGGTAGTAAGCACTTTAGCCTCCCAATGCTTGAGCACTCAAAGTACTCCCATAGTTGTATGTGGAGAATTAATTGAAAAGCATAGCATGAAGGAGAGATTAGAAACTCCGGTGGAAAATGAGGAATGTTATTTTGTATTAGAGCAATTGGAGGAGCCTATGATCATTGAAGAAGAGGAAGAAGTGGTTGAAGACTTAGGAGATGCGGAACCTCCTTGGGAACCTAGAGTTGAAGAGAGCCTCTCCAAGAAGGTTGAATTTGATGTTGATGAGGAGAATGCACAACCTCCAAGACAATTGTTGAATGAAGACTTGGAAGGAATGGAGCAAAAATTAAGTTCCCTTGGAGATGAAGATCATGCATCCAACCTTCTTGGTGGTGAATCCTTTGCAAGTGAAGAACCCTTTCCCAATGAGATAGAAAGCAATGTGGAGGTAGATTTCTCTCAACCTCCCATTTATGATTTAAGTGATGGAAAAGAGTTAAATGAAATTGATGAACAAAGAATTGAAAGTGAAGAAGTTTATGAAGAGGTGGAGGCAACCAAGGAAGAATATAAGGGAGTAGAGCTTGCAAGGACATTGGAGATACCTCTCCCCAAGCCATCACCATCCATCCTTTCATTCAAGTGGGTAAATTCATATTACTTAAGCTTTATTATTCTCCTTGAATATGGTTTGCTTAAGACGGATGATCAACTTAGAAACATATGTGGCTTTAAGAGCAAGAGGGAGATGGTTAGTGGTTGGCATTGTAAGGGTTGGTATAGAGCTAGATTGCTTGGGTCTAGGAGGATGTTTGGTCGCATAAATGAGAATTCTAAAGTCATGCCACCCGGATGGACTAATAATGATCAACTTCAAGATGGGTGTCAAAATAAAGTGTGGGATCCCGGATCGCACAAGGAGAATCAATTTTGGGAGCCCCAAGCTTGTGAAGAACTCCATCAACACTTGGTGCAACAAATAAGGAATCTTGGGGCACAATAGAAAACCAAGCATTGGTGGGTGTTCCAAGATAGCTTCAAGCACAAGCCACCTTGAGAGGAGCTCCCCATAAGTCCAACTTAAGGACAATAAACAAAAGTGCTAGGTGGGAGACACCCCACCATGGTAACTTCTTTTCATTTTCTCCTTTTTGTACATATTGGTAATTAGTTTAAATTCATGTTTTTGGTTGATTTGTTGAGTATAATTGATAGTTTAGTATGTTAAATAAGGTTTTATGGTGTTTTGGTAGCTGTTTGGAGGTTTGGAATGCTTGGATTGGTGCAAAAACATAGAAAAAAAATTTTTGAAAAAAAAAAACAGAGCACCATCCACGCGTACGTGCACTACGCGCGTACGCGTGCATCAAGCATTTTTGCCTATCTGCGCGCATGCGCCATGTACGCGTAAGCGTGGATTGAGAAATTCCACCCCCAAGCCAAAAACCCGAGAGTTGTGCGAACGCTGCGCTAACATTGTGCCTTTCGCACAAACCAATTCGCGCGGACGCGCACATGACGCGTACACGTCACTCTCGAAATAAGCCATCCGCGCGCACACGCCATGTACGCATACGCGTCGTGTCCATTGCACCATCATCCGCGCGCGCGTGCCATTCCTTCACTCCATTTCTTTTCTTATCATCTTTCCATTTCTTTCCTTCTCCTTTCTTCTTCCCTTCTTCTACCCCTCATCCAATACTCCCAAACACCATTGATAACCATTTATTTTAGTTAGTTAATTAGTTAGTTAGTTAGTTGATTAGTTAGTTAGTTTAATTTTCATTTCTTTTTCTCTTTTTCATTGTAAGTGTTGGATTGTTAATTTTTGTTTACCATTAATTGCTGCTGAGTATTAAAAAGGGATGTTATCTTAACATCATTATGTTTATAATTTTTGTTGGATTCTATTGTTGAGGTTATATTTTGCTACTTGATTTTGAGTTTTTCATGCTTACCTTTTAAGAATACCAAGTGATGAGAATTGCTTTCGAGCTTGTAACTCTTCTTGAATTGCATGATTTGGCCACTATGTGATTTGAACCCTATTCTTTGATTAGGCAATTGACGTTAAGATTTTTGCTAGTAAAGAATTTCATAAAAATAGTCGCGTTGTAGATATAGTCTCTAAACCAACAAAAATCCCTTCGTACAAACGTTTTGGTTGTCACAAGTAACAAACCCCTTAAAATTGATAACCGAGTATTTAAACCTCGGGTCGTCTTCTCAAGAAACTGCAGGGAAGTATGTTCTTATTATTGGTTATGAAGATTGTAAATTCGGGGTTTTAAGAATGAGGAACAAATATGACAAATGATTTAAATAGCAACTAAAATAAATAAATGCTGTAAAGCAAACTTTTGGCAAGGTATGAGAAATTGGAAGTCCAGGCTTAGTTATTCTTATCAACAACAATGAAAGTTGAATCTTAATTCCACTTAGTCAACCCTTACTAAAGTAAAGGAAAGTCAAGGGACTAATTAGTTTGATCTTCGAATCCTATTTATTTCCTAAGAAAAAGGTAGGATTATTGAAGCTCAGTTCAATTAGCAAAGATAACAGTTATCAATTATGTTGAGATAAGATAACTCCTGAGTTACTGCTTTCTTGACCAAGACCAAAAGAAGAAAAAGTAAATTTGCTGGAATAAAAATGCCTTCAGATGTAAAGCAACAATAACATAAATTAAAGAAAGCAATCGTGAATTGAAATACCTCAATTAACATTAATAAGGGAAATTATAATCTAACATGAAGAGTTCATAAACTAAATTGGAAAAATAAATAAAAATAAAGAACCTGGGATTAAGAGTCACTCCTAAAACTAAGAGAAGTCATAAATCCTAAGAGAGAGAGAGAGGAGAGAACCTCTCTCAAAACTAGATCTAAATCATGGAAAGTAACTAAATTGGTGAGCTCTCTCTGAATGGATGCATTCCCTCACTTCATAACCTC
This sequence comes from Arachis ipaensis, assembly GCF_000816755.2. NCBI lineage: Eukaryota > Viridiplantae > Streptophyta > Magnoliopsida > Fabales > Fabaceae > Arachis > Arachis ipaensis. The sequence continues at coordinate 74,354,841 of NC_029786.2, read as the reverse complement.
TGGTCTATGCCTTCTGGACTTGGATTTGGGCCAAAAAGGGCTTCAGAATTCGCTATGAGCATTTTCTGTAATTTCTGTTGCGTGGCCTCTGTCATGCGTCCCCGTGGGTCACGCGGTCGCGTCATTCAGAGCTTTTCTTGTCACGCGATCGCGTCAGTCATGCGACTGTGTCATATTCGTTCTGCTTAAGGCGCGCGGTCGCGTCAGTCATGCGGCCGCGTCGCTGTTGATTCGCGCTTGGCACGCGATCGCATCGTCCATGCAATCGCGTGGATGCCAGTTTCTTCAGAACTCCATTTTGCACTTTCCTTCCATTTTTATATGTTTTCTTTTCATCCTTTAAGTCATTCCTGCCTTAGAAGATCTGAAACTACTCAACACACTAATCACGGCATCGAATAGAAATAAAAGTAATTAAAATAATTAATTTTAAAGCATAAAAAACATGCTTTTCACATACATCACATAATAAGGAAGGAGAAGTAAAACCATGCAATTAATATGAATAAGTGGGTGAAGGATTGAATAAATCACTCAAACTAAGCACAAAATATATCATAAAATATGAGTTTATCAGCAATCTCTTGACATTAGATGATGTTGTGCATTTATCTTAATGCATTGTATTTCATGATCATATGCGTCCATATGTTATGGCTTGAATGCTTTCATGCCTCTTTAATGCTTGTTTTACCTTACAAGCTTACTTAAGGCATCTCAAGCACATTAGGATAAGTGAAGTGCATGCTTCTTTTGTGACATCTCTTTTTATGCTAATGTGTGTTCTAAACCGCATAATTTAGAATTCACACACTTATTTGTCATTAATGTCACACTAATTCACTCACTCAATTCTAGTGATTAGTACCTCATTCCAACAATGTATGCTTCCTTGCTTTTGTATTATCCTACCTTATGGTGTTGTATTCTTGTTTTTCATGATCGATGCACCACAAGCAAAAATGGAAGCAGAAGAAAGAACACGCAGCAACCGGTTGATCTACCAGCTGAAGGTGGCAACCCAGAGAGTCGCCGTACCCCCTTGCTCATCTTTGAGTGCACCGAGGACGGTGCAAACTTTTAAGTGTGGGGAGGTTGTCCGACCAATCAACGATTTTGGGTGGCAAATTTCTAATCCCAACACTTTTGCATTTCATACTTTTAGGTTTTTAGGATTTTTACTTGCATTTTCTTATTTCGCATATATATACACAATAAGTTTAGTCAAAATAATGAGATTTTTCAAGAATTCTATCTATAGGGCACCAATTGATTTGAGTGAAAATTTTTCATTGAACTTGCTTGAATTATATATATTGTGGAACATGTTTTGAGCTAAGAACACAAGCTTGTGAGATTTGAGCCTAATGATGTGGTTACATCTTATAACCACTTATTTTTCCTTCTTGTGTGCAATTATTCTCTTTCTATGATTGTGATCTTTGATTTGTTTGATTCTTTATTTCCATTATTTTGTGTATTCATGCATTTATATGATTGAGGCCATCATTTTATTAGCTCACTTACCCAAATAGCCTTACCTTCTATCTTCCATTGTTAGCCAACTTTGAGCCTACGATTAACCCACTTATTCTCTAATTTTAGCATATTACAAGCCTTAAAGCGAAAAACAATAAATGTCCTTAATTTGGATCTTTGATTAGCTTAGGCTAGTGAGTGAGTATCATTCAAGTGTGAGAAAACTTGGGACGTTGGTTGTGTAAAAGGTGTGTATTGTATTTCTATTGAAAATATTGGGAATTAGGTACATGCTCATATGTAATGAATGTAAGACCTTATGCATTGATGTTCTTGTATATAGTTTGAAAGAAAGAAAAAAAATGAGAAAAGAAAAAAATATGAAAAAGAAGAAAAAAAAAAGAGAAAGAAAAAAAATAAAAGAAATAAAAAGGGGACAAAATGCCCAAAAGTAAAGTTCGATAAAATCAATGCATATGTGTTGTGAAATAAAAAGAAAATGCATGAGTATGAGAAGAGAAAGTGAAAGATGGGTAGCTAGGTTAGAACTTAATTGTATAGGATGTCCTAGGTTAGGTGGGAAGTTTAAGTTGATCAAAGATTCAAATTTCAAGCTCACTTGACCAAATATGCATCCTACCTTGACCCTAGCCCCATTACAACCTAAAGAAAAGACCTCATGATATATGTATGCATGCATGAAATAAATGTTGATTGTTAGAAGAAAAACAAATCTTGGAAAGCATGATTAGGGGAGAATTGAGTGAATCAACCCTAAACACTTGAGCGAATAGAGTGCAAACACATCCGGTGAGGGTTCGATTGCTCAATTACATGTTTTCACCTATTATCATCTCTTTTCTTGCAAGTTTGTAAAAATATTTAATAACTCAATTCAATTGTGGATTAGACTTGCTAGTCCTTAGCCCTTGTGCGCATATGTTCTCTTGGGAATTGATTTATTTTGACCAAGCAATTGCATTCATGGAGGTAGTTGCATATAGCTTAGATAGTTGCATTTAGTTTAGTTCCATTGAATAAATGTCATACCTCTTACTTCATTCTTGGTTTAAGCATGAGGACATGCTTGGTTTAAGTGTGGAGAGGTTGATAAACCCCATTTGTAGGGTTTATCTTGTGCCTAATTTAGGAGATTTTATGACCTTTTACCCACATTTATTCAATGAAATAGCATGGTTTCATGGTTGTCTCCTTATTTGTGCTTAGATATGAAAACATATTTTCTAGGTCCTTAATTAGCTAAATTCAATTCACCTTTGATTCCACTAGATGCCTTGATTTATTTGTTAAGTGATTTCAGGTTAAAAAAGCTAGGAATGGATCAAAGGAGTGAAGAGAAAAGCATGCAAAATGGAGAACACATGGAAAAAGCCAAAGATTTGAGAAACATCATCCACGCGCACGCGTGGATCGTGAAATCTTCAGGGACGCGAATGCACACTGTACGCGTACGCGCTGGTGGGCGCACATGATTTTTTAATAGAAAACGTGCCCAGCGTTTTCTGAGAGCTGTGGGGCCCAATTTACAACCAACTTTGGCGCCAATATGCATTTAAAGGACCAAGGATTGAAGGGAAAGGGGAACCTAGCATCATTTACACACATTAGGCTAGTTTAGTTTAGTTTTAGAGAGAGAAGCTCTCCCTTCTCTCTAGGATTAGGATTAGGTTTAGTTCTTAGATCTAGATTTAGATTCATGCTTTCTTCTATTTCTTCTTCTCAATTCTTTGTTGTTACATCTTGTTCTTCTATTCTTTTGTTGTAATTTCTTTTATGTTGCTTTTATATTTTGTTGTAGATCTACTCTTGTTCCTTCTCTTTTCTTTCAATTCAAGTTGAGGTAATTCATAATAATTGTGTTTCTTTTAATTGTTGTTGTTAATTCTTTGTAATTGAGTAGTGTAGATTTACTTTCCTTGCAATTTTACTATGCTTTTCTTTTATGCCTTCCAAGTGTTTGATAAAATGCTTGGTTGGATCTTAGAGTAGATTTTAGTGCTCTTGGCTTGGGAAGGTAACTTAGGAACTCTTGAGTTACTAATGTCCAAGTGATTGACAATTCGGAGCCATTAACTCTAGATCTCACTAATTGAATTGGTGGAGAACTAGGACTTATGGACTTGGATTGACATAGCTCATTTGACTTTCCTTTACTAGTTAGAGGATGACTTAATGGGGTTGATCCTTGCCAATTCTCATGTTGTGGTTAGTGATTAGGATAGGGATCCTTGACCACCAAACCTTGCCAAGACCTTTTTAGCTATTAGTTTATTTTCATTGCCATTTACATTTCATACCTCTTATCTCAAAAACCCCAAAACATACCTCATAACCAATAATAAGACACTTTATTACAATTCCTAGGGAGAACGACCCAAGGTTTTTGATGAGCGGATAATTTATACGCTTTTTGGCATTGTTTTTAGTATGTTTTCAGTAGAATCTAGTTACTTTTAGGGATATTTTCATTAGTTTTTATGTTAAATTCACATTTCTGGACTTTACTATGAGTTTGTGTGTTTTTCTGTGATTTCAGGTACTTTCTGGCTGAAATTGAGGGACTTGAGCAAAAATCAGATTCAGAGGTTGAAGAAGGACTGCTGATGCTGTTGGATTCTGACCTCCCTGCACTCAAAGTGGATTTTCTGGAGCTACAGAACTCAAAATGGCGCGCTTCCAATTGCGTTGGAAAGTAGACATCCAGGGCTTTCCAGCACTATATAATATTCCATACTTTGGCCGAGTTTAAATGACGTAAAAGGGCATTGAACGCCAGTTCTACGCTTCTGTCTGGAGTTAAACGCCAGAAACACGTCACAAACCAGAGTTGAACGCCAGAAATACGTTACAACCTGGCGTTCAACTCCAGAAAGAGCCTCTGCACGTGTAACATTCAAGCTCAGCCCAAGCACACACCAAGTGGGCCCCGGAAGTGGATTTATGCATCAATTACTTACTTCTGTAAACCTTAGTAGCTAGTTTATTATAAATAGGACTTTTTACTATTGTATTAGACATCTTGGGACGTCTGGTTCTTAGATCATGGGGGCTGGCCATTCGGCCATGCCTGAACCTTTTACTTATGTATTTTTAACGGTAGAGTTTCTACACTCCATAGATTAAGGTGTGGAGCTCTGCTGTTCCTCATGAATTAATGCAAACTACTACTGTTTTCTATTCAATTCAACTTATTCCACTTCTAAGATCTTCATTCGCACTTCAACATGAATGTGATGAACGTGACAATCATCATCATTCCCTATGAACGCGTGCTTGACAACCACTTCCGTTCTACCTTAGATTGAATGAGTATCTCTTGGATCTCTTAATCAGAATCTTCGTGGTATAAGCTAGATTGATGGCAGCATTCATGAGAGTCCGGAAAGTCTAAACCTTGTCTGTGGTATTTCGAGTAGGACTCTGGGATTGAATGACTGTGACGAACTTCAAACTCGCGAGTGCTGGGCGTAGTGACAGACGCAAAAGGAGGGTGAATCCTATTCTAGTATGATCGAGAACCTCAGATGATTAGCCGTGCTGTGACAGAGCATTTGGACCATTTTCACAAGAGGATGGGATGCAGCCATTGACAAGGGTGATGCCTCCAGACGATTAGCCATGCAGAGAGGATAAAAAGTAGCCATGGAAAGGAGTAGGATTGATTGGATGAAGATAGCAGGAAAGCAGAGGTTCAGAGGAACGAATGCATCTCTATACGCTTATCTGAAATTCTAACCAATGAATTACATAGGACAACTGACGGTTCATCTTGTTGCTCAGATTAGGTAATTTTCTTTTTGTTTTAATTTAAAAAAAAATAAATCTTTTCAAAAATATATTTTTCTTCAGAATTTTTAAAAATGAATTCTAGTGTTTCATGATGATTTGTTGAATCCTGGCTGGCTGTGAAGCCATGTCCAAATTCCTTTGGACTGAGGATTCAACTAATCACTTCAATGCATGTAATAGTATACTAAAGCTTGGCTGGCTATTAAGCCATGCCTAACCCTCAGATTGGAGCTTTAGACTAAAGAGCACAAGATTCCTGGAATTCATATTAAAAATTTTGAAATCCTTATTTTTCTCTTTCACATTAATTTTCGAAAAATCCAAAAAAAAAATCATAAAAATAAAAAATATTTCATGTTTCTTGTTTGAGTCTTTGAGTCAAGTTGAAAGTTTGGTGTCAATTGCATATTCATCTTGCATTTTTCGAAAAATTCATGCATTCATAGTGTTCTTCATGATCTTCAAGTTGTTCTTGGTAAGTCTTCTTGTTTGATCTTGATGTTTTCATGTTTTGTGTCTTTTCTTGTTTTTCATATACATTCTTGCATTCATAGTGTCTATACATGAAAAATTTCTAAGTTTGGTGTCGTGCATGTTTTCTTTGCATATAAAAATTTTCAAAAATGTGTTCTTGATGTTCATCATGATCTTCATAGTGTTCTTGGTGTTCATCTTGACATTCATAGCATTCTTGCATGCATTCATTGTTTTGATCCAAAATTTTCATGCATTGCATCATTTTCATGTTTTTCTCTCTTATCATTAAAAATTCAAAAATCAAAAAAAGTATCTTCCCCTTTTTCTCTCTTAAAATTTCGAAAATTAGATTTGACTTTTTCAAAAAATTTTAAAATCTAGTTGTTTTTATGAGTCAAATCAAATTTTCAATTTAAAAATCTTATCTTTTTCAAAATCTTTTTCAAAAATCAAATCTTTTTCATTTTTCTTAGTTATTTTCGAAAATTTTAAAAATATTTTTCAAAAATCTTTTTCTTATCTTCATCTCATAATTTTCGAAAATATCATCATCAATTAATGTTTTGATTCAAAAATTTCAAGTTTGCTACTTGCTTGCTAAGAAAGATTCAAACTTTAAGCTCTAGAATCATATTTTGTGATTTCTTGTGAATCAAGTCATTAATTGTGATTTTAAAAATCAAATCTTTTTCAAAACTAATTTCAATCATATCTTTTCAAAAATATCTTTTTATCTTATCTTTTTCAAAATCATATCTTTTTCAAAAATTTGATTTTAAAATATCTTTTCTAACTTCTTATCTTCTTATCTTTTCAAAATTGATTTTCAAAATTTGTTTCAACTAACTAACTAACTTTTTGTTTGTTTCTTATCTTTTTCAAAACTACCTAACTAACTCTCTCTCTCTCTAATTTTCGAAAATATCTTCCCTCTTTTTCAAAATTTCTTTTTTAATTGACTAATTATTTTCATTTTTTATTTTAATTTTCGAAAAATTACTAACCTTTTTCAAAAACTATTTTCGAAAATCACTAACTCTTTTTCAAAAATAATTTTCGAAAATTCTCCTTCTCTCTCTTCAAAAATAACTCTTTTCTTCTTCTACTCACACAGGGGAACCTCTATACCTGTGGTAAAAAGGATCCCTATTATTATTTTTCTGTCCCTCTTTTTCATATGAGCAGGAGCAAGGGCAAGAACATTCTTGTTGAAGCAGATCCAGAACCTGAAAGGACTCTGAAGAGGAAACTAAGAGAAGCTAAATTACAACAATCCAGCAAGCACCTTTCAGAAATTTTCGAACAAGAAGAGGAGATGGCAGCCGAAAATAATAATAATGCAAGGAGGATGCTTGGTGACTTTACTGCACCTAATTCCAATTTACATGGAAGAAGCATCTCCATTCCTGCCATTGGAGCAAACAATTTTGAGCTTAAACCTCAATTAGTTTCTCTGATACAGCAGAATTGCAAGTTTCATGGACTTCCATCTGAAGATCCTTTTCAGTTCTTAACTGAATTCTTGCAGATATGTGATACTGTTAAGACTAATGGAGTAGATCCCAAAGTCTACAGGCTCATGCTTTTCCCTTTTGCTGTGAGAGATAGAGCTAGAATATGGTTAGATTCTCAACCTAAAGATAGCCTGAACTCTTGGGATAAGCTGGTCAAGGCTTTCTTAGCTAAGTTCTTTCCTCTTCAAAAGCTGAGTAAGCTTAGAGTGGATGTTCAGACCTTTAGACAGAAAGAAGGTGAATCCCTCTATGAAGCTTGGGAGAGATACAAAGAACTGACCAAATAGTGTCCTTCTGACATGCTTTCAGAATGGACCATCCTGGACATATTCTATGATGGTCTGTCTGAATTAGCTAAAATGTCAT
>NC_029786.2:74331445-74346950 GCF_000816755.2 Arachis ipaensis | reverse complement strand
GATACTGGGAAGGATGATGATGAATCTATCATCCTTGGAAGACCTTTCCTAGCCACAGCAACAGCTGTGATTGATGTTGACAGAGGTGAATTAGTCCTTCAATTGAATGAGGACTCCCTTGTGTTTATAACTCAAGGTTACACTTTTGTAAACATGGAAAAGAGGCACAGTAAGCTTCTCTCAAAACAGAGTCAACCAGAGCTCCCACAGTCAAACTCTAAGTTTGGTGTTGGGAGGCCACAACCAAACTCTAAGTTTGGTGTTGAACTCCCATATCCAAACTCTAATTTTGGTGTTGGAAAGTCTCAACAATGCTCTGAATATCTGTGAGGCTCCATGAGAGCCCACTATCAAGCTATTGACATTAAAGAAGCGCTTGTTGGGAGGCAACCCAATTTTTATTTATCTAATTTTATTTTTCTTGTTCTTTCATGTTTTATTAGGTTCATGATCATGTGGAGTCACAAAATAAATATAAAAATTGAAAACGGAATCAAAAACAGCAGAAGAAAAATCACATCCTGGAGGAAGACCTTACTGGCATTTAAACGCCAGTAAGAAGCATCTGGCTGGCGTTCAACGCCAGAACAGAGCATGGTTCTGGCGCTGAACGCCCAAAATTGGCAGCATCTGGGCGTTTGAATGCCAGAATTGCACCCTGGAGAAGAGCTGGCGCTGAACGCCCAGAACAAGCATGGTTCTGGCGTTCAACGCCAGAAATGGGCAACAAATGGGCGTTCAACGCCCAGAACAAGCACCAATCTAGCGCTAAACGCCCAGAGTTGTGTGCAAGGGCATTTTACATGCCCAATTTGGTGCAAGGTTGTAAATCCTTGAACACCTCAGGATCTGTGGACCCCACAGGATCACATCAGGATCTGTGGACCCCACAGAATCCCCACCTACCTCCACTCACTTCTTCTCACCCCTCTTTCACACAATCCCATAAACACTCTTCCCCAAAACTCTTCACCAATCACCATCTCTCTCTTCATTCATGGTCATCCCTTCTGTTTTCCATTTACCACTCACATCCATACACCCACCCACCTTCAAAATTCAACATCTCTTTTCCCACCCAATCCCACCCATATGGCCGAATACACACATCCCTCCATCTCCTCCATATCTTTTTCTTCTTCTATTCTTTCTTCTTTTGCTCGAGGGCGAGCAACATTCTAAGTTTGGTGTGGTAAAAGCATAGCTTTTTTGTTTTTCCATAACCATTAATGGCACCTAAGGCCAGAGAAACCTCAAGAAAGAGAAAAGGGAAGACAATTGCTTCCACCTCTGAGCCATGGGAGATGGAAATATTCATCTCACAAGCCCATCACTAAGAAAAGGATGGAGAAAACAAGAGAGCACAATTCATAGATCTCAACAGGCACATGAAGAAGCTCATCATCAAGAAACCCCTGAGATACCTCAAGGGATGCACTTTCCTCCACAGAATTGTTGGGAGCAAATCAACACCTCCCTAGGAGAATTAAGTTCCAACATGGGACAATTAAGGATGGAACATCAAGAGCACTCCATCATCCTTCATGAAATTAGAGAAGATCAAAAAGCAATGAGGGAGGAGCAACAAAGACAAGGAAGAGACATAGAAGAGCTCAAGGACATCTTTGGTTCCTCAAGAAGGAAACGCCACCATCACTAAGGTGGACTCATTCCTTGTTCTTCCATTCTCTGTTTTTCGTTTTCTTTATGTTAAGTGCTTATCCATGTTTGTGTCTCATTACATGATCATTAGTATTTAGTAACTATGTCTTAAAGTTATGACTTTAGCAAAGCTGAGTCACAATCTGAAGAGGTTCACCCAATTATGTGTCTGTGGCATTTATGTATCCGGTGGTAATACTGGAAAACAAAGTACTTAGGGCCACGGCCAAGACTCATAAAGTAGCTGTGTTCAAGAATCATCATACTGAACTAGGAGAATCAATAACACTATCTGAACTCTGAGTTCCTATAGATGCCAATCATTCTGAACCTCAATGGATAGAGGGAGATGCCAAAACTATTCAAGAGGCAAAAAGCTACAAGTCCCGCTCATCTGATTGGAGCTATGTTTCATTGATAGTTTAGAATTTATAGTATATTCTCTTCTTTTTATCCTAATTGATTTTCAGTTGCTTGGGGACAAGCAACAATTTAAGTTTGGTGTTGTGATGAGCGGATAATTTATACGCTTTTTGGCATTGTTTTTAGTATGTTTTCAGTAGAATCTAGTTACTTTTAGGGATGTTTTCATTAGTTTTTATGTTAAATTCACATTTCTGGACTTTACTATGAGTTTGTGTGTTTTTCTGTGATTTTAGGTACTTTCTGACTGAAATTGAGGGACTTGAGCAAAAATCAGATTCAGAGGTTGAAGAAGGACTGCTGATGCTGTTGGATTCTGACCTCCCTGCACTCAAAGTGAATTTTCTGGAGCTACAGAACTCAAAATGGCACGCTTCCAATTGCGTTGGAAAGTAGACATCCAGGGCTTTCCAGCAATATATAATAATCCATACTTTGGCCGCGTTTAGATGACGTAAAAGGGCGTTGAACACCAGTTCTACACTGCTGTCTGGAGTTAAACGCCAGAAACACGTCACAAACCAGAGTTGAACGCCAGAAATACGTTACAACCTGGCGTTCAACTCCAGAAAGAGCCTCTGCACGTGTAACATTCAAGCTCAGCCCAAGCACATACCAAGTGGGCCCCGAAAGTGGATTTATGCATCAATTACTTACTTTTGTAAACCCTAGTAGCTAGTTTATTATAAATAGGACTTTTTACTATTGTATTAGATATCTTGGGATGTCTTGTTCTTAGATCATGGGGGCTGGCCATTCGGCCATGCCTGAACCTTTCACTTATGTATTTTTAACGGTAGAGTTTCTACACTCCATAGATTAAGGTGTGGAGCTCTGCTGTTCCTCATGAATTAATGCAAAGTACTACTGTTTTCTATTCAATTCAACTTATTCCGCTTCTAAGATATTCATTCGCACTTCAACATGAATGTGATGAACGTGACAATCATCATCATTCCCTATGAACGCGTACCTGACAACCACTTCCGTTCTACCTTAGATTGAATGAGTATCTCTTGGATCTCTTAATCAGAATCTTCGTGGAATAAGCTAGATTGATGGCGGCATTCATGAGAGTCCGGAAAGTCTAAACCTTGTCTGTGGTATTCCGAGTAGGACTCTGGGATTGAATGACTGTGACGAACTTCAAACTCGCGAGTGCTGGGCGTAATGATAGACGCAAAAGGAGGGTGAATCCTATTCCAGTATGATCGAGAACCTCAGATGATTAGTCGTGCTGTGACAGAGCATTTGGACCATTTTCACAAGGGGATGGGATGCAGCCATTGACAAGGGTGATGCCTCCAGACGATTAGCCATGCAGAGAGGATAAAAAGTAGCCATTGACAACGGTGATGTCCTTACATAAAGCCAGCCATGGAAAGGAGTAGGATTGATTGGATGAAGATAGCAGGAAAGCAGAGGTTCAGAGGAACGAATGCATCTCTATACGCTTATCTGAAATTCTAACCAATGAATTACATAAGTATTTCTATCCTTATTTTCTATTTATTATTAATATTCGAAAACTCCATAACTATTTGATATCCGCCTGACTGAGATTTACAAGGTGACCATAGCTTACTTCAAGCCGACAATCTCCGTGGGATCGACCCTTACTCACGTAAGGTTTATTACTTGGACGACCCAGTGCACTTGCTGGTTAGTTGTATCGAAGTTGTGAATGAAAAACGATTTATTAAGACGTGCGTACAGAGTTTCTGGCGCCGTTGCTTGAGATCACAATTTCGTGCACCAGTTTTAATACTTCGGTTTATAGATTTTAGGGGTTTGTACTTGTGACAAACAAATTTTTGTATGAAAGGATTAGTGTTGGTTTAGAAACTATATTGCAACGAGCTTTCATTTGTGAATTCTAGACCACACAAAAGTCCAATCATCAACCGCCTTGTGCAGCGCCTCTTCAAGCATATAGATCAGACAAGCGACGTTATACACATTTGAGACGGATTGTGACTTCTGACGGCACTAACATTCCCTTTGAGCCTGACACTCCTTCGGGGCATTTTGATGAGGAGGATTCCTAGCAGCAGGAGGCCCAGCATGAGCAGCCGACAGAGCCACAGGCACCTGCAGCAGACGGTGGAGCAGATGGTGATGACCCCTCTCACCCGGCTTGATTTAGTGAGCATCGAAGACGATGCTAACATTTAAGTGTGGGGAGGTCGCTTCATCGACAGAGTTATTATTTTTGGTGAACTATTCCATTTCAGACACTCTTATTTTATTTTATTTTCAGCACTCCCATCTTTATTTTAGTATGCTTTTGGATTTTTGTACATATTGGTTGTTTCGAATACTTTTTAGTTTATCGCACTTTACACTTTTTCTTGTATATATTTTAGACTTTAAATTAGTTTGCATCTTTTTAGTTTGGTAGTGTATAGATATATATAATCATTGTAGTTGACTAGTTGTGATTGGAAATGCGCATAATCAAACTTAGTTTATTCCAATATATATGAGAAATTGAGTTGATTGAAAATGGAAAAGAAACTAAGGATTTTTTATTTTCTCAATCACATCATATTGTATTATATATATAAAGAATAAATGTTGATCAATTTGATGAAATTTTCAAGAAATTCTTTTTTCTTAAAAAGGGCATTAAGATTCAAATTGATTTGAGTTAAAAATTTTCAATTATACCTGCATGATTCATATATTGTGGAATGTGATTTTTGAGCTTAATTGTATGGTTATATCATTTAATCATGATTTTAATTCTTGTGTGTCTCTTCTCTATGATTGCAATCTTTGGTTTGTTTAATTCTATATGTCTATTATTTAGTGTATATTTATGCATTTATGTTATTGAGGCCATCACTTCATTATAGCTCACTTAACCCAAATAGCCTACCATTTTATTTGCTTTTGTTTGCCACTTTGAGTCTTTTAATCCCCTATTGTTCTTTATATTACCACATCACTAACCTTAAGTGGAAAAATAATTAATTGTCCTATTTGAATCTTTGGTTAGCTTAAGATAGTGAGTGTGTGTGTCAAGTAAGTGTGAAAAAAATTTGAGAACTTTGGTTGATGAAAATGTGTTTTATGCTTATTGAGAAATATTGAGAATTTTGGTATACACTCATGCAATAGTATGGGAATCATATGCATTGATATCTTTTGTATATATTATGTTTCTTATAGAAAAAAAAAAAGAGGAAAAAAGAAAAGAAAAAGAAAAAAAATAATAAAAAGGGGACAAAATTATCCCAATGTGAAATTTAGTAAAAATCAATGCATATGTGATTGAATTGAATTTGATACATGAGTGTGTATATATGTAAAAGTGAGATTTTGGGTAGCTAAGTTTAATATTAGAAGTATGTAGGTTGTGTATGTGTTAGGTGAGAGTTTAGGTTAGTCAAAGATTCAAATTCAAGCTCACTTAGCCATACATATATTCTCATCTTCACCTTAGTCCCATTACAACCTTGAAAAGCCCTCATGATATTTGCATATGTACATTAAATATTTGTTGATTGTTTAGATGAAGAACAACCTTAGAAAGCATGATTAAAGGAGAATTGAGTGAATTAACCCTAAACACTTGAGCGACTAGAGTGCATATACACATCCGGTGAGAGTTCAATTGCTCAATTCCATATTTCCATCTTTGATCATTGCTTATCCTGCAAGTTTGTAAACTCTTTTGAATAACTTAATTCAATTGTGAATTTGATTTTTGTATGATTATTTGAGCCCTTGATTGTGCATACATGCCTTCTTGGAAATTTGATTCACTTTGACTACATATATACTTATATATAAATAGGTAGTAATTAAAATAGTTATATGCATATAGGTAGTTGCATTTAGATAGTTTGCATTGAATAAAATTGATAATTCCTTCTTGTCTTTCTTGAGTTTAGCATGAGGATATGCTATTGTTTAAGTGTGGGGAGATTGATAAACCACAATTTTATGGTTTATCTTGTATTGAATTTGGTAGATTTTATCAACTTTTCTCACATTTATTCAATAAAATAGCTTAATTTTATGAATTTCTGCCTAATTTGTGCTTAAGAGTGAAAATATGCTTTTTAGACCTTAAAATAGCTAAATTTAATTCACTTTAATTCCAATCGATGCCTTGATATGTTTGTTTAGTTATTTCAGGTTTAAGAGGCAAGGATTGGATCAAAGAAGTGAAGAAAAAGCATGCAAGATGGAGAATTCATGAAGAAATGAAGTTTTAAAAGTCTGCTAAGTTCCGCGCACGCGTGACCCATGCGTACGCGTGACCTAAAATTCTCTAGGCGACGCATACGCATGACCCACACGTACGCGTAACATGTAGCACGTGACTTCATTAAAAAAACGTGACTAGCAATTTTTGAACTCAAGGAGGCCCAAATTCACTCATTTCTAAAGCTATTTGATGCAGAATTCAAGAACAAGGGGAGAGCAATTAGAAGTAGATAGAAACATGCTTTAGGTTATATTTTAGAGAGAGAAGCTCTCTCTTTTCTCTAGAATTAGGGTAGATTACATTGAATTCCTCTTAGATTTAGGTTTTAATTCTTGTTTTAATTTAGTTTTCCTTTCAGTTTCTTGTTCTTAATCTTGGTTCTCTTAGCTTTACTTGCTATTTCCTTTATTTTGTCACTTTTATGTTCATGCTTGTCCATTTAATACAATTTATGTTTTCATGCTTATTAATGCCTAATTGAGTTGTTATTATTATTATCTTGTATTGAGTAGTTGTAGATTTTATATTTCTTGCTATTTTAATATGATTTTCTTTTATGCTTCCTAAGTGTTTGATAAAATGCTTGGTTGGATTTTAGAGTAGAATTTTGTATTCTTAGCTTGGGTTGAGTGATTGGAGACTCTTGAGTTATCAAACTCTTTTGTTGATGAGTGATTGAGGATTGCTAGTTGGCTTGAATTCTACTAAAGCTAATCTTTGATTAGGACTTGTGAATTAGATTTGACCTTGCTCACTTGACTTTCTTTCGATTGTTAGAGGTTGACTAAGTGAGAGCAAGAGACAATTACCATCACAATTGAGGATGATAATGAGGATAGAAATTTTAATTTCCATTCCTTGCCAATACCTTTCTTAGTTGTTTGCTTATTTTATTGTTATTTACATTTCTTATCCCTTATTACAAAACCCCAACAATACTTTCCCATAACCAATAATATGCACACTTTCCTGCAATTCCTTGAGAGACGACCCGAGGTTTAAATACTCTCGGTTATTTTTATTGGGTTTGCACTTGTGATAAATAAATTAAACTTTGATTGAGGGTTGATTGTCGGTTTAGATCTATACTCCGACGAAATGTAGTTGGCTATGTTTAATTTGAGGGCAAGTCATATTTCGCAATTTGAATATTTATCTAGATTCTTTTTTTAATTGTGCAGAGTTGTTAGGTCAATTATCTATTTGAATTTAATTAGGGTTGTTAGTTTATACCGATAAGGTATGGGGTTATAGTTATCATGTGTGAATGTCTTGGTGATTAATTACTTAATCTTTGTGGGTGAGATGTGTTTCTCATAATTTATGTTTTTTATACTTCTTCTATTTTAAATATGTATATTATTGAGAAGAAAACCAAGGGGTATATATAAGTTATTATTTAATAGTACTTCTTAAATATTTTGGTCATGAATTTGGATGTTAGAAATGTACATTGAGATGGTTTTTTGACCAAGAATTGGAATTCTTAATAATTGTAATTATAGATTGTAATTGTTATTTTTAGTATTATGTATTTATTGTTCAGGCTACATTTGTGTCTTCGTTTATGATAAAAAAAATTATATGAATGTATATTGTGTGGTACCACTTCCCCAAATGTCCTCACATGCCTGCCCCTCCTCACCATGCACCATCGAAAGTGTGTCATCCTCCCCACATGCCCTTTACACACCAAACACTATGCAACAAGGGCATGCCATCCTTCCTACACACCCAACCACACCTGCAAGTACACCATCTCTTAACCTC
The DNA here is from genome assembly GCF_000816755.2 of Arachis ipaensis. NCBI lineage: Eukaryota > Viridiplantae > Streptophyta > Magnoliopsida > Fabales > Fabaceae > Arachis > Arachis ipaensis. The sequence goes on along the minus strand of NC_029786.2, from coordinate 74,338,876 downwards.
ACCAAGGGCGTGCCATTCCTTCTAATGGTGTGCCTACGCCGGGCCAATGGTGCACGAAATTGTGATCTCAGGCAACGGTGCCAAAAACTATGTACGCACGTCTTAATAAATTGTTTTTCATTCACAACTTCGATACAACTAACCAGCAAGTGCACTGGGTCGTCCAAGTAATAAAACCTTACGTGAGTAAGGGTCGATCCCACGGAGATTGTTGGTATGAAGCAAGCTATGGTCACCTTGTAAATCTCAGTCAGGCGGATAATGATTGATTATGGAGTTTTCGAAAATAATACTAATTAAACAGAAAATAAAGATAGAAATACTTATGTATATCACTGGTGAGAATTTCAGATAAGCGTATAGAGATGCTTTCGTTCCTCTGAACCTCTGCTTTCCTGCTGTCTTCATCTAATCAATCCTACTCCTTTCCATGGCTGGATTTATGTAAGGACATTACCATTGTCAATGGCTACTTTTGATCCTCTCTGGAAAATGGTCAGATGCGCTGTCACTACATGGCTAATCGTCTGGAGGCATCACCGTTGTCAATGGCTGCGTCCCATCCTCTTGTGAAAATGGTCCAAATGCTCTGTCACAGCGCGGCTAATCATCTGAGGTTCTCGATCATGCTGGAATAGGATTCACCCTCCTTTTGCGTCTGTCACTACGCCCAGCACTCGTGAGTTTGAAGTTCATCACAGTCATTCAATCCCAGAGTCTTACTCGGAATACCACAGACAAGGTTTAGACTTTTCGGACTCTCATGAATGCCGCCATCAATCTAGCTTATACCACGAAGATTCTGATTAAGAGATCCAAGAGATACTCATTCAATCTAAGGTGGAACGGAAGTGGTTGTCAGGCACGCGTTCGTGGGGGAATGATGATGATTGTCACGTTCATCACATTCAGGTTGAAGTGCGAATGAATATCTTAGAAGTGGAATAAGTTGAATTGAATAGAAAGACAGTAGTACTTTGCATTAATCTTTGAGGAACAGCAGAGCTCCACACCTTAATCTATGGTATATAGAAACTCTATCGTTGAAAATACATAAGTGAAGATAGGGTAGACATGGTCGAGTGGCCAGCCTCCCATGGAGGTCTAGAGATCTCAAAATGATCAAAAGATGTCTAATACAATAGTAAAAAGTCCTATTTATAATAAACTAGTTACTAGGGTTTACAGTAGTAAGTAATTGATGCATAAATCCACTTCCGGGGCCCACTTGGTGTGTGCATGGGCTGAGCTTGAATGTTACACTTGTAGAGGTCAATCTTGGAGTTGAACGCCAGTTTGTAACGTATTTCTGGCGTTCAACTCTGGCTTGTAACGTGTTTCTGGCGTTTAACTCCAGACAGCAGCGTAGAACTGGAGTTCAACGCCCTTTTACATCATCTAAACTCGGCCAAAGTATGGACTATTATATATTGCTGGAAAGCCCTGGATGTCTACTTTCCAACGCAATTAGAAGCGCGCCATTTTGAGTTATGTAGCTCCAGAAAATCTACTTTGAGTGCAGGGAGGTCAGAATCCAACAGCATCAGCAGTCCTTCTTCAACCTCTGAATCTGATTTTTGCTCAAGTCCCTCAATTTCAGCCAGAAAATACCTGAAATCACAGAAAAACACACAAACTCATAGTAAATTCTAGAAATGTGAATTTAACATAAAAACTAATGAAAATATCCCTAAAAGTAACTAGATTCTACTAAAAACATACTAAAAACAATGCCAAAAAGCGTATAAATTATCCGCTCATCACAACACCAAACTTAAATTGTTGCTTGTCTCCAAGTAACCGAAAATCAAATAGGATAAAAAGAAGAGAATATACTATAAATTCCAAACTATCAATGAAACATAGCTCCAATTAAATGAGCGGGACTTGTAGCTTTTTGCCTCTTGAATAGTTTTGGCATCTCACTTTATCCATTGAGGTTCAGAATGATTGGCATCTATGGGAACTCAGAGTTCAAATAGTGTTATTGATTCTCCTAGTTCAGTATGATGACTCTTGAACACAGCTATTTTATGAGTCTTGGCCGTGGCCCTAAGCACTTTGTTTTCCAGTATTACCATCGGATACATAAATGAGGGGTGCCTGTGGGGTCTACAGATCCTGAGGTGATCCTGTGGGGTCCACAGATCCTGAGGTGTTCAAAGATTTACAACCTTGCACCAAATTAGGCATGCAAAATTCCCTTGCACACAACTCCGGGCGTTCAGCGCCAGATTGGTGCTTGTTCTGGGCGTTGAACACCCATTTGTTGCCCATTTCTGGCGTTGAACGCCAGAACCATGCTTGTTCTGGGCGTTCAGCGCCAGCTCTTCTCCAGGGTGCAATTCTGGCATTCAAACGCCCAGATGCTGCCCATTTTAGGCGTTCAGCGCCAGAACCATGCTCTGTTCTGGCGTTGAACGCCAGCCAGATGCTTCTTACTGGCGTTTAAACGCCAGTAAGGTCTTCCTCCAGGGTGTGATTTTTCTTCTGCTGTTTTTGATTCCGTTTTCAATTTTTATATTTACTTTGTGACTCCACATGATCATGAACCTAATAAAACATGAAAGAACAAGAAAAATAAAATTAGATAAATAAAAATTGGGTTGCCTCCCAACAAGTGCTTCTTTAATGTCAATAGCTTGACAGTGGGCTCTCATGGAGCCTCACAGATGTTCAGAGCATTGTTGAGACTCCCCAACACCAAACTTAGAGTTTGGATATGGGAGTTCAACACCAAACTTAGAGTTTGGTTGTGGCCTCCCAACACCAAACTTAGACTTTGACTGTGGGGCTCTGGTTGACTCTGTTTTAAGAGAAGCTTACTGTGCCTCTTTTCCATGTTTACAGAAGGGTAACCTTGAGTTGTAAATACAAGGGAGTCCTCATTCAATTGAAGGACTAATTCACCTCTGTCAACATCAATCACAGCTCTTGCTGTGGCTAGGAAAGGTCTTCCTCGGCTGCCATCTCCTCTTCCTATTCGAAAATTTCTAAAAGGTGCTTGCTGGATTGTTGTAATTTAGCTTCTCTTAGTTTCCTCTTCAGAGTCCTTTCAGGTTTTGGATCTGCTTCAACAAGAATATTCTTGTCCTTGCTCCTGTTCATATGAAAAAGAGGGACAGAAAAATAATAATAGGGATCCTTTTTTACCACAAGTATAGAGGTTTCCCTGTGTGAGTAGAAGAAGAAAAGAATGTAATGTAAAGAAAGAAACACAAGGGTAAGGAGAGCAGAGATGTGGGATGAAGAGAGGTGTTAGTAGATGAATAAATAAATAGAAGGAGATGAGAGAGAAGGAGAATTTTCGAAAATTATTTTTGAAAAAGAGTTCGTGATTTTCGAAAATAGTTTTTGAAAAAGGTTAGTAATTTTTCGAAAATTAAAATAATTAGTTAATTAAAAAGAAATTTTGAAAAAGAGGGAAGATATTTTCGAAAATTAGAGAGAGAGAGAGTTAGTTAGGTAGTTTTGAAAAAGATAAGAAACAAACAAAAAGTTTGTTAGTTAGTTGAAACAAATTTGAAAATCAATTTTGAAAAGATAAGAAGATAAGAAGTTAGAAAGGATATTTTAAAATCAAATTTTGAAAAAGATAAGATAAAGAGATATTTTTGAAAAGATATGATTGAAATTAGTTTTGAAAAAGATTTGATTTTTAAAATCACAATTAATGACTTGATTCACAAGAAATCACAAGATATGATTCTAGAACTCAAAGTTTGAATCTTTCTTAACAAGCAAGTAACAAACTTGAAATTTTTGAATCAAAACATTAATTGATGAAGATATTTTCGAAAATTTGATGTAAAATTTAGAAAAATATTTTTGAAAAATATTAATAAAATTTTTGAAAATAAATGAGAAAAGTGAAAAAGATATGATTTTTGAAAAAGATTTTGAAAAAGATAAGATTTTCAAATTGAAAATTTGATTTGACTCATAAGAAACAACTAGATTTTAAAAATTTTTGAAAAAGTCAAATCTAATTTTTGAAATTTTAAGAGAGAAAAAGGGGAAGATATTTTTTTGATTTTTTTTTTAATTTTTATAATGAGAGAGAAAAACATGAAAATGATGCAATGCATGAGAATTTTTAGATCAAAACAATGAATGCATGCAAGAATGCTATGAATGTCAAGATGAACACCAAGAACACTTTGAATGTCAACTAATGATTCCATCCGGGAGATGAGAGCTTGTATGGTAGAGCTATGACCATTTATGAAAGAGTTAATTGTATTCTGAATGTCTTGTTGGCCTTGTGCAATAGAGCGAAGCATCTCATGATTAGAGGAAGAATGGGGATAAGTGATCTGAGGGGCTAGTGAACGAAATTGTGATCTCAGGCAACGGAGCCAAAAACTATGTACACACGTCTTAATAAATTGTTTTTCATTCACAACTTCGATACAACTAACCAGCAAGTGCACTGGGTCGTCCAAGTAATAAAACCTTACGTGAGTAAGGGTCGATCCCACGGAGATTGTTGGTATGAAGCAAGCTATGGTCACCTTGTAAATCTCAGTCAGGCGGATAATGATTAATTATGGAGTTTTCGAAAATAATACTAATTAAACAGAAAATAAAGATAGAAATACTTATGTATATCACTGGTGAGAATTTCAGATAACCGTATAGAGATGCTTTCGTTCCTCTGAACCTCTGCTTTCCTGCTGTCTTCATCCAATCAATCCTACTCCTTTCCATGGCTGGCTTTATGTAAGGACATCACCATTGTCAATGGCTACTTTTGATCCTCTCTGGAAAATGGTCCGATGCGCTGTCACTGCATGGCTAATCGTCTGGAGGCATCACCGTTGTCAATGGCTGCATCCCATCCTCTTGTGAAAATAGTCCAAATGCTCTGTCACAGCACGGCTAATCATCTGAGGTTCTCGATCATGCTGGAATAGGATTCACCCTCCTTTTGCGTCTGTCACTACGCCCAGCACTCGCGAGTTTGAAGTTCGTCACAGTCATTCAATCCCAGAGTCATACTCAGAATACCACAGACAAGGTTTAGACTTTCCGGACTCTCATGAATGCCGCCATCAATCTAGCTTCCACTTTTGGGCCCACTTGTTGTGTGCTTGGGCTGAGCTTGAATGTTACACTTGTAGAGGTCAATCATGGAGTTGAACGCCAGTTTGTAACGTATTTCTGGCGTTCAACTCTGGCTTGTGACGTGTTTCTGGCGTTTAACTCCAGACAGCAGCATAGAACTGGCGTTCAACGCCATTTTACGTCATCTAAACTCGGCCAAAGTATGGACTATTATATATTTCTGGAAAGCTCTGAATGTCTACTTTCCAACGCAATTGGAAGCGCGCCATTTTGAGTTCTGTAGCTCCAGAAAATCCACTTTGAGTGCAGGGAGGTCAGAATCCAACAGCATCAGCAGTCCTTCTTCAACCTCTGAATCTGATTTTTGCTCAAGTCCCTCAATTTCAGCCAGAAAATACCTGAAATCACAGAAAAACACACAAACTCATAGTAAAGTCCAGAAATGTGAATTTAACATAAAAACTAATGAAAATATCCCTAAAAGTAACTAGATTCTACTAAAAACATACTAAAAACAATGCCAAAAAGCGTATAAATTATCCGTTCATCAGCCAACTTCCAGGAAGCACTGAGAGAGTCTCATCAAAGGCGTGCCACATCCTCACACACCATGCACCAAGGAGGTTGGCGTGTTGCACCCATGCATGCCATGCACACGCCCATTCTCCACTCATTGGGCCAACTTCTAGTGACCACTAAAATACCTTATTAAATCACTCGACTTCCACCAAGTGTCGCACCAATCTATCCAAGTCCAAGACCAATTGCAAGGCTCATGATTCTAACACTCCAAACAACTACCAAATTTTGAATTTCAATTACATAGAGAAGATCGTTATTAGTTAAGATTGATTTGGAAAATGTTAAATTTGATTAGATTTGATTCTATTTGATTAGTTTAAATTTGAATTTTAGACTTTTGTTTATGTTTTAAATAAGTCCAAAGAATTATTTGGAGGACATCTCATCTTATGTACCATATCACACTTTATAATCCTTGTTTTTGTTTTCTTTGTACCATGAGCAACCAATCTCCTCTGTTAAGATTAGGAGCTCTATTTATCTCTTTTATGGATTATTAATCTCAGTATTTTATTTTATTTGAGGTTTATGCTTTGATCATTTTATGACTGAGTTTTTGTTTTTCATCCCTGAAGATTAGAATTGTTGGAAAACATTCTAACTCTATTTTGGATTCTAATATTACTTTGAAAAATTTAATGTTGGAATTAGCGTGAAAACTCTCTCTCATAACTTTTTAATCTAACTAGGAATAGGGCGTTAAAAAGTGTGCGACTTTATAATTCTCATGATTTTCAATTAGATTAGAACTAGTTTGGATAAGAGACATATAATTCAACCTAGGATCACTCTTGAATCTTATGTGAATATAAACTAAAATTGTGCTTAACCTCTTTTCTTAATTAATTGACTAAAGATTTAGCGATTAAGTAATTAAAGGGAAATTGAATTGCTAAGGAATTGGAATTTGATTATTTATGGTTTGTCGTGAGTTGATTTCTACGTGCCTCTAAATAAATAAACAGAAGAATTGTTTTCCTAGAGTGGACATTTCTGATGCCTTAACACTCTCATTCATACTACTTTTCACAATCATTGACATTTGCTCTATTTTAGCTCTATGTTCAATGTTCAATTATCATTCTTCTATTTTTGATTTGTCTTATTATAATTAATCAATTAATTACTTCTTGCTCAGTCCATTAATCCTCGTGGGAATGGTATCCACTCACAGTGGTATTACTTGATATGATTTGGTGCACTTGTCGAGTTTTGAAAAATCTTCCATCACTTAGTACAACTTGACGGAGGATGACATGCTTGCAAACATGGTATGGACCGATGAGGCCAGTAGACTGGACTATTAGTATTTTGGAGATATACTTGTATTTGACTCGACATATAACAAGAATAAATATAGAAGGTCATTGGTAATCTTCTCTGATGCCAATAATCACAAGAAAACGATGATCTTTGGATTTGATTTAGTTTTAGATGAGATAATTGCTTCATATACTTGGTTGTTGGAGAACCTTCTTGAGGTGATGTGCCAGAAACAGTTGTCTGTGGTTGTTATGGACAGAGATGAGGCAATGCAGAAAATTGTAAGAATTGTATTCCCGAAAGCAACACACCGTTTGTGTGCTTGGCAATTTGAGAAGAATGTTACGTTAAATATGAAAGATGAGGGTTTAAGAGGGCATTGTAATCGGTGGTTATTGTAACACCCTACCACACAAAACTTTATGCTTAAGTCGTAAAATAGAGGTGGTTAGGCATTACGACCTCTAAAATAAGAATATACATACATACATACATACATACATATATATATATATATAT
>NC_029786.2:74327353-74331417 GCF_000816755.2 Arachis ipaensis | reverse complement strand
CTATAACAAGGAGCCTTGAAAGGGAAGTTTAAATAAAAGGTCGCAAAACGAAAAGCGCAACGCTCATATAAACAGAAACCGAAAACGAGAAAAGGGTCAAGAGTATACACATAGAGAGTAGAATATCAAACTCTAGACTCGACTTGCAAAACTAAGGCCCGTACATATATCCCTACACAACCTAAAGTACATAAAGTAAACTCCTAGTTCTCCAAAAAGTCTCTAAGAGGATTAAACATAAATTATTTATACATAGGAGAGTCTATAAATGTAAATACATAACTGACAACCTAAAATATAACAACCCATATTCGCTTGCCATAGGAACCTCTAAATGCTCATCGAGGCGCATCTCGACTTGCATTTGAAAAATGACAACATATGTATGGAATGAGAATCAGAGGTTCTCAGCATGGTAATGGTGGTCCCGGAAAAGTTAGAGGCGATCCTAAAACTCCAACACTCAGATATAAAGCTTAAAATTAAAGTTTAAAAATCTAAGGTTCCTAAGTCTAACTCAATTCTACTTATTCCCTCGGCTTCTCGCCTTCCTCCAATCCTTCAAAACCTCGGTACATAGACAAGCAATACAGACAAAGCAAAAACAAGTAGGATACAGATACAACATGTAGCAAATATAGCAGGTAAGCATAATAATCACATAGACAAGCATAATTAATGCATAATCAAACAAAACACACATATGCATATGATGTATGCCTACCCTATAGCTGATGAGTCTTCTCTGTCGGTTATATAACCAACCTGACACATCCAGTAACTAACCCGGACATCGTCCTCTTGAAAACTGACGAGCGGTACAGTACCTCGATCCCCATAGACATTTTTAATTGGAAAACAGTACACATGTGGACGGTAAATAACCACGATCTCCACAAACACATTCACAACCCGTGGGCGATAAACAACCACGATCCCCACGTTCACCGCGACACTGGACAAGCGGTACACTACCACGATCCTTGCCAGGTCAAAACTCACATTCAAAACCACAATCTTTTAAAATCTTGACCCGGAGCAAGTGGGACTAAGCCATAACCTTTGCGTACTGCCCAGGTAATTCAAATCTTAAATCTTTTTTTCCTTTAAAACCAAAACCACCTCTTTGTAACATTCTCCAAAACCTTCAAAACAATTTTACTTAAAACCAATTCTTCTTTCAAAAGACAAAAAAAATTATTTATTAGTTAAACCCCTCGACAAGGTCTCTAGACTTTAGGGGAGTGACAACCAATCTCATTTTCCTAAATTCCTTAAATCATAGCTTCTCAATTTGAATTGATCAAAATAAAATTTAAACCAAAGCCAAATCATTCAAATCAAAACCAACTTATTTAAACCAAAACCAATTTCAGTTTCATTCTTAAATTTAAAACACTCCCAAAATTCTCATAAAATTTTGGCAGCACCTCCCCTAAACTTCGGACTTTGTCACCTTTCTCGGGACCCATCCAAACCACTCAATCTTCCATAAATACATACATATATATAATTAACAAATCTCCACAACCTATACTCATCATCACTTACTATCAATATTATTTATCACATTCATTATTCATTTCAAAGCTCATTATTATAATTCAATATCATTCATAAATCATCAATCATTCTCATAATCATTATTCACAATCCTTAATAATCAATCATTATGTATTTCAATCACCCACACAACAATTTCCAACAACGAGTCACTAAACCTCAACCTTCCATATCATACAACATATCCTATGGTCATCTAGCCTATATTTTCATGAAACATTATATATTATCTACAAGAAACCAAAACCATACATTGGCCGATTCTTTCCTAAACCATAAAGCACTTCAAAAGTCTTTATCACCACGAGTTTCAAGTTCCAATTCTTCACTCAACAAGCTTAATTCAGCATGCAACACCACTAATCACTTTAAACCTCAAACATTTAATCTAACAATATACAATTTCCTCATAATTCAACATATGATTTACTAAATTGGAATTTCACCAAGGGTTAAGAGCTTCTTACCTTACCCAGAGACTAATAGAACAACACCCAATAATTTTTGCAAGCTGATTCGATCCGAAATCATCAAAACATCACAATTCTCAATTTCAACACTCATGAATTTTGAAACTGAAGAGGAAAAATATCGATGAGAAATATTGAATTTTTTACCAAATTAATTAGTGGGTTTTGTAGAGAATTTCGAGACGAACGTGCGGCCGCTGACGGCTCATCAATCGGAACTCCGAATTGAAAGTTATGTTGAATTGAAGATTTGGGTGAGAATTTGGGTTTGACATGCATTCTTCCCCTTTCTCATGCAAGCTTCAGCGTTTTTCTGTTTTTCATCAAATTGAAGGGAAGGAAGAGCTAAGCTCTTTCATTTAAGTGTGAGTTAGGTTGGGCCCGGGACAAAATCTTTAAAATTAGTGTCAAAATTTATATTTTAATTATTTCTACTTCATTAAACTATAAAATTTAATTATTTTTAATTCTTTACATGATAATTAATTTATTAGTTAATTATTTACTAATTACTCGAAGTTTCCAGTTATATGCAGATATGTCGGTGGATGAAATTTTTGGTTGAATGGAGTCAGACTGAGGACGAATTTGGTCTCCGCGATAGCCCATGGGAAAATAAGGTGTTCGATAAAAAGGAGATATGGGATAATGCATACTTGCATAGTAAGTTTTGCATGAGTATTCAGAAGACGTCAAGTTGTGAAGAAATTAATGTCGTGGCTAAGAATTTTCTCTAGTCTAAGCACAGTATGCTTGAACTTGGGCAGAATCTAAAGTTAATGGTTTGTGGTTATAGGAAAAATGAGATGTCGGCACAATTTTGATCTATTGATAGTATCCCAATTATGACAACTGGCTTGGAGTCGTTAGAAAGGTTTGCCATTGGAATCTATAGTAGGGATATATTTGTTGATGTTCAGAAGGAGATTGAAGGTGTTTTAGCTATGAATTAGGATACAGAGATATCTGACTACAAAGATTTATACACTTGAGGAGTATGGCTTCTCTGGGTGAGATGGGGTGGTGTTGTATGACAAGAACATGGGGAGGTTAAAGTGTGGATGCAATTTCTAGTACAAGCATGGCATGCAATCATATGTTTTTTGTCACGAAGCATGAGCATCTGTCTGTAATTCTAATTGGCTAATATTGAAGCGATGGACAAAGAACGCAAAGCCACTGGATGAGTACGTCAAAAAGAACATCGACATTAGGGATCGGGCATTTCTACTACGACATGAAGCGCTGCATATGGCCTGCCAATGGCTTTTCTTTCTGGGTGCACACAAATGAATCTATTTGAAAAGGCAATGAATGAATGAAAGGAATTCTTCAACTGACACACGAAATTGAGCTCGGGATATATTAGTAATTTAGTCTCTTTAAAATTATTTGAGCATCATAGATCATTATATTATATTCCTCCATTATTTTGCAATGAAGTGATACTCAGCAACCAATAGCATTTCAATTTGACCAAACAATTTGTCCATAAACCTGAGTTAGGCAAGATTCACTTGGGAGATATAATAATAGGATCCCATACGATAGAAACACACAAAATAGCTCAGATTAATAGGGATGCAAGAGAAACATATAGTGGCAAACCTCCTACCTTCGGTACCCAATTGTTCTGAAACAGTTTCACCAAACACACATATACACAAAACAATGGTAAGTTCATGGTAGATCTCAGGGACAGGGTTGCATATTTACATCACCACTAGCTTTACATTTGTGGTATAAAGGAATGAAGTTTATATCTTACATACTAGGTTTTTCGTAACCTCCAAAAAATACATTAACTATTTTGTGGAATAAGAGGCCAAGCACTAGAACAATATGCTTGGGCTTGCTAATGCAGCATCCCTCTTCCTCCCTTTTTTTTTTCCACAAATGACCTAACCTTATTAACGATACACTAGCATCTAATCATATACTAATATTTATAATTTAAAACCAGAATTATATATAAATACTAAAAAAATTAATTTGTATATAAAAAGTATATTTATATAAAATAATTTAATT
>NC_029786.2:74318799-74326927 GCF_000816755.2 Arachis ipaensis | reverse complement strand
CCTTGCACCAAAATTTTTTTTTAATTGGGTCCCTACACTTTTTTTTCCTTTTATCTAGGTCCCTATACCAATTTTTTTTTTAGTTTGGTCCCTATAAATTAAACCAATTACTACTAAGAAGGACTTAATTGAAAAAAAATTAGTGCAGGGACTCAATTAAAAAGAAAAAAAGTATAGAGACCTAATTGAAAATTTCACGAAACTATAGGGACCAACAGAGTAATTAAACCTAAAATAAAATATATAAAATCATGAAATTAGAAGATACATAGAGTTATGGAGAGCTATATAAAAAAAATATGAAGAATTTGAAATTTACCTTTTGATGAAGAGAAGATGACAATTAGACAAGGAATAAAAAAAGTTAAAAATATAAAAAATAAGAAGAGAATTTAAAGGAATAAAGGAGTGATGGCACTAGAACTAAATTTGATTAGGTTAAATAATAGTCAAAATAATAAAAAAATAAAAAAATAAATTTAAGACTTCAGCCAATTGAATTTAATTTATTTGTAATGGAGTCATTTAAAATTTAAAATAAGGCACATTATATATAACTATTTTTTAAAAAAATTGAAAACACTGTGGGGGCAAATGCCCCCTCATGGTTGTGACCGGGTCCGTGCCTACCAGTGACAGATTCAGAAAATTTTATCAGTGGGGGCAAAATATACATAATATGATAATAATTTTTATAATTATACTATGATGCTATAAGGCTATCTACTTTGAATTTTAAAAATCTCCTTTTGTTAAAAGAAGTTGATGAATTATTTTGGTATTCAATCTTCAACAACAATATTCTTTTGAAATATTTCTCTATTACTAAAAGGATAAATTTATAAACCTAAGTTAATTGATCAATAAAAATAATTTACAATTTCATACAAATTTAAAAGTACAATATAAAATTACAAATACAAAACATAAACCAAAGAATAACAAAAATACACAATAATATAATATCAAATTAAGAATGTATATAATAAAAAAAATCCAAAAATATAGATGTTATTACAATACAACTGCAGTAACAGTAAGTCAGTAAGGCACCAAGGCACAAACCACTAATTAATTGTAGTGATTCTCAAAAATGAGAATCCCACAACATTGTTCTTCATTTTATAATCATTTAGATTAATTTTCAGTAACAAAATGCAATATCCTTATTCAATTATACATCACTATACATAATAACACAAACATAAATCATCGAATGATCCATATTCAAACAGAATATTCAAGTTCACATAATTCACCGTTTCACATTAATATCCTAATTTACATAAATCATTCAAACATCAAATTTCAAATTCACAGTTTCACATTAATATCTAAATTCATATCCAATTTTTAAACAGTATCAAATTCTTATTTCTAAATTGATAAAATCAATTTTTACTGGAGAGTGGAGAGGCGAGACCGCGAGAGAGTCAGAGACACAGAACGATAGAGACGACGGAGTGGCGAGACACTTAGAACCAATGAGTCGATGAGACAATGACAGACAGACAGAATGGGGAGAGACTGAGAATGCGAGATCGCGAGAGACGATAACAGAGCAACGAGCCAGTGACCAGGACAGGCGAGGAGACATTGAGACAGTGAGCCAGCGGTGTTGATGACTCCGCAACAATGACGCAGACTGGCGAATTGCAGACAGATTAGGAGGTGCCATGTGGGCGAATGGGTGGCGAGCTGCGCAGTTACACGAGAGGAAGAATGAGTGTAACGACAAAAATTGAGAAAGGAGAAGGAGAAGGGTTACGGCTTAGCCCTTTAGGGATTTCAATTTTGGGGGTGGGGTCAAAATTGAAATGGGAGTCGGGGAAACTAATTTTTTTTTACTAAGTACTTCTCAGTAATTTTTTAATTTCTACTGGGGGCACTTGCCTCCCACTCAATTGTGAATGCATCCGTTCCTGCATATAGACTTTTTTTTTTAAGATATGGACGAAGAAGCTTGTGAATGAATTCTTGTGCTTTTGGTTATGTGATATCGTTGTATTAGTTTAGTGATTATTTTTTTCTCTCGCTATTATCACTATATATTTTTTTTAAAAGAGATAGGAGTCGTGATTGTAATGTTTATAAGTTGATGTATAAAGAACTCTAGTTATTACTTTGTGTGTGTGTGTGTGTGCGCGCGTGTGTGCGTGTGTGAATGCTATGTTTGGTTTTGTATGTACGCACATTTTCAAGAAAAGTATTTCCAGTTTTTCAATAGAAAAATTTATATGGTTTCGAGTTAAAGACTCCTATCTTATTATTAAATATATAGAAGTCGTCATAATATCCTCGCTATCAGAGTGGCGCAGTCGGAAGCATGAAACTCTGAGAATAAGGATGTTACAAAAATGACAGGTTAAACGGGCTAGTCTGCGGGCTAAACAGGCAGCCCTCGGTACGAGGATCAGCTGGCAGATAAACCCTCCCTCAAGAGGATAACTGCCCCTAGAATCTCTCTAACCACTTCCAAGAGCCATATCTCAACCACCCTAAGATAAAGGGTCGGTTATTCCCCTTAAAGGGTGGAACTACTCCAACGGTGGTTATTGGTCCATCCCTATAAATACACTGACACTTCTCAGGTATCTCAGAAGCTCCAATACTCTCTAGACCTGCTCACACCCTTGCTGACTTTGGCATCGGAGTGTCTTTGCAGGTACCACCCCCCATTCGTTCATACTCACAAGTTGGACGGAGGCCCCAAGGCACAGACCCGCACGAAGGCTTCCTTCCTCGGACGATTGGGCCAACCCAGTGAGTCCAGCCCAACAATCTCTGGTTACCCATCGTAACATTGGCGCCGTTGCCGGGGACCCGAGAGATCAACCAGTGATGGCGGACAGATCCCCTGAAGAGGGTCATGTGGAGATGGATTCCGAACAAGAGAATCTGGACATTGGAAATAATGACGTGGACCTAACCCTCCAGGGAACCAACGATCAACACACAGAGGGTACCTCCGGAGTCAAAAATCCGAAGGTAAATTCCTCAGAAGGACGCGAATCGGAGAAGGACGGACAGTCCCATGCAACTAAACTTATGGGATTAGTCCATGTCCACCAAAGCCACCTGGAACAATTGGAACAGGAACGGGAGCGACAAAGGGAGACCGAAAAGAACCTAAAAGAGAAGATGGAACGGCGAAAAGAGTTAGAAAGAAAACTCTTGAAGTTAGAATCCTCCCTCAAAGGTCGGAACTCCCGCAACGATCGAGAAGAGTCGCCCCTAGGAGGGGAGGACCCCTTCAGCGAGGATATAATGAGGGCAAAAGTTCCGAGGAACTTCAAAAGCCTCGATATGGACCTCTATCACGGAACCACAAATCCGAAGCATCACCTAAGCAATTTCAAAAGTCGGATGTATCTGGCTGATGCCTCCGACGCTACGCGATGCAAAGCTTTCCCGACTATCCTGTCGAAAGCAGCGATGAAGTGGTTCGACAGCCTCCCCCCGAGATCAGTCACCAGTTTTGAAGACCTCTCAAGGAAGTTCTTGATGAGGTTCTCTATCCAGAAGGACAAAGTAAAACATGCGCCAAGCCTCCTGGGAATAAAGCAGGAGGTCGGAGAATCCTTACGAGCCTACATGGAAAGAAGTGCTACAATGAAAGCCTGAACCTGAGGGAAAAAGGCAAAGAAGTCCACACCATAGAGCTCGGTGGTGCAAGGGCCCGAGAAGAGCTGCGACCACAGCCGGGAGGAAAAACTGAGGAAATACAGGTCGGCAAAGAGGAAGGAAAGACACCAACATAGGAGCCAACCTAGGGGAAA
Organism: Arachis ipaensis; assembly: GCF_000816755.2. NCBI lineage: Eukaryota > Viridiplantae > Streptophyta > Magnoliopsida > Fabales > Fabaceae > Arachis > Arachis ipaensis. The sequence continues at coordinate 74,323,148 of NC_029786.2, read as the reverse complement.
CCCTAAAGCAAGGGTTGATTAAGCTCCTAAGAGACAATTCCGACCTCTTTGCCTGGAAAGCCTCCGACATGCCCGGGATAGACCCCGAGCTTATGTCCCACAAGCTCTCGGTATACCCAGGGTCCCGACCTGTACAGCAAACAAGACGCATGCTCGGCCCAGAACGAGCCCTAGTAGTAGAAGAACAAGTGCAGGCACTCCTAGAAGCCGGCTTCATCAGAGAAGTCAAATATCCAACATGGCTAGCAAATGTAGTTCTAGTCAAGAAGCAAAATGGCAAATAGAGAATGTGTATCGACTACACCGACTTAAATAAGGCATGTCCCAAGGACCCTTATCCACTCCCAAGTATTGATACCCTTGTAGACTCTAGCTCAGGGTATCAATACTTGTCATTCATGGATGTCTACTCGGGATATAACCAAATCCCGATGCATGAGCCAGACCAGGAGAAAACATCATTCATCACGCCCAGAGCAAAATTTTTGCTATGTGGTCATGCCATTTGGATTAAAAAATGCGGGAGCCATATACCAAAGGCTGATGAACAAAGTGTTTGCTCCCCACCTTGGGAGCTTAATGGAAGTCTATGTAGACGACATGCTGGTGAAAACCAAGAGAGAGGCCGACCTCTTAACAGACCTCTCGCAAGTATTTGACACCATAAGGTCACACGGGATGAGGCTAAATCCCGTAAAGTGTACCTTCGCAGTGGAAGCTAGAAAATTTCTAGGGTTTATGCTGACACAAAGGGGGATCGAAGCAAATCCCGTTAAGTGTAGAGCTATCCTGGAAATGAAAAGCCCGACTTGCTTAAGAGAGGTCCAGCAGCTAAACGACCGACTTGCAGCCCTTTCCAGATTCTTGGCATGATCAGCACTAAAATCCCTTCCACTGTTCTCCTTATTGAGAAAGGGATGTCAGTTCGAGTGGACTCCTGAATGCGAAGAGGCGTTCCAGGAGTTCAAAAGATTCTTGAGTCAACCTCCGATTCTGACCCGACCTGTAGTTGGAGAAAACCTCGTCCTATACTTATCTGTAGCAGACAAGACTGTCGCGTCAGCCCTGATAAGAGAAGACGAGGTTGGTCAGCATCCAGTGTATTTCATCAGCAAAGTTCTACAAGGCCCCGAGCTAAGGTACCATAAACTAGAGAAGTTTGCCTACTCCTTAGTGGTAGCCTCACGAAGGCTACGGCCTTACTTTCAAGCCCATACAATAAGAGTCTGCACGAACCAACCCATGAAGCAAATCCTCCAAAAGACGGATGTTGCAGGGAGAATGGTTCAATGGGCAATAGAGCTCTCCGAGTTCGACTTGAGGTATGAAACTCGGACGGCAATTAAAGCCCAATACCTTGCCGACTTCATAGCAGAATATGCAGGAGATCAAGAGAATAAGCCAACTACATGGGAACTCTATGTAGACGGATCCTCAAATAAGACAGAAAGCGGTGCAGGCATAATACTAGTGGACGAAAGGGGAACCCAAATAGAGGTTTCCCTCAAATTTGAATTCCCAGCTTCAAATAATCAGGCAGAATATGAAGCCCTGATTGCCGGGTTGAAGCTGGCAGAAGAAGTCGGTGCTACAAAAGTGATGGTATATAGCGACTCCCAAGTGGTGACCTCCTAGATAAGTGGAGAGTATCAGGCAAAAGACCCAAATATGAAGAGGTACTTGGAAAAAGCTCTGGAGCATCTTGGGCACTTTGCGGAAACCGAGATCAAACATATAGCTCGGGATCTAAATAGCAGAGCAGGCGCCCTATCCAAGTTAGCAAGTACCAAGCCAGGAGGAAATAACAGAAGCCTGATCCAGGAAACTCTCCAGGAACCCTCTGTGGTAAAAACGGAGGAAAAGCAAGTGGTCCTTGAGGTAACCGGATTAAACCTCGGATGGATGAACCCCTTGGTCGAATATATGAAATTCGACATCCTCCCCAAGGAGGAAAAAGAGGCTAAGAAAATCCGGAGGGAAGCACAACACTACACTCTGGTGAAAAATATTCTCTATAGAAGAGGGATATCAACACCATTGTTAAAGTGCGTACCGACCTCGAGAACCACCGAGGTATTAGAGGAGGTCCACAGTGGGATCTGCGGAAATCATCTCGGAGCCAGGTCGCTTGCCAGGAAAGTAATCCGAGCTGGATTCTATTGGCCGACCTTGCAGAGAGATGCCAGGGAATTTGTGAAAAAATGTCAACCATGCCAAATGCATACAAATTTCCACGTGGCTCCCCCTGAGGAACTAATCAGTATAACTTCCCCATGGCCCTTTGCAAAATGGGGGATGGACCTGTTAGGCCCTTTCCCCCAGGCCCTGGGACAAGTCAAATACTTGATTGTGGGAATAGACTACTTCACAAAATGGATAGAAGCAGAACCACTAGCATCCATCACAGCCCAGAGAAGTCGAAGGTTCCTCTACAAAAATATTATCACAAGGTATGGGATACCATGTTCCATCACTACGGATAATGGAACCCAGTTCACTGACTCTATCTTCAGAAGCCTGGTGGCCAGTATGAAGATTAAACATTCACCTCGGTGGAGCATCCGCAAGCAAATGGACAAGCCGAGGCAGCCAACAAAGTCATACTGGCAGGGCTGAAGAAAAGGCTACAAGATGCAAAAGGAGCCTGGGCTGAGGAGCTCCCACAAGTGTTATGGGCTTACAGGACAACGCCCCAATCCGCCACTAGAGAAACGCCCTTCCGATTAGTCTATGGCGTAGAAGCCATGATACCAATAGAAATCAATGAGCAAAGCCCAAGGGTGATTTTCCATGATGAGATCGGGAACATACAGGGGCACAAGGAGGAGCTCGATTTGCTCCCCGAAGTCCGAGAACAAGCCCAGATAAGAGAAGCAGCGCTGAAGCAAAGGATGACTACAAGGTACAACAAAAAAGTCATTCGAAGGAGCTTTGCCCTAAACGAGTTGATCTTGATCAGAAACGACATTGGAGTCAACAAATCGGGGGAAGAAAAACTCGCTGCTAATTGGAAGGGACCCTACAAAATTAGCGAAGTCTTAGGAAAAGGTTATTATAAGGTGATCGACCTAAGCGGCACCGAATTACCAAGGTCATGGCATGCTTGTAACATGAAAAGGTACTATAGTTAAAAGCGAACTCTACTCCCTGATGTACTCTTTTCCCAACTTCACGATTTTTTCCCAAAAAGTCAAAGGGTTTTTTCTGAAGAAGGGTTTTTAATGAGGCATCATAGTAGAGGCTAAGGGGGGAAAAAGATTATTAAAAACCCTTAGTAGCAGTAAAGTACCTTCCCAAATTAATAAAGATCTTTTACAATATCTCTTATAAATTCTTTCTCGTTTATTTTTCTTCTATGAAACGCGCCGACTTAAGCTCGACAAAGCGTAAAAATCCCATGAACCGACCTAGATGGTCGTCAGGATAAAACGACAAGGTACAAGTCGGTGTAAAGAGGTTATAAAAGTTGATGGTAAGAGACTCGGAAATATACCGACTCATAAGTCGAAGTGAAAAATCCGAGTAGAAAGGAAAACGCATCGCAAAAATAACCTAAGTAATAGGAACTCAATAAATCACAAAGTTGAGTATAAGGAATAGCAAAAAGAGATCGAAAAACCTACTAAAAAGCATAAGCACTGTCCTAAGTCCTTAGAGAAAAGGGACTCAAGAGGACAGACAACCAAGAAAAAGGTTTTCAAAAAAGATCAAAAAGGGGGTTCTTTCAAAAAACTAAAAACAGAAAAGCAGGCACACGCAAAAGGTAACTAAAACCCTTATCCAAAAAAGGGTATTTATAAATATTTTTGTTTACGGCCTTACAAGGCCAGAGAAAATGTTCAGTCATCACCACCACCAACAACAAAGAGTTTAAAAAAAGGGGGGGACCCACAGGCCGGGCCCCCATATAGCCAATAAATCTTTAAAGAGGAGTAGACGGATCACCATCAGAGCCAGGAAGAGTAGTCGGAGCAGCGTCAGGACCAGGGAGAGAGGCATCCATAGGAGATGGAGAGGAAGTCGGAGGAACCTTTGAAGAGCTCGGAGCATCCTTTGAGCGAGGAGGGGACTCAATAATCCTCTGCCCCCGAGTCTTCAAGTCTGACTCAGAAACAACTTGGGGGGCAGGAGGAGACACTATAGCACCATCAATGACGACCTTGTCAGGATCCAAAGGAGAGAGATCCAAGCCAGGAGCAATAACTCCGACTTGCTCCTTAAAAATCCTCCAGGCCTCTTCAGATCCCTCGGCAATAGAGTCCTCCAACTCGGCATAGGCAGTCCGAGCATTTAGCAGATCTTTTTTCACAACCACAAGGTCCTCAAAAAGGCTTGAATAGCTCTCCTGC
>NC_029786.2:74314460-74318600 GCF_000816755.2 Arachis ipaensis | reverse complement strand
GTCAGGACCAGGGAGAGAGGCATCCATAGGAGATGGAGAGGAAGTCGGAGGAACCTTTGAAGAGCTCGGAGCATCCTTTGAGCGAGGAGGGGACTCAATAATCCTCTGCCCCCGAGTCTTCAAGTCTGACTCAGAAACAACTTGGGGGGCAGGAGGAGACACTATAGCACCATCAATGACGACCTTGTCAGGATCCAAAGGAGAGAGATCCAAGCCAGGAGCAATAACTCCGACTTGCTCCTTAAAAATCCTCCAGGCCTCTTCAGATCCCTCGGCAATAGAGTCCTCCAACTCGGCATAGGCAGTCCGAGCATTTAGCAGATCTTTTTTCACAACCACAAGGTCCTCAAAAAGGCTTGAATAGCTCTCCTGCGCCTTCAGCCTTAAACCGACCTCCATGTTGCACTGGGCCTGCAACTTGCTCCCCCTCTCCTGGAGACCCTTCCTCTCCTCCTTTAGTTTGGCGACCTCTTTCTTCAACTTCTTCTCATGTTCTTGATATAAAAGAAGTCTCTCCTCCAACTCTTTAGCCCTCGAGGACGAACCAAGAGAGCTAAGAGGAGTCTTCTCGAAAATATCAAGAAATTTAGTGCACACCGCCGCCGCCCTGATACTCTCCTGAGCCAGAATAGTGAGGTGGTTCCAGATAGAAACATCATCCAAGCCTATACAGGCATGAGGATAGATGTACTTCTGGATAAATTTAGGGGCATCCACCTTGGCTTCACCCTCGAAAGAAGAGCTAGGCTCTAAAGCCTTGCGCTTCTTCCTTTCAGGCTCAGGGGAGGATCGGGGGGGAGGGGACGGCTGAGAAGGAGCAGAAGAGGAGATAACAATAGGTTCAGAAGGGGTCTCCAAACTACGGGAAGAAGAGGTAGGAGGAGGAAGAGAGGAGCTAGTTACCCTGGCGCCACCAGTCCTGGCGCGAGACCTTGCCTTGGCCTCCTGAACCCTTTGGTAAGACTCATTTGAATTTTTCCTCGCCATCTCTGCAAAAGAGAAACAATTAGTAAAACAAGCCGGTAACTACAAGTCAGTAACCACAAGTCGGAAACAAAGTGGATAGGTAAAAGCTACCTAGTTGCGACTGGACAAAGGATGGCGCCCCCTGGAGAAATTTTTTAGTGTCCAAATATGGGGCCCTCCCCCACACTTCTCGGAGGAACCCCACAATGGCTGCCTCCACTTCATCCAGGTCATCCAGACCATATTTCTCACAGGGAGAGGCCTCCAGCCAGTATAGAGGAAAGCGAAGAGAAGAATTCTCATCCAAGAAAAAGGGGTGGTGACCCTCTACAGCTTGCACTTTGAAAAAATAATTTTTGAAGTCATGGAAAGATTCATCAAAAAGGGTGAAGACCCTCCGACCTTGTATGGCCCGGAAGGACACCCATTGTTGTTTATTATTTTGCCCACTGAAGGGCTTTGTCATATGGAAGAGAAAAAAGAAAATCCTCAGGGAAGTCGGAAAGTCTAAAGCATGGCTGACAAATTGATAAATTTTCAGAAAACCCCAGGAATTGGGATGAAGCTGGGTAGGTGCAACACGGCAGTGGCGTAAAACATCAATCTCAAAGTCAGAAAAGGGATGGAAAATGCCCAGGCGGGTAAGCATGCTCTCATACATAAAAAAGAAATGAGGGGCTGCCTCTGAAGCCCTCCCAAAACAGACCCGGTCTTCTGGACCCGGGGCAAGTAGTTCATACTTCGGCTCATCCTCATCAGAGGTGCAGAGCCGGTGGCGAGTGCGAAGATCAGTAAGAAAATCAGTGTCGACCCAAGGTTCCTCCCCCAGGATTGTGACATCAACCCACTGAGCAAGACTTTCAACAGAAGACATTTTCTTTCTTTGGAAAAAAGGGTTGGTAAAACCTACAAAAGGAAAAAAGAAAAGAAAATCAAAAACACGGTCTCTAAGGGGGGAAGTACGGAATCAAACAGAGGTCTATGGATCAACCTATCCATCTAAAAAATAAAAGCATGCAAACAGAAAGCATGTCGTTAAAGGAAAAAAAGAAAAATCCAACCTTTATCTGAGAATAAGGTTGGAGAAGATGAAAGCCCTCAAATGCAAGAATACTGCACGAACGGATGAAGAGAAAATTTGAAAAATTGTAGAAACGAAACAACGAAAGAGAGGGAAAGTATTTATAAACACGTTAGGGGCATAATGGTAAAAACGGGCAGTCATTAACGGGTGCACCGTTACCAAGGTAATTAATACCTACGCGAACCCCTAACGGATGCGACGTTCGATTAGACGTAACTGTGAAAATCAAAAGTCACGAAAAGTCACGTCGGTTGCGCAAAATCACGTCGGTTCCCTCATAGGTCGGCTACGACCCCGAGTAGAATACTCGAACCCAATCCTAAAAGAGAAATTGGGCTCGAGTAGGGGCACTATTCATACCCTGGCCCAACGCTAAGGCCCAGGATCCAAGTAAAAAGGCCCAACCCAAAAGAGTTGAGCCTCACACTACACAAACCAGATGCCACGAAGTCGGCTATCTTCACGACCTGCTCTAAAGAAGTCGGTACGAGGATCAGCTGGCAGATAAACCCTCCCTCAAGAGGATAACTGCCCCTAGAATCTCTCTAACCACTTTCAAGAGCCATATCTCAACCACCCTAAGATAAAGGGACGGTTATTCCCCTTAAAGGGTGGAACTACTCCAACGGTGGTTATTGGTCCATCCCTATAAATACACTGACACTTCTCAGGTATCTCAGAAGCTCCAATACTCTCTAGACCTGCTCACACCCTTGCTGACTTTGGCATCGGAGTGTCTTTGCAGGTACCACCCCCCATTCGTTCATACTCACAAGTCGGACGGAGGCCCCAAGGCACAGACCCGCACGAAGGCTTCCTTCCTCGGACGATTGGGCCAACCCAGCGAGTCCAGCCTAACAATCTCCGGTTACCCATCGTAACATAGTACTCCAACGGTGGTCCATCCCTATAAATACACTGACACTTCTCAGGTATCTCAGAAGCTCCAATACTCTCTAGACCTGCTCACACCCTTGCTGACTTTGGCATCGGAGTGTCTTTGCAGGTACCACCCCCCATTCGTTCATACTTCATACTCATATCCCCTGAAATGTGGAGATGGATTCCGAACAAGAGAATCTGGACATTGGAAATAATGACGTGGACCTAACCCTCCAGGGAACCAACGATCAACGATCAGAGGGTACCTCCGGAGTCAAAAATCCGAAGGTAAATTCCTCAGAAGGACGCGAATCGGAGAAGGACGGACAGTCCCATGCAACTAAACTTATGGGATTAGTCCATGTCCACCAAAGCCACCTGGAACAATTGGAACAGGAACGGGAGCGACAAAGGGAGACCGAAAAGAACCTAAAAGAGAAGATGGAACGGCGAAAAGAGTTAGAAAGAAAACTCTTGAAGTTAGAATCCTCCCTCAAAGGTCGGAACTCCCGCAACGATCGAGAAGAGTCGCCCCTAGGAGGGGAGGACCCCTTCAGCGAGGATATAATGAGGGCAAAAGTTCCGAGGAACTTCAAAAGCCTCGATATGGACCTCTATCACGGAACCACAAATCCGAAGCATCACCTAAGCAATTTCAAAAGTCGGATGTATCTGGCTGATGCCTCCGACGCTACGCGATGCAAAGCTTTCCCGACTATCCTGTCGAAAGCAGCGATGAAGTGGTTCGACAGCCTCCCCCCGAGATCAGTCACCAGTTTTGAAGACCTCTCAAGGAAGTTCTTGATGAGGTTCTCTATCCAGAAGGACAAAGTAAAACATGCGCCAAGCCTCCTGGGAATAAAGCAGGAGGTCGGAGAATCCTTACGAGCCTACATGGAAAGGTTCAACAAAGCATGTTTAGAAATCCAAGACCTGCCCACCGAGGCAGTCATTATGGGGTTAGTCAATGGGCTTAGAGAAGGTCCTTTCTCACAGTCCATATCTAAAAGACACCCCACCTCCTTAAGTGATGTACAGGAAAGAGCTGAAAAGTACATCAACATGGAGGAAAATGCTAGACTGAGAGATTCGAGTTAGTGACCTGGGCATCTCCCCTCAACAAAAGAGAGGGAGAGAGAGCCCAAGAAGAAGGAAGAACTCGGTCTCGATAGACCAAGAAAATATCACTCTTATACTCCTCTAAAAGT
>NC_029786.2:74312880-74313177 GCF_000816755.2 Arachis ipaensis | reverse complement strand
AAAATAATATTTTTTGTAAAAAATATTTTTCAAAAAGTAAAATAAAAGGGTAAACGGGACAACCCGTTTAACCTATCAGACAAACCATAAACGGTTTAGGCTGAAAAATTATTGCCCATGAATGAAGCAGGCTTAAATAGGTTGGGTCTAAAGCTGGCCCGTTTGACCGTCCTAGTTACAGTCCTATATTATTTTAAGATATTATTATAGTAGTACTGACTAATTTTATATCTATTTTTGTATTAGTTATTTTTTGAAATTGAGATGATTGTTGTTAAAATATTAGTGATAATATAT
>NC_029786.2:74311505-74312800 GCF_000816755.2 Arachis ipaensis | reverse complement strand
CTGAGTCAACCGATTCAACAGATAACTCGCTGATTAATTTAATGGCTTAGTGACCCAGTAGCTTGTAGCTTGACATCACCAATTCAATTCTGGTGATGATACATAATTAATTGTAACTCTTTTACCAAAAAATTATGGTTTTGAAAACTAAACTCTAAACTGCGATTAGACTGATCCAACAAAAAACCAATACTATTACTAGTTCGGTCTTATAAAAAAACCGCTAGTAAAAAAACCGTTTTTAAAACTACTGAACTGCTAAGAACCGGTCGGTTGAACTGGACTGAGACCCGTCCGATTTATCTCAAACGACACCGTTTTGAATTTAGGAATTTGAGAAAACGGGTTCCTTCTCACTTCTCACTCAGGCAGAGCTGTCTCAGAGCTCTTCCTTGAAAGGTTCCGAAATCCCTAGCCTCCATCGCGCCGCCGTTCGTCTCACCGTCGCCGCCTCTCGCTCTCAAGATCACCACTAGGTTCGTCGTGGTCGTTCGCCAATCCTCCTGGTTTGTCATTCTCGAAGGCCCTTCCCTTGTTCGCCAGCGTCGAGTCTCCAGTCCTGTTCCGCAGCTCACCGTCGTCCGTCGCATTCAATCTCTGCTCACTGCCCTCGCCGAAGGTAATGCCTCGAATGCTCAGTGCTCATTGCTTGTTCTTGGTTGATTAGCTTTCCCCACTGCTTGATGATAAATTGATAACTCTACTATTGCCTGATGAGTGATGATAAACTGATAAATGATAACTCTGTTACTACTTGATAAACTGACTCACTGCTTATTCTTGCTTATTTTTCTATTGTAAAATTTCGTGCTTAAAAGTGAAAGCATTGTTAATCCTGGTTAATTCTTGCTGACTTTGTTAAAAATTGGATGGAAAACCTTGTTAATCTTTGTTAAAGCATGTTAAATTTTTGTGCTGACCTTGTTAAAATTGTGTTGAGAACTTTGTAATCTTAGTTAAATCTTGTTAACTTTACTAACATAAATTGAGTTCTGTTAATAGAAGGTACATTAAATGTTATATTGCTTCCTGTTTCATATTGCTGCTAATAATCTTTTCCTTTTGCGTTATTAGAACCAACAAGGTTGATCGTCCGTTTTAGTGATTTGTTTAATTTCATTCTGGTTTTGGAGGCACTTTTTAATCCTTTTATGTTTGTTTGTTTGTTCTCTTCATTGGAATTTCAGCATTGATTTGATTGATTCCTTGATATTTTAAGATTTATATTAGACTATAAATTATATTTTAGTGTATTAATTTATACTTTATTTATTATTTTATTATAAAACAGTAGT
>NC_029786.2:74310066-74311366 GCF_000816755.2 Arachis ipaensis | reverse complement strand
TGAGACTGAGTCAACCGATTCAACAGATAACTCGCTGATTAATTTAATGGCTTAGTGACCCAGTAGCTTGACTGATTCGATCACCAATTCAATTCTGGTGATGATACATAATTAATTGTAACTCTTTTACCAAAAAATTATGGTTTTGAAAACTAAACTGGACCAGCCGATTAGACTGATCCAACAAAAAACCAATACTATTACTAGTTCGGTCTTATAAAAAAACCGCTAGTAAAAAAACCGTTTTTAAAACTACTGAACTGCTAAGAACCGGTCGGTTGAACTGGACTGAGACCCGTCCGATTTATCTCAAACGACACCGTTTTGAATTTAGGAATTTGAGAAAACGGGTTCCTTCTCACTTCTCACTCAGGCAGAGCTGTCTCAGAGCTCTTCCTTGAAAGGTTCCGAAATCCCTAGCCTCCATCGCGCCGCCGTTCGTCTCACCGTCGCCGCCTCTCGCTCTCAAGATCACCACTAGGTTCGTCGTGGTCGTTCGCCAATCCTCCTGGTTTGTCATTCTCGAAGGCCCTTCCCTTGTTCGCCAGCGTCGAGTCTCCAGTCCTGTTCCGCAGCTCACCGTCGTCCGTCGCATTCAATCTCTGCTCACTGCCCTCGCCGAAGGTAATGCCTCGAATGCTCAGTGCTCATTGCTTGTTCTTGGTTGATTAGCTTTCCCCACTGCTTGATGATAAATTGATAACTCTACTATTGCCTGATGAGTGATGATAAACTGATAAATGATAACTCTGTTACTACTTGATAAACTGACTCACTGCTTATTCTTGCTTATTTTTCTATTGTAAAATTTCGTGCTTAAAAGTGAAAGCATTGTTAATCCTGGTTAATTCTTGCTGACTTTGTTAAAAATTGGATGGAAAACCTTGTTAATCTTTGTTAAAGCATGTTAAATTTTTGTGCTGACCTTGTTAAAATTGTGTTGAGAACTTTGTAATCTTAGTTAAATCTTGTTAACTTTACTAACATAAATTGAGTTCTGTTAATAGAAGGTACATTAAATGTTATATTGCTTCCTGTTTCATATTGCTGCTAATAATCTTTTCCTTTTGCGTTATTAGAACCAACAAGGTTGATCGTCCGTTTTAGTGATTTGTTTAATTTCATTCTGGTTTTGGAGGCACTTTTTAATCCTTTTATGTTTGTTTGTTTGTTCTCTTCATTGGAATTTCAGCATTGATTTGATTGATTCCTTGATATTTTAAGATTTATATTAGACTATAAATTATATTTTAGTGTATTAATTTATACTTTATTTATTATTTTATTATAACACAGTAGT
>NC_029786.2:74291773-74306506 GCF_000816755.2 Arachis ipaensis | reverse complement strand
CCTAGGGGAATATATATATATTAATAACTCTAGGTTGACTCAGGGATCTTCTGCTGCCAGCCAAAAACAGCTTTTCAAGATTATCTCTAATCCCTTAGTTTGTATTCCTTATTTTTCCCTCAACGGAATCTTTAAAGCTAGAAACAGCTTTTCAAGATTATCTCTAATTCCTTGATTTATATTCCTTATTTTTTTCTCAACAGAATCTTCAAAACGGTTAAACCTGATTTGTTTTCAACTCAGAGCCACGTAACTTCCTTTCTCGCTGAATAGTTCCTCACACATTCTAACTTTTCTTCTAAAACATTGTTTTATCCTCTTGCAGAGATCATCGCACTCACCCACCATGGCTGTCACTGTTAAAACCATGGCTCTCATTGTTTCGTTCTTCGGTTTTCTCTCTTTCATTCTCGGTGTTATAGCCGAAAACAAGAAGGTATTGTTCTTAATATGGATTCCTATATCAAATATCATTTATCTAAAAATTCAATTTTTTTTTCTTTTTAATTGCCTGGATTATGGATTATGAAATTTTGATCCATTATTAAGGGTTGAAAATTTAGGTATGTATGTTTGAAACTCTAGTTTGAAAGTTTAATTCTAAATACCTTTATATCAATGTATCTGTGTGTAATTTGTGCCCAATACATTAATGCATCACATTGAATCAGTAGGGAAGTGGAATAAAATATGTATATACTTTAATTTTTTAATTGCATTAAAAAAAATCTTATGCTTTGTTTTTTCCTTTAAAAAAAAAAACTTATAAACCACTCATGTATGCTTTATTACGGTGAAGTATTTTTCAACTTTTTGACTTTCTGCTTCATCGGTTTTCAACTGTTCAAACATGCTTGACTTTAGTTGGTGCTATCTGACGTGTTTCTAATGAATTGATAATATGTCAATGTAGATTCTGCTGTGCCTGAAAATGAGAGAACCTTTTGTCTTAGTGGATCTTTTCTCTTACAACAATATATAGTCTATGATTCTGGAATATAAATTTGTTTTGGTTTCATTAAACTGTATATTTGCTTTATTTGAATCTCTAAAATTATGTAAATTAATGGTTTTAGCTCTTGAATTTGCGGAAAAATGATTATTTGATTTAGTGCTCTTGGCTGATGTAAGCTAGGTAATTAACCATCACTTTAAAAACTAAGGTGAATCACTTTTTCTGCAACTATAGGGACTTCTAAAGTTAAGTAATTAATGAGTTAGTTTCTGAACTTACAAAAAAAGAGATCTAACTTGGTGATTCAAGCTAGTCCTTACAAGCATCCCCCCTAATGATTAACTTGAATCACTCTTTGAAATTTTATGGACTAGAACATCAATTCCTTAATTATAGGTACTAACAAATGAATATTCACTAGAAATTTCTATCATGTGTTTTGCCCTTGGGTTGGGCTAAACATAGATATGCCCTGTGACAAGGCGACATGCTATCAGTTTTATCCATGTTGTTGACCTCATCAAGTGGGATACGGCTTTTTTGTAATTGTTGTTTTATTTGTTTTATTTTGGGAATAATCTGTCTTTATAGCCTCCACAATCTGTTGTGTTTTAAATTTTTTTTGTTGCAGCCTGCAGCCGGAACCCCAGTACCTGGCGAGGGTGTTGTCACCTGCAAGTTCCCAGCTGATCCAACAGTCGCATTGGGCTATCTTTCCTTTGCATTTCTCATTGTATCTACTGTGGCCGGATGCATGTCTCTCTTTTACCCTTACAAGGGGAAGTCTGTTCCACAAGGTGTTCTATTTAAAAGAACTAGTTTCTTGGTATTCTTCAACATTGCAGTGTAAGTGCTGTTTCTTATACTTTGTTTTTTCTTCATTAGTTCATTAGATGAACTTTGCATGTGCCCTACCTTCCTTTTCCTATAAAAATAAGGGTATGTTTAGTTGAGGGGAATGTCATAAGGAAAGAAATTTGAAGTGGAAATTTTCATGGCTACATTGTAATTTTATATAACAAACTCATCTATCATCCGAATTTATGGAAAAGCTTGAGTTATTCTATTTGTATGAATGAATTTATCATCCAAATTATTTGTTGCTAGTGTCTTAAGGATGGGTCTACATTGGTCAATGCTAATGTAAAATATCTGTTGATATGCTTATTACTAGTATATTGCATCTACTTTGTTTCATGACTTGAAACTTAAAATTTATATACTTTGCTGATGTTGCATATAAAATCATTCTTGGGTTCCTAACAGTGTTTTAAAAAAGCGGTTATGGCATGGCGGATTTCTTCCTTGCCACCATACAGTGGTTGCCACAATGAGTTTTCACGGAGAGTGAAATGGTGGCCGCAGTGGTGGCACCATGGCGGACTGCAATAGAAATGGCGGAAATTGCGGGGTTTTTTTTGGATTTTTGAAAAAATTGAGGGTTATTTTTGTCATATAGGAAATCCTAAAATGCTACAACTCACCCTCCTCAGCCTCCTTTCTTCAGAAAACTGCCTCTTCCTCTCTGAAGGTCCAAAAACTCTCTTCTATCTCTCCCTCTCTGCTCTGGGCTGCTCTGCTGCCGGAAGAACCACCGGTGGCAGGCCAAGCAGCCTGTCCAACTCCAGTTCCTCCATCTCCGTCTTCCCTTTCTGTTGTTCTCTTTGTTCTGGCGAAGCCGTCGCTGACTCACTGCTCGCTGCCGCTCGTCGCCGCTCACTGCTGCTGCAAGCCACGGGTTCCCTCTCTGCTTTCTAACTTAGTTTCTGTTCCAGACTTCTGGTCTTCCTACCCTTTCCTACTTTCCCGTTTCCCCTTTTATTTACATAGGTTCGGTGCTATAAGTTATATTATAAACCTCTCTATTTCCAATTTTTTTTTTTTTAATTTACATAGGTTCAAGACAAGCTCGTGACTATAATGTCCTTGCCCCTGCCTCTTATATTCTATGGTGCATTATGACTGATGTTATGTTTATTTGTTTATTTTGCTACTGCATTTGCTGAATAAATTGGATGCCTTGTGAGTAGAAAGTTGCTTAAATGAATTAGATTTTATAATTTATTACCTTAGAGTTTTTCTGGAATTTTGTTGTGCATATACATATGTTTTTTAGGTAGTCCGCCATTCCTTGCAACACCACCATCCGCCATAATTTTATGGTGGATTTTTGGCTTTCCGTCATGAACCCCATCCGTAATCAAAAGCTATGGTTCCTAACAATTTCTGCCATTAAGCTTTATCTGTATGCTAGAGACATTAGAATGTTTTTATCTTACAATTGATTCAGTAAACTTAACTGAAATTCATTCCAGTTCAAATGTTTTTAACTTGCATTTCTGAGATGAATGGATTTTCTTTTTTTCTAAAATGTTGTGTATACATGCATAGGTTCACGACCGGACTAGCTGCAACTATGCTGTTATGGCCGACAATCACTGAACAGATGCACCTTCAGCGCAACGTACACAATAATCTCACCTACACTTGCCCTACTGCTAAAACCGGTCTACTTGGAGGCGGTGCATTTTTATCGCTTGACTCTTCCCTCTTTTGGCTGATTGCCCTTATGCTAGCTGACAACGCCCGTGAAGATTTCATGGATGAAGAAGTTAAGGGGGGCGAGCTTTCCTCAAGTGCTTATGCCACGCATACAGTGGTGACAGCAAGTCCCTAGGTCTAGGTGCATGTGTTAATAATGGTAGTAGAGGAAGACGGATGTGTGCAGCATTAGGTAATTTAAATGTGATGATGGATTATGAAGTCAATAAAAATAAAAGATATTAATGGCTTTCAATGGAATGAGTTCTCCTATAAAATACACAATGTTTGTTTTTTTGGTGATATTATGTGATTGTTTAGGCGCCATTGAATCGATAATTGTCAATACAATCAAATGTCTTTTTTTTATATATGTTGTTAAATAATCATTTAAAAATTCATCTTTCATACGATTACGAAATCGATTCTTTATAATATTCATATTTAAAAAGTTTTTTCAACTAATGTTATCCAGAAAAAACTAAAGTTAACTTAAAAAAAAAACACCAATGAATAAACAGTATTATTTTGATTTATTATTATTATTATTAAATCATTTTTAATAGTCAATATAAGATTAATATTTTTATTAGTCATTTTTAATTTAATATTAAAATTAGTTTAATAAGATAATCTATTTAATTTGAAATAAATTTAACAGAATAATTTTATATATTTATAATCAAATATAATAAAATATTAGGCTGAATTCTATTGACTATCAAATATTTAGATTAAATAGATATGTCATTTGTTAAATATTAAAAGATTTTTTTTGTTATTTTTAATAAATATAATATTTATTAGTTATTTTTATCACAATTTTTAAATTATTTAACGATTATTTTGTCTGCGCCTGAATCTTTTAGATATTAAATTGGTAGTTATCTCTATTTTAAACAAATAATTAAATATATATAATATATATACACGGCACAATAGTGATATTCACTAAGTATATAAACATATTTTTTAAAATTTTAAATTTATTTATTAATTATAATTATAAAATAACAAATTTATACTTATTTCACTCGTTTTTTTTAAGTTATTGTAACAAATTCATTTAAATATTGAATTACCATTTGTTTTTACATAATTGAAGTTGATGAGTGAAGTACAATCATAGTGGAGTCAAATTTAATTATATAGTGGGGGCAAATAAATTTTATTACTATGTATTAGTTAAAAACAATTTAAATTTCACTGGGGTACTTGCCCCCACACCCATAAACTTGAATCCGTCCCTGGCAGTGATGGTGACGGAAAGGAGAGGAAGACAAAGGTAGAGGGTGAAGGGAGGAAGGAAGAGAGAAAGAAGAGGAGTGAAAAAGGATGGCGCCAGTGGCAGTACCAGTAGTAATGGAAGGAAACGACAGTGGGAAAGGGAAGAGGGAGGAACGAGAAAAAGGAGTAGAGGTTAGAATTAGTGGATGTATGGACGTCATTATTTTAATAAAAAAAGATTTGTTTTTTTAATAAATTTTTATTTTTTATTTTTTAGTGTATTTGACAAATTTTTAATAGTAAAAATAAAAATATTAAAAAAAAAATTTTCGAGAAGTTATAATTTATATCTTTTTTAAAAGATATTTTATCTTTAAGAAAAGATATTTTTTATATAATAAATAAATAAAAAAATATTTTTATTTTATTTTATTTAAATATAATTGATAAATATAAAAAAAATTTTACATAAAATATCTAAATATAAAATTATTTTTATTTTTATAAAATTTTTTTTTAAAAAATATTATTTAAAAAAGATTTTTTTCAAAAATAATGTCCAAACAAATCTTATAAAATACACAATATATTAACGGAAGTGAAGATATGATAAATATAAATTTCACTAAAAATAATTGCATGTTAGGAGTCATTGTCAAAATTAAACCATGGCGAAAGATATTAATGTTGGCAATTATAGCATATACAAAATAATTTTATAAATTATTACTTATACGATGGTGCTTATTATTTTAATTATGAATATTTTACGTACAATGGATAGTAAAATTATACTAGATAATTTGAAATTTCAAAAAAAGGGACCTGAAACAGCATATATAAAAAAAAAATTAACTAAAAACTTGAGATAAATCATTAATATACTTGGTAGTGGTAGTATTCTATTCTATCTAATACAAAATCATTAATAAAAAATTGTTCTGTAGTGAAAATTCAACATATCTTAAAAGAGAGAACTTGAGAATTGGGTTGATTATGATAATTCATATGTAGCTATGATCTCTAATTCCCTCATTTTTCTTCACCATTATTGGGTTATGTATGAAGTAATATTAATTTCAATATCTTTAATATCTTCTGATAACTCTTCTACTTATTTTCTTTTACTACTAAAAATATATTGTATTTTATGGCTCATTTTTTTATATGAATGTTATATATGTGTTATGTTTGGATATGGATATGGAGTATGTTATATATTGATGTGACGATTACTTTTTTTTTTTAATTTATAGAGTAAAAATTGAATTACTCGATTTTTTTGTTGCTGAAGATTGAAATAAATCGGACGATCTAATTTGTTTGGAGAAAAGAAATTCTAAAATTTTGAAGGACGGTAATTGGTAAGTCTATCTGATTTTAGTATTTTAATTTTTTTTATTTCGACATGCACCAAATTGAACTGTCGATTTGTATAATTAAAAAAATTTTAAATACTTAAATACAAATCAGACCGTCCGATTTGTAATTTTATATATACATCCACTCTAACCCAGTTGACAGAACTCCATTCTTCTTCTTCTTCTTTTCGTCGCCCCTTATCTCTTCAGAGTTTTCTCCTCTCATCATACTCTCTTCCTTTACTTTAAAAAATTACAATGAGCTTGAATATTTTCAATGTGAGTTAAAAAAATAAGATAGATGATAGAGTTTTGTTAAAAGTATATTATTATGGTCAGATTTTGTTATAAACATATGAAAGAGTGAAATTTGTATGTGAAAATCTAT
This sequence comes from Arachis ipaensis, assembly GCF_000816755.2. Lineage (NCBI taxonomy): Eukaryota > Viridiplantae > Streptophyta > Magnoliopsida > Fabales > Fabaceae > Arachis > Arachis ipaensis. The sequence continues at coordinate 74,300,034 of NC_029786.2, read as the reverse complement.
TGGATATTGTTATTTCATTCAGACTCTCATTTGAGAAACTAAAACATGTGATTTGTGAGAAGATAGATCCTCATATATAAAGAGAGTGTCATGTATTTTGTACAGGTATCCTATATCAATATTTGGTAGTATGTGACTGATGAAGCAAACATGCAAGAGATATTTTCAATGTATATTGAAACTCACTCTCAGATGTCATTCATTGAGTTGTATGTTGAGTTTGAACAATCTGAAGCCAACCGACATATCGAAGGAAAGATTACAATAATGATAATGAGGAAGAGTTTAAAAGCAACTATGAGGTCGTTGATCCAAATGAAGACGAAGATTAATCTGATGGCACTATGGAGGCAGATGTCGCAGAGGTGGCAAATGCATTAGCAAACTAGCATCCATTTGAGGAGCCATCTTTTATGCGCACATTGGATTTGAAAGTCATACATGCACAGAAATTTTCAAGATACATGCATGCAGGTATGTAATTTTTTTTTTGGTGACATGCAGGTATGTAATTTGAATATTTGTATCATTGTATGAGATTAAAATTTTGTTATTTTTTATATTGTAGATTGATTAATAATTAATTATATGACACTAATATTTATTTATTAAATATTTATTTTGTAGTTTTGTTGTAGCAGAACTTTTTATTATGGTAGATGGTAAATTTGTTGTGGGAATGAAATTTTCAGTTTTAGGAAAGCTGTCATTATGGCGATGAAAAATTATACCATCCGTAGAGGTGTAGACTACCGGATGTATGAGTTGGAAACAATGATATTTTATGCTAAGTGTACACAATACAGTACAGGGCTGTGATTGGCTGATCAGGGTTAGCATGATTCACAGAAAGTATTGTTGGATTATAAGTAGGGGTGAGCACGGGTAGCGGGTACCCTATTACCCGTCCGAACTCGAACCGAACCAATTAAATTGGTTCTGAAACCAATGGGTAATCGGGTCTAACCCGAACTAAACCGATGGCTTTTGTTAGTGATTGGTTTGGGTATCGGTTTTGGGGGTGCGGAATCCGAACCAACCCGCGAACCCGACCATATATAGTAATTGGTTTGTGTAACAGTTCTGGGGTGTGAAGCCCGAACCAACCCGTGGACCCGACCATATATTAATTATATAAAAAAATAAAAAAATATATATGACTTTTTCATTAGACAATGATTATTCATTATTAATATGTTTGGATTTTAATGAGTTTAGTTTTTAATGTATTTGGTATTTAACATGTTTGGATTATTTCTATTGATGTTACATGTTTATTGTACTTGTTGAATTTTTAAGATAAAAATTTGGTTTTTTTTTTTATGAATTTCAAAGTCATCGGGTACCCAATTACCCGAATCGAACCAATTACATTTTGATCGGTTCGGTTCTAATTTTACTATAAACCCGAACCAAACCGACCCGTGCTCACCCCTAGTTATAAGGAGGTACAATGATAGTTGTACTTGTACTAGAGCCACCATTTCTCAAGACCATTCGAAGCTAGATTCCAACACAATTGTAGAAGTAATGAATTCGTTGGTAGAGGCTGACCCCTCTATAAAGATAAAATCAGTTATTGCGAAAGTAGAGTCGAAGTTCAATTACACCATCAGCTTTTGCAAAGCACAGTTGGCAAAGCAAAAGTCAGTGAAAATATTTTTGGAGGTTGGAAAGCATCTTACGAACTTTATCTATGTGGTTTGAGGTAATGTGTCACAAGAAGTTATCAGCAACCGTCCATTTTAAAACTATGCCTACATATCAGAGCGATGACTTGGTAACTGATATCCGGGTATATAACATTGAGTCTTCTGGAGTTATTACTCTTGCATTAAAGCATTTAGACATTATAAACTAGATGTCCAAGAAGATGGGACTCACTTGTATAAAAAAAAAAAAATAAGGGTTGTCTATTGGTTGTAGTTTCACATAATGATAATAATAATATCGTGCCTATTACATTTGTCATTGTGGTGGAAGAGACTTCTGATACGTGGCACTATTTTTTTAATAACTTGCAACAACATGTGGTAATTCGGGATAGTGTGGGACTTATCTCTGACCGACACGACTCCATCAGTTTAACTATTGTCCGTAGTAATAGAGCTTGGTCGCCTCCTAGATCTTTTCACATGTTTTGGCCTTTCTGTAGTTCCTCCAATGACTTCCTAAAGTGAGCAAGAGAATAAAATCTATAGTGTCGGTCAGCACGCTCCCAGTTACGCCACATGGCATCATTTATTTCGTTAACAAAATTTCACCTTAAACATTAAAATACAATGTGCAACACTTAGTTAAAGTTGACACTAGATAATTTTACCTATTTGCAGGTGAAAAAAATTGAGGGTTACCAGAAATCAACGCAAAAAATGGTAGACGGATCCATCGATTTTCTTACAGTCGAAACAAGATGTCCTACATAGCGCTTTGTATAAGTGTGCTAGGTATGCTGATTTTCAATTAAATTCTCTGATACTGGCAAAATCGCAAGGCAAAGGCAGAAATTTTCAATGCACAGCTGCGGCACTAGGCTTGTCTCCAAACAAGATTATACCAAATAATAACATAATGTGGCACTTCACATACCTCTGAATGCCATTTTCGTCAGTCAGATATAAACGATCTTTCAGATTCCGAAGCCATGTCAATTTTATAAAATTTCCTCTACAATTTGCCTTCCTAGATGCAACCCAAACTAATGCAAACACTCAACCTTTAAAGTATTGTGACTACTCAAAGTCACTCCTATCGTTGGAAAACCGTTTATCAGAAGACCAGGGATATATAACCATATCTTCCAATGTCACATCACACTCACCAATCGGAAGGTAAAATGTATGTGTATCAGGGTGCCACCTCTCGATTAGAATATTTACCATTGTCGACTGACATTGAATTATTCAAATTCAAAAAATGTGATAAAAACCAGTCTGCTATAAAGGCTCCTCCACAATAGGATTGTACAGATCTTGCGACAGTAAGTGATTACACGTCAACATCCGTAAACTCTACAAAATGTAGCCAAATATTACATCAAACAAGTTATCCATAAACACTCACTAATTATTTTATGATAATTTATAACAATAAAAACAGAATTTTTATTATCATTAACATAATTTAGTTATATTTAACAAATTACCATTACTTACCCAAATAATAAAATAAAATTTAATAATACTAATATTCTATTCTATTCTATTCACACACATACATAATAATTTACATAATTAAAATAACTAATTTTTTGATATTATTTTATGAAAAACGGAGGGAGATTGTTGAAGAAGAGAGGAGAAGAAAATGAGGGTTAAAATTTGAGAGAGAGAGAAGAAGAGAAAGAGAGATTACATGCACGTTGATGCTGCACACAAATCGAATAGTCCAATTACTCTACTTTCAACCTATATCGTTCGATTAGTGTATCTCTGATATCACAATGGTATAAACTATAGGAAACATTTTAAGTGCACCGGAGAGTACCGGTACACCAGTTGTTTTAACTGTTGATTTCAATTAATATATATTATATATTTTTTATAATTCAAATCAACGGTTAAAATAACTGGAACACCAATACTCCCAGTACACTTGAAATGTTTCCTAAACTATAAAGTATCCTGCTTTCCAATATCGTGGGGATATACCATTCTAAACATTTCATTTCAAAATTAAAAAGTGGTATTTTCTTTCTTCTTAATTTCAATTTATTTCCTCATTCTTTTTTTACCTGTTTTTCAAATTTCTAATTGATTTTCAAATTAATAACCACCATACATCATATGCATTACTCTACTTATATACTTATTTATAATTCCTTGATTTCATTGTTCACTATAATTTTCGGGTTGGGCATTCCTTTTCTTGTTATTAGGCAAAAATTATTATCACTTAGGAAAAAATATAATTTGTTTTAAGTAAATAAATATAAAATAATATTATTATTAACTTATGAAGCCAGATTCAATATATTAGGGGAAGCTTCTAATTCACTAGCAAAGAAGTAGTTTTTATTCAAATTTTGAATTAAGCCTGAATTATAGGACGTGCTATATGCAGGAGCAGTTATCAACATGGAACGTCAAAATAGCGTACAGGACAGTCGTCAAGGAAACAAGTGCGGGAACAGTTACGAGTGCAATTCAAAATTTCCGCAAGTGGTGTTTAAAGAGTAATTGTCAGCTGACATTAGGCTAGTCTATAAATAGAGATTTAGGAAAACATTGTAATCAGTTCAGTTCTTCTTGAAAAACACTTGGAGACTCAAAAACGCTCTCAGCCTCGAGTAAAACTGGGAATCTTAAGTAATTCCTCTGAAGTCTGAACTCAAATTTGTACTTTATTTTCTATTTTTAATCAAATTTCTTTACTTTTTATTTGTTCTTCTTCATCTTTTTCTTTCTTTCTCTTTTAATTTTTGCATTTTACTTTGCCTCCGGCACCTTGCATGTTTTCTTTTCATCTTTAATTTTACTTTCGAAACTACAATTGAGACCTTGAGACACCCACAAAAGGAGTCATTTTCGCTCCTTAAATTAAGATTGTGAAACAAAAACTCAAAAATTGTTGATTTATTTATTGTTAACAATGGAACAAAAATTTGAGTAAAATAAATTGGCACGCTCGGTGGGACCTTGTCAATAGATTGTAGTTTGTCAAAAGAAAAAATCAAGAGTTTTGAATTTGCATGTGGTTACGTAATGAGAAGATTGTGTTTCCAGAGACCAAGAAATCAACGTCAGTTGACATGTCAAATACATCTGCAGCATCTTCTTCCACTTCCAGCGATGAGACTAGAGAAAATGAGTCCGGAAATTCTCCTGTGATTTCAAACACAAAGCCTACCTTGCTGCCAGTGAGGCATGATGGCGTTGGCCATGCCCATACAGGGTTAAATGCAACTCACATAAATACCGTGGGGTGGCCGCCATATGGCTTGCCACCGGGGTATGTCCCCCATGGTGACACAAGGATTGCCTGTGCCTCTCTACTCAACTTTTCAAAATCCTATTTATCAAAATCCATATGGCATGTCAAATGTACCTGTTTCTGGGGTGTCAGGTTCACACATGTCACAACAAAATTTTTCACATGCTATTAATGTAGGAAATAACAGTGCATCTAATTCTACTACATCCACTGTCACTAGGGTAGAAAATTCCAGACCTGTATTTTCTGACAGGTCAAGAGCAATGCCTGTTAATCAATCTAGTCAAACTGTCGAATCTTTAGCAAACATTAGGCAACAGATAGGTGAAAGCTATCCTATTCTAGTAAACATGTTAACTCATCAAATGGTGACTGTTTTGAGTCTTTTCTTAAAAAACACAAATACTAGAATTGAACAGTTAAATAGGCAAGTTAATAAAATTGCTACTGTGGTAAATTCAGAAGAAAATGACAACTATGGTTTAGGATTCAATGATGTCAACCAAAATGATGGAGCAATTCCTAATTATAATGTTCATATGTCTAGACATGGTCAAAATACTGATAATATGTTGGAAAGACTTGGGCAAAATAATATTGGGGGGCAAGATGTCAATCAAGTGATTGAACAAATTCTAAAAATATTGGGATTTAGTGTTGGATGTACAAATCAACCTCAATTTATGTCTCCTTTTCCTAAATTTATACAACAAACTGAATTACCTGAGGGATAGAAGTTTCCTAAGTCATTAACTATATTTTCTGGGGAAGATGAAAAATCGTCAGTAGAGCACATTGCTCGCTATACTGTCAAAATTAATGAAGTGGCATCAAATGAGTATTTAAAGATGAAATTCTTTCCCTCTTCATTAACAAGAAATGCCTTTATATGGTTTTCTAATCTAAAGCCAAATTCAATTCACTCTTGGAGGCAATTAGATAAAGATTTTCATAAACAATTTTTTCGTAGTGAATTAAGAATTAGTTTAAATGACTTATTCTCCATTAAACGCAATGTCGGAGAATCAATTGATAAGTATTTGGTTAGATTCAAAAATATGAGAAATAAATGTTGTACTCCAGTTCCAGACTCTGAAATTGTCAAAATTGCCATAAATGGATTAGAATTTGGAATTAGAAAGAAACTTGTAAATCAACACTATCATGACATGACTCAACTTACTGAATATGTTAGACAAATTGAACCGTTAAAAGCTGAGAAAGAAACAAAGTATAAAGAGATGATAAAAGAGAGATTGAATATTCATCAAACATCTCATTAAAAAGCCATATAGAGAATGATTGAAAAGAAATTTCTAAAGTATAAAATAAATGACTTGTCCGCAAATAAGGATTTAATTTTGATAAACAGAAAAAATATGATAAAAAAAATGATCTCATCTTCTTTGTTTTTTATTGGTTTTTTTTTTTTCTCTCATTCTGATCTTTACTTTTTTTGTTCTCTCTTCTTGCTCTGTTTTTCTATCTCTTTTTCTTTTTTATTCATCCTAATCGTCTTTGCCTTTTTTTTTTTTCTTATCTTTTAAATTTCTATTTCTTTCTTGTCTTTTGGTTCTAACTTTTATTTACCTTGTTATGGTTTTATTTAAAAAAAAAAGATGCATCAAATTTAAAATCTTGGACAAAAATAATCTTTCATTGACATTTGGGTATGTACTTCATAAATACAAAAGCCTAATTGACTTAGAAATTCTGTTAAGTCTATTAGCGCTTGGAGTCAAAACTATTAGAATGTTAGTGTGGAGATTTTATAGGATTAGAAATTTTATCAAATTTAATTGACACCTAGAGTTTAACATATGAAAGAAACGACTTCACGAAGTTAAGATTCTGTTACTTCTGAAGTTGGAAAAATTGTGTCAATTAAAACAATGAAAGTGTGTGTCAAAAAACTCTTAATTGAAATATTAAAGGTCAAAACAAAGGTCAATTGATACACATTTAATGTGCCGAAATTAGAATAGATATCATTTGACACACTTAAAAATTTCATACAAAAGAATAGACACATTGACAGTTCAACTATTAATGTAAAAATTTTATAGACTTAGAAATTCTGTTAAGTCTATTACTAGTAGGCATTTAATCTGTCAAGCGGATGTATCTAAAATGTCAATTGACTCTCAATATCAAAAATAAGAAAAATGTCAATAAACAACTAAGTTTTTTCACTTTCAATCATTGCATATCTTCAAGTGAGAAATCTTGGAGGGCATCTTGTTAGGCAAAAATTATTATCACTTAGGAAAAAAATAATTTGTTTTAAGTAAATAAATATAAGATAATATTATTATTAACTTATGAAGCCAGATTCAATATATTAGGGGAAGCTTCTAATTCACTAGCAAAGAAGCCGTTTTTATTCAAAATTTGAATTAAGCCTGAATTATAGGACGTGCTATATGCAGGAGCAGTTATCAATATGGAGCGTCAAAATAGAGTATAGGACAGTCGTCAAGAAAACAAGTGCGGGAACAGTTACGAGTGCAATTCAAAATTTCCGCAAGTGGTGTTCAAAGAGTAACTGTCAGCTGACATTAGACTAGTCTATAAATAGAGATTTAGGAAAACATTGTAATCAGTTCAGTTCTTTTTGGAAAACACTTGGAGACTTAAAATCTTAAGTAATTTCTCTGAAGTCTGAACTCAAACTTGTACTTTATTTTCTATTTTTAATCAAAGTTCTTTATTTTTTATTTGTTCTTCATCTTTTTCTTTCTTTCTCTTTTAATTTCTGCATTTTACTTTGTCTCCGCCACCTTACATGTTTTCTTTTCATCTTTAATTTTACTTTCAAAACTACAATTGAAATCTTGAAACACCCACAAAAGGAATCATTTTCGTTTCTTAAATTAAGATTGTGAAACAAAAACTCAAAAATTGTTAATTTATTTATTGTTAACAATAGAACAAAAATTTGAATAAAACACTTGTTTTTTTCAATCGGTCATTCTAGTGGCGGTGGAAGGCATTGCGGTGCAGTATGCAATTGAATTTTACTTTATGACATGCAATTATGTATCAACTGCTTAGTTTAGAGTGTTTGATTGCCGTCACTTTTAGAAGTTATAACAATCTAACGTTTTATTTATCTCTTGCTTACAGCAGCGCAATTTATTTTCTAGATTCTATGTTAAAAACATGGTGCATACCATTCATGTCCCAAGTATAATCTGCCATTTCCAATCTACACATACATAAAAGTGTGTCACATTAACATTATTATTTAATTATATATAATTATATTATTTCAGTTTACATCTTATTTTATCTATTTTGAATCATAAGATTTTGGAAGAATATCATTA
>NC_029786.2:74285882-74291383 GCF_000816755.2 Arachis ipaensis | reverse complement strand
TTTATTTTATATTTTATATATAATTTATGTTTTGTTATTTTTTAACTATTTTTATTTCATGTTCTATTTACACACCCTTTCAAAAAGAATTAATTCAAAGCAAGCACTAGTTTCATCTTTCAATGATTATCTACAAACATGTGCTAAGAATTTTTATCGTTTTATGGTTTCTAACAACAATAACAGTGTAACAATCTGGCCATGCTCATTTTCTTTCCTTATGCATAAATTATATAGATTAAAATATATAATTTTTTTTATTATTGTATTATTACTTTGAATTATAGAAATGCATGTTGTTGTGCTTGCATTTATCCTGTAGTTTGTAGTCAAGTACTCAAATTTTATGTTTAACCAACAAGTTAATACAAAGTCCTATCTCACACATAATGCTTCTTACCAATAAAAAATTCAATTTGGGTGTTACAGGACATGTATTTGGGATAGTGCATATATTGTGAGATGGATTAATCTTTACATACAAGTATTTTGTGCTTACAAGCTTTACAAGTCTGAAGAGAACGAACCCCCATAAACGCGCTGCTTATGTTATGGGCCTTTTTAACAAACTTTTAAATCAATTCAAATCAATTAACGCACAAATATATAAATTCCATTTTTCAAAAGATTCGTTTCTTTTTTCGAATTTTTTGCCAAATTTGTTGGATCTCCTTCGTGCGTTCTCTCTTTGCTTCGTTTTTTTCGATTTTCATGGTTTCTGAAATCAAGCTTTGAAATCGTTTTAAAGATAATGGAACTTTAGAAATACACCCAAACGATTACATAAATACACCCAAACGATTACAGAAATACACCCAAACAGTTAAAGAAATGATTACAGAAATACACCCAAAGGATTACAAAAATACACCCAAAGGATTTAAGAAATACACCCAAAACAGGAGGAGACAGTATATTTCTTCTTGAAATCTTTTAATGTTTTACTGGTTAAGGATGAGGCACATGGCAGAGACAATCTAAAAGAAAAACCTAGAAAAACAGTAAAACAGTACCTTGAATAATGTTTCTTCGTTTTTTTGGTGATTTTTTTATGGAGATTTGTATCTTTTCTTCTTGATTTCTTCTATTCTTCGCGAGGAGTTGGAACGTTTCTGCAGAATCATAGTTTGTTTCGAATGTCCCTTGAATTTGCGTTTTGATTAAGGAAGAAGAGGAAGAGTGAACGTGTTGTGGAAGGTGATTAAGGCGCGTATTTTTTTCTTGGACTTAGAGCAACTTGTATAGCTTGTAAACCAAAAAGGCTTGTATGTGTAGCAGGCCTCTTATGAGATTGTGATGTTATGAGTATCTCTTATGTGAGTTGTTCTTTTCATAAACTACTCTCATCATAAAATATTTAATGTCTTATTGTGGTATCCCTTTATATGATACTTTTAGGCCTTTATATAGTCAAAGAAGAGTAAACGCTCTTTTCAATATCCGATGTGTTCGTAGAGTAAGAGCTAACAGCCTATCTGCTGTTGAATAACTTGATGTTATCAGCTATGATTGAATCATTAAGCATTGCAGATCTAATCGTATAAAAGAAAACTGTCATTCAATCTCATATGGGCAAAGGAAGGCAAAGAGTAGCACTAGTCTCAAGGGGCATGCCCGAAAAAGGTTCTTAACGGAGGAGCCCTTTCTGCTGAGTAAATATCCCTTGCTTTCGTAACCGGTGTGAGAGTTAGAAAAAAAAAGCTAACTTCACTTCATGGGTAATCCTGTTTTTTTTTTTTTTCCAAAGATAGGAGATTCGAACCCGCAATCTCTTAATTGAGTATGGGAAGACTATGCCATTTGAGCTATTACTCATTGGCATGTGGCATGTCATGGCTCTAAAATTATATTTTGACAAAAAATCATATAAAAAAATTTTCACTAAAGCTGAAAAAAAATTTTAACTGTTTCCTGTTTCCTCTCTAATTTAATATTTTACACCAAAATGATACAAAATATACTTTTTGGTTAATGAAAATGTTATTAATTTCTAGAACATGGCACATGGCAACATTAAATTATATATTTTTTGAAAATTTAAATTAATAATATTTTTTATTAAAAAAATTAAAAAAGTTCACCAAGTCATCTCCCTGATACGCAGGCATTGTTTCAAAATGAACGACTGCGGATGGTTCCTTGTGACACATGGCCTTAAACCATATCGGCAAGGCTTCGTACGAAGCTTCCCAACCTCCAAAAATTGACTCTACTACCTTCTGTTTTGCCAACCATACTTTGCGATAACTTATACTGTAGTTAAACTTTGTCTGTACTTCCGCAATCACTGATTTCACCTTTATAGACAGGTCAACTTCTACCAATGGCTTTATTGCTTCTGCAATTGTGTTGGAATCCAGCTTCGAATGATCTTGAGAAATGATGGCCCTAGTACAGGTGTGACTACCATTTTACCTCCTTATCTCCCAACAATACTTTCTGGACATTTCGCTCACTCTGATCAGCCAATCACATCCTGCGCCATACTAGGTGCATTTAGCATATAATGTCGTCGGTTCTGACTCATGCACCCGATAATCTACACCTCTGCGGATTGTATAATCTTTCATCGCCTTAATTACTGCCTCCCTAGAGCTGAATTCCATTCCCACGATAAATTCACCATCTGGCATAACGGGAAGCTCTGCTGCAATCACATCACAAATTTTATGGTTGTCAGGACTAATAATCTAATAAACTAATAATCATAGAATAATGGAAAATCTAGTTGTCAAAACTGAACCAGTGATCAAACCAGGTCACTGGGTCATTGGATCACTGGTTCAACCGGTAGATCACTGGTTGAACCGATTGACCCGGTCCTATGTAAATAAAAAATAAAACATAGTAAAAAATTTTCGCTAACATTTTAAAAATATCTAACTATTCTAAAACAATATAAAATAGGAACAATAAGTATTTTGTTAATTTTACCGAGTTTGATCGGTTTTAACCGGTTCACTCTGGATTTGACCGGTTTGCACCGGTTCGTTGCCTTGGGCGGTCTCATCATCGGACTGGACCGATTTAGGATCCGGTTCACCAATTTTTTGGTTAAACCGGCCAGTCCGGTCCAGTTTTAATAACAATGATGGAAAATACTAAATTTCTCGGCATACATGTTTACTTGATAATTAAACATTAAACAATTACTGATTATATGTTATATTTTGTCTATATACCGTTGTCTTAAATATTCGTGCTAAACTCAAAACCTATGCACAAATCATAGTTTAACAAATCTTAATTTAAAATGATGTCATACCTGCATTTACATATTGAGGAAACTCCAGTGCATGCATGGCCTCAAAATCCAACGACCGCATGAAACTCGGCTCCACAAACAGCTGTTGGTTTGCTAGTGCATTTGCCACATCCGCCACATCTGCCACCATAGCCTTGTCAGCTTGATCTTCGTCTACACCCGGATCAACGACCTCGTAGTTACTTTCGAACTCTTCTTCACTATCACTGTTGTAATCTTCCAATTCAATATCTCGGTCCGCTGCAGATTGCTCGAACTCGATATACAATTCGATAAACGTCATTCGCGACCGACTTTCAAGATACACTGAAAATATTTCTTGCATGCTCGCTTCGTCGGTCACGTATTTCGTTTGAAATTGCACGAACCCACCAAAGACAGATATAGGATATCTGTATAGAATACACGACACTCTCCTAGATATTTGAGAATCCATCTTCTCACAAATGACCCCTTTTAATTCTTCAAATGACAGTGTGAATGGAATAATAATATCTAACGGATTATCACACACAAATTTCACTCCTTCTGATGTTTGTAATAAAATATGGCCATGATAATACACTTTTAATCTTACTCTATCATCCATGATAATAGAGAAGAAGAGATCTACAAATAAAGAAGAAGAGATCTGCAGTGAAGAGATTTAGAGAGTTGTAGCACCGAAGAAGAAGAATGAAATGAGCTGCTCAGATTGGGAGTACATATATATATGTATATCACACTCAAATCGGACCATCCGACCGCATGTATGGCCATTCGAAATTTTTAGAACTAATAAATCGGACGGTCCGATTACTAGACAGCTCGCCCAGAAAATTTTTGAAACCCAGAAATCGCTGGGTCCGATTTGGGTGAGCTAGAGTTTTTTTGAAATTAGCCCTCAAATTGGTAGGTCCGATTTCCTTGGGCAAAAAAGAAAAAACCCTCCGCATGCTACAAATCGTATGGTCCGACTTCCATGCATGCAACATCACCACGCGGTGCCCCCCATCCCTGCAAGAAATCGGACCGTCCGATTTCCCTCCGTCAGCTAACCGCCGTCACACACTTGTTAAACACCTCTAAGCTCCATAAACGGGCGTTACACCAAACCTAGGTTCATATCCAAAAAAATTAGCCACATCTTTCACCTTATTAAAATTTTATTCTGCTCCAAAATTAATTAAAAAACTGTTCTGAATTTCTAAAAGATATTCATCGTCTCTTGAAATTATATTTTATCAAAAATTCAGATAAAAAATAAATTTTATTAAAGCAACAATAAAAGTTTTTTTTAACACATTCATATCACCGATTTCAATTAATATATTATGAAATTAATATAAAAAAATGTTAGATTAAATAAAATTGTTTAAAATTTTTTATAACACATATAAAAAAATATTGTCTGAAAAAAAATGTTACAAATTTTTAAAAGATATGAGTACATGCAACTACACATTCATGAATAAAAAGATTTAGAGAAAAGGAGAAATAGGTCCCTAACTTTTTATTCTGTGGACATTTTTGTCTCTGACCATTGAAAAATACTTTTAAGTCCCTAACCTTCACAAAACTTGGACGGATCAGTCCCTGACGGAGGCATTTGGACGGATCAGTCCCTGACGGAGGCATTTGGACGAAGGGACTGATCCGTCCAAGTTTTGTGAATGTCAGGGACTTAAAAGTATTTTTTAATAGTCAGGGACAAAAATGTCCGCAGGACAAAAAGTCAGGGACCTATTTATTCTTTTCTCAAAGATTTATTTCAAAAGTATCACTATTCAATAAGGTATAACTGTTTAATAAGTTACAACTTTTGAATAAGTTACAATTCTATAAAGAGATATTATTTTTCAAACATAACTTTTCACATATTTTAAAAATATATCTCACATACTCTTCTGCAATTATATTTCATCCAAAATTTTTAAATAAAAATTAAATTTTTTAGAACTAAAATTCAAAAATTTCTAACCCATTTTTTTTGTGGGATTAAAACAATACTTTGGACCAAAATAAATAAATTTTTTTTTTGTTAAAGCAAAAAATTATAAATTTATAAATCACACCCATCACTCTTCTAAAATTATATTTTGACAAAAAGTTATATAAAATTTTTTTTGCTAAAGCAAAATTAAAAAAATTTCTAACCCTTTCCTCTCACGCACCAAGCAAATTTAATATTTTACACCAAAATTAATATAAAAAATAACTTTTGATTAATGAAAAATGTTATTAATTTCTTAAACAT
>NC_029786.2:74280674-74285007 GCF_000816755.2 Arachis ipaensis | reverse complement strand
CACATACTTCATCCGATTAAAATTTTATTCTCTTCCAAAATTAATTAAAAAAATGTTCTAAATTTTTAAAAGATATCCATCGTCTCTTAAAATTATATTTTATCGAAAGATGTCTTTCATTACCGTTATTTCTTGACCTAATGTTCTTGTAAAGATGATAATGCAAAAAATAGGTGTGAAATTTCTGGTGCTTGTCTTACTATTTTAATTCCACGGATTATTATTCTTTCTTGAACTTTGATCAATAAACTAAAAAATACTTCTGCACAAAAGATGAAAAGGTAAGGGGATCCCCTATTGCCTAATCCCTCTCGTGGGATTAAATGTCTTGGAGGGTGCACCATTAATTAGAACTGCAAAGGATACTGAACTTATACATCTGTCAATCAGTTCAATCCATTTGTTAAGGAAGTCCATGACTTTTAGAACCTTTAGAAGAAATTGTCATTCAATCCAATCTTGGAAATGAATCTTTTCAATTCTTAAAAAAAAAAAAATAAAAGTGTAAAATATAATTTTTAATCTTTTATTATTCTCTCTTTTTTATATTTATTTTTAGTCTCAATTATAAAATTAACAAAATAGCGTTTGTTTTGAGATACTGAGACAGAGACTGAGAGATTGAGATTCAGTATCGTGTTTGTTAGTTCAGAGACTGGTACTAAAATTTCTGTTTCTGTCTCTAAAATTTCAGTATTTCAGTATCTCCAAAAAGTAGGGACACAGGAGACTGAAATTTTTAGAGATGGAGATTGAAACTTTAATAACATTTTATACCTAAAATACTTTCATTTCAATTTTACCCTTTGTGCAAATTAAATTAGAGTTTTATTCTTATTTCAATTCTGTCTCCTATTTTGCACCAAATAAAATACTGAGATTTATTTTAATCCCTGTCTTTTAGTCTCTCTCTCTCTCTCAGTCTCAATATTTTCGTCTCTATCTCTCCACCAAATGCTACCTAAGAGATCACATCATCACACTTTACTCTCTCAATTTTTTAATATTGAGAAGATCCGTTTCCATCTAATCCTATTGTAGGCTTAGCCATGTCTAGCTTCAGCCCCATGTAGCCTTTTGTTCTCTCCTTCCTCTTCCTCATAAAATGAAAGATATCAAAAGCTATCAAAGCATTGTCAGTAATCAATCTTTTCGGGAGGAAAGAGCTTTAATATTCACCTGCAATACTCGGCAAAATAATCTTCAGCCTATTTGCAATTACTTTGGTCACTATCTTGAATAAAACATTGCAGAGTGAGATTGGCCTGAATTCTTTTGTATGCTTCGGGTTCTTGGTTTTTGGAATTAGCCAAAAATATACATCTTGTTCAAATCCGCCAACTCACCTCCATCATTTACGCATTGTTTGGATCAATGGAAAATGCAAAGAAGGAAAATGCAAGGAAGAAAAACTGATGGAAAATTTCATTTTCCTTTGATTGGATGACAATGAAAATTGGAAGGAAAGAAAAAATACTGGCGTGGGACCCACCCAAATTTTCCTCTCAAACTTGCGATGAAAATAGATGATGATTTTAAAATGAAAGTCAAATTACTAATATATCCATAGTATTAAAAATTTTATTAAAAAAATGAAGGGTATTAATGTAATTTTATTTGGTTATCATTTTTTTTCTATCTTTCTTTCCACTTATTTTCTCTTCATCCAAACAACATAAAAAAAATCAACTTTTCTTCTTATTTTCTTTCCTTCCATTTTCTTTCTTCTTATTTTCTTTCCTTCTATTTTCCATCTTCCATCCAAACAAAGCATTAGGCAATTCAGCACCGCCAACTCACTTTCGTTGGGTACCTTTGCTTCGTAGCTTCCTTAACCTCCTCTCTAGTGAAGTTGCTGCCCAGGATGTTGTAAGCTTTCTGTGATATTCTTTCTCTAATTGCTTCTGTAGCTTTCTCAACTTCCCAAATTCTCTCCCCCTTAAACAGTTACTCATAGTATTTTACAATGGTTCCTTCAATTTTCTCGTCTTCTCCATAGAGATTTCCTTCGTCTTTCAATCTTATTCCTTCTTCTTCGTTGATATGCCGTCTGATGAAAAAATCGAGTGTTCTTGTCCCCACTTTCAACAAGTTTGCACGAGATCTTTGGGCCCATTTAATCTCTTCTTGATAGAAGAGTTTGTCTAAGTCTGCCTGTGCCGTTTTCAAATTCAGAATTGTTTCTTCAGTTTGTGAGTGAGATGTAAGTTGTCGTATGAGTTCTTGTTTTTCCTTTTTTTGTTTCGGAAGCTCCCCAAATTTCTCTTTCCTCCATTCTTGCAATTCTTTGCTGCACTTTCCTAGTTTCTCTTCAATCTGATCATAGTTCACTGCCCAGCTTCTTTTGATAATCTATTTGCATTCAGAGTCTCTAAGCCACATTTCTTTGAATCTGAAAATATATGGCCTCTTCTTCCTTTTTAAGCTCTCCCCATGAACATCGATTAGGATTGGACAATAGTCTGATCTGTATCTTGGAAGATGCTTTACCATTGCTTTCGGGAATATGCTTCCTTCTAATCTATTGTTGCCACTGCTCTATCTAGCCTTTCTTAAATATTTGCTTCCCCAACCTGATTGTTAGACCAAGTGTTAGCATATCCTCTGAGTTTCTCTTTTTGCTCCAAAACTTGATTAAAATCTCCACACACTAACCACGACATGTTTTTGGTTTGTCCCAAAGAGTTTAGGAGATCCCATCCCATTATCTTTGTTTATTTGTTGCGTTTGGATTACCATAAAAACAGTTGATTCTCCATGCTTGCCCTCTTCATTTTCTTGAATGATCATGTCCACATGGTTCCTTGACATGGATGTTATCTCTACTTCCAATGTGCTGTCCCACAAAACTGCTAATCCTCCTGATCGTTGCTTTCCTTCTCCATCACAATCGGTTCCCATAACATTAACTAATCCTCCTCTGTTTTTTAGCCTATTTATCTCCTTGTTTCCATGAGGAACACAAGGTTGGGATCTTGTTGTTTCAAGAGCTTGTTAAGAGCTCTAACTGCCTATGGATTTTCAAGTCCATGCCAGTTTCAACTTAGGAGTCTCATGATCCCTGGTAGGGCTGCTTTGCAACTAGGGGTGGCAAGCGGGGAAGCCCGCCCCACCCCGCCCCGCCTCGCCCCACGAATATTCCTTGTACCTTCTTTTTTACTACTAATTTAAGTTCTTTATAACCCTCCTTATGTCACAACAAGAACGTAAACCCCGTCAAGAACTAGGATCTAAATTTGAGTTGTGAAACCAAGTAACGATATTACTCTAACTAGGATTATCACGATTTCTGTTTCACCTCGTACACTTCTCATTCAATATGTTCGAGAAACTCCAAATACTGGTGTTAAGGAGATGTTGACATCTCTCAAGAAGGGTTGAAAGTTCATTAAAAAGAGTTCGTTGTAGAAGACGTTAATCTTGAGCCGAATAATTTTAACAACCACATTCATAAAAATAGATGAACCAATATACATAAAAAATAAAAAGTACGAAAAACTAAGTATATAACAAACGTTACGTTTCCTAAACTACAGGGCATTAGTTCTTCAACTTCACTTTTCACCTTTCTTGGTTGAACTATAAATAAACTCACTCCGTTGTAATAAAACGTTACTACGTTAGTAACTACAAAACGTTACCACCTTTCTGTTGGTAGTAGCAAAAGGTTGTGATAGTGATTACCGTGCTCTAAACAACTCGTAAGGATAATGATGGCATCGAAGTCTTAGACGTAAATCGTACCCAAGAGTACAAAACTTATTCATATCTTCAGCAAACAACGGTCTATTACAACTTCGCCACTAAACGTGGTCTTTAACCTATGCACCTATACTACTAAAACCATATTAATATAAATACTGTATGTTGTATGAACTCATTAAAACTTGTAATAATACATGATAAAAAGATTATATAAATAAATGAAAAAAGATCTCCTTCTATTTCTACTCCTTCTATAACGTTTTCCTCTTCTGATAAGAAGTCCTCAACCAAGGTTACTACAATAACTGAATGTACTTCTACTTCTACTTCTACTTTTAATTCACAAAGCTTAATACAAATTAAACGAAACTTCTGATAAATATTAATACAAAAACCTAAAACCTAATATAAATAAAACAAATATCCTGATAAATATTGATACAAAAACATAAAACCTAATACAAATAAATAAAACCTCTGATAAATATAAATTATAAACGTAAATATAACTAAATTTATCTTCTATACAGGAATATTTATAAATTTTTTTTTTTTAAATCCGCCCGAATCGGGCGGTCGGGCGGTAATCCGCCCCGCCCGATCCTAAAACCCTGGCGGACTTATCCGC
>NC_029786.2:74276566-74280649 GCF_000816755.2 Arachis ipaensis | reverse complement strand
AAAGTTGGACTAATATATTTCACCCAATTTCTAAATCTCCTATCATCAACCATATTAAAAGGCTTATCCCCAGCAACTACATAAGAAGCAAACATATCTTTAGCCACTCCTGAATCAATCTTAAGTGAACCCATTTTAAGTTACAATTTTGCTATAGTCTGACCAATATCTTCATGCTTAATTTGAGTACAACTATCAAGATGTCGTTTTATAGTAGAAGTGTCATATCGCTTACCTCCAGCTTTAAACACTTTCTTGCATCCTTTACACTCAGCATGTTCTACTCCATCCTTATCTGGACCGAGCTTTTTGAAAAAATTTCAAACATCGGATGTTGCTGGTCTCAGCCTTTTCGAACTAGGTTCATCAACCTCGACCGGAGCAGCCTCAGAACCAACTCCAGTAGTAACAAGGTTACTCACAGTTTCAGAATTCATATTTTCTGAAATAAAAGCAAATGTAAATTGTTTATATGAATAAAAAGATTGTTTATATGAACCAAATATAAACCAAATATCAACCATTACCAACCATTACTCACAGTTTCAGATTCAATTATAAACCAAATATCAACCATTATCAACCATTACTCACAGTTTCAGATTCAAGTATAAACCAAATATAAACCAAATATAAACCAAATATCAACCATTATCAACCACTATCAACTCACAGTTTCAGATTCAAGTATTCAACCAAATATCAACCATTATCAACCATAATCAAAACTCAATCATTATCAAACAACACAAAAAACTGGAAACAATTTCTGAATCTGCATCAGATTTAACCAAATATCAACCATAATCAAAACTCAACCAAATATCAACCATTATCAACCATAATCAAAACTCAACCATAATCAGATTTAACCAAATATCAACCATTATCAACTATAATCAAAACTCAACCATAATCATATTTAACTAAATATCAACCATAATCAAAACTCAACCAAATATCAACCATTATCAACCATAATCCCTAATTTACCTATATCAAACAGCACAAAACACAACAAACAAACCTAAATTGATGAATCTCAAACCCTAAGCCAGAAAACTAACCAGAGGAGGCGAGGACCAGGACAAAGAAGGCGAGGAGCAGCCGTGTCGCAGACTCGCAGCGATGAAGATAAATAAGGAGACCCAGAGTCCCAGAGAGCGAGACCAGCAGCGAGAGGACAAGACCCAGGAGCCCAGGACCGAGACCAGCAGCGACGACGGCTAGACGGAGCAGCAGCGGTGGCTAGAACCCACGAGGCCACGATGACCGAAGATCGACGGTGACTCAGTGAGGACGAAACTGAAGTGCGAGCTTGACGGCTGAGGTCGATAGAAGTGCGAGACGGCGGGTGTGAGGTTTGACTGTGTGAGAGACTGAGAGTGACGGTGAGGATTGAAGACCTTGGGGACGAAGTTGAAGGCTGAACGCTGGAGACTGGAGAAGCTGAAGGCTGAAGGCTGAAGCTCTGTCCTCTGTGTTGACTGTTGAGGACCGAGGGAGTGACCGAGTGAGAGACTGAGAGTGACGGTGAGGAACTGAGGATTGAGGTCGAGCCGTCGAGGAGACGAGGAAGCTGCAAATCTCAAAATTGGAATTAGGGATTCATTAGGTTTCGCTGGAGATTCGGGTCGGGTCGGGTCGGGGGTGAGTGGGTTCATGGGTTCTGGATCTGGGCTGAAAAATCAGCCTTTTAACCAAAAAAAAAAAACGCCTCAGCCCACCGGGGAAGCCCGCCAAAGCCCACGGTTTGAACGGTGTGGGTTAGGCGGGCTTTTGTCTTTCGACGGCCCCAAATTTCTAGTCCGGCCCGCCTTTTTTGGCGGGTTACGCGGGCCGGCCCGGCGGATTTAGGCCCGTTTGCCACCCCTATTTGCAACCTCTGCCAAGTGTGTAAACTTATTTTAGCGGAAGCATTAATTAAGATCTTAAAAGTTGTGATCTTTCTTTCGGTTTTGAAGAAAATGTTGTTGATGTATGCATATACCGAAAGGTCAGTGGGAGTAAGTTTATCTTTCTAGTCTTATATGTTGATGATATTTTGCTTGCAACAAATAACTTGGGAATGTTGCGTGAGACTAAAGAATATCTTTCTAGAAACTTTGAAATGAAAGATATGGGAGAGACATCCTATGTGATAGGAATTGAAATTTTTCATGATAAATCACAAGGATTGTCTCAAAAGGCCTATATAAATAAAGCTCTAGAGAGGTTCAACATGGAAAAGTGTTCCGCAGGAATTGCACCAATTCAAAAAAGGGGACAAATTTAGTCTTATGCAATGCCCAAAAAATGACATAGAACGGAAGCGAATGGAAGGAATTCCATATAGTTCTGTAGTGGAAAGTCTTATGTATGTGCAAACTTGCACAAGACCAGACATTAGCTTTGCAGTAGGAATGCTTGGAAGGTATCAAAGTAATCCTGGAATGGATCATTGGAAAGCTGCAAAGAAGGTTTTAAGATATCTTCAAGGTACAAAGAATTATATGCTCATGTACAAAAGGTCTAGCCAATTAGAAGTAATTGGTTACTCAGATTCAGATTTTGGTGGATGTGTTGACACAAAAAAGTCTACATTTGGCTACTTATTCTTATTTGGAGAAGCTGTCATATCATGAAAAAGTTTTAAGCAAAGCGTTGTAGCAACATCTACTATGGAGACAGAATTTGTATCATGTTTTGAAGCTACAAATCAAGCTTTATGACTGCGAAATTTCATTTCAGGACTAGGCATTGTTGACTCAATTGTTAGGCCATTGAAAATTTATTGTGATAATTCTGCAGCGGTATTTTTCTCAATAAATTTTCAATGGCCTAGCAATTGAGTCAACAATGCCTAGTCCTAAAATGAAATTTCGCAGCCATAAAGCTTGATTTGTAGCTTCAAAACATGCTACAACTTCTGCTTCCATAGTAGATGTTGCTACAACGCTTTTTGCTTGAAACTTTTTCATGATATGACAGCTTCTCCAAATAAGAATAAATAGCCAAATGTAGACTTTCTTGTGTCAACACATCCACCAAACTCTGAATCTGAGTAACCAATTACTTCTAATTGGCTAGACCTTTTGTACATGAACATATAATTCTTTGTACCTTGAAGATATCTTAAAACCTTCTTTGCAGCTTTCCAATGATCCATTCCAGGATTACTTTGATACCTTCCAAGCATTCCTACTGCAAAGCTAATGTCTGGTCTTGTGCAAGTTTGCACATACATAAGACTTCCCACTACAGAACTATATGGAATTCCTTCCATTCGCTTCCGTTCTATGTCATTTTTTGGGCATTGCATAAGACTAAATTTGTCCCCTTTTTGAATTGGTGCAATTCCTGCGGAACACTTTTCCATGTTGAACCTCTCTAGAACTTTATTTATATAGGCCTTTTGAGACAATCCTTGTGATTTATCATGAAAAATTTCAATTCCTATCACATAGGATACCTCTCCCATATCTTTCATTTCAAAGTTTCTAGAAAGATATTCTTTAGTCTCACGCAACATTCCCAAATTATTTCCAAGTTATTGTTGCAAGCAAAATATCATCAACATATAAGACTAGAAAGATAAACTTACTCCCACTGACCTTTCGCTATATGTATACATCAACAACAAAGTGTTCCTCCGTCTCATAATGTTGCCTCTTGGTGGGTATTTCCTCTTGATCAGTCTCTATTTTTATGGTTTCACCATTCTTCCTTTTCCCCAGCTCCATCTCCTTCTTTTCCTTTCATCTGTGGTCTTGATCAGAGCCTCTCGTGCCATCCTTTTCCATTTCTTGTTCTGAGTTTCATGTTGTTGGCATTTCTTTTGCTCTTCGATTTCAGTTCTAATTTGGTTCTCATCTTCATTCCCTGTCTTCTTCCCTTCCTTCACCTCCTCAGTACTTTTTCTGTGGCTTGCTTCTGCAGTCTCTTTCTCATTTGTTTGCAGGTTTGTATCCTTCATAGTGAGGCTGGCCAATTGGGCCACCACGCTCGTTTTCTCTTCTTTGTTCACCTTTATATAATTGTTGTTTGGCATATTTCCTTCAAAATCCATTTTTGCTCCCATTGTGTCCACGGTGACCCATGGTC
>NC_029786.2:74267827-74275257 GCF_000816755.2 Arachis ipaensis | reverse complement strand
GTTTGTTTCATCATGGCCTATCACTCCGCAGGCATAACAGAAGATTGGGAGCCTTTCATACCTAAACTTGACCCACGTTGAGTCATCTCTCTTGCTTCCCATCGTGATTCCTCTTCTAAGCGGTTCCGTTATCTCCATATCTACTGTTGCTTTCAGGAAGCTTTCTTTCCCTGGCCCAGCTGAGAAAAGACTACATTCCTTAAATTTTCCATCTTTAGCTGCTATTTTCTTCCTCAAAACTATCGTTTTGCAATGCTCTGGCATGTTCCAAAGTTGTAGCTTGACTTCTGCTCTTGTGAATTTCTAAAAATCCATGGGTTTCCTTTCAGCATCTTCTTCATGTCTGCCTCTTTATGGAAGAAAAATTGGTAAACCTTTGGCTGGATCTCCACCATTCTGAATCCCTCTGGTTTTCTCCATATATTGCTCAGTTTCCCAACCACACTATGTTTGCATTTCTCCACTCCTATTACATCACCTTCTTCAAACTCTATAAATTCATTTAGGTCTTGTATTGAGACTTCTCTTCGTTCCGTTGTTTCTTGTGTTGTCTCTGACGACATTCCTTCCGTCTTACAGGATATGAAAACTTGGCGATAGTGAGGCACTATTTGTTGTAGGAAAACGGACAGCTCACTACTCCGTTTTAGTGTTCGGGAACCCTAGCAGACTAACAAGGAGAGAGGATTTAGGTGTATGATGTACATCAATCTTCCGAATGTCATGTAACTTAAATGGAGGTTAGTATATCTTTTTGTAAAATGAAGGTATATCGTGTATTAAAATACCGTTTAATCCTAGGAGGTCAGTATAATTTACTTAAGAAAATATTCAATTCAATGTAAATTTTAAATTCAAACTACTTCAAGGGTAAAACTTCTTTAGAAAAATAAAATAAAATGTAAATCACCACGAACAAGGTGAGGGGCTTAAATCTTAAAATGAATTAATATCAGTAATAAGTACAAGGCAAAATTCTATTATGACTGTTGATTAACGTAACAAATAACTAGAACATAATTATGCTTCTACACTTCTACAGATTCTGACACTATCAGACTAATCAAAGTTACATGGACGATGCACCCTAAGTCAAGAATAACACAAATGGTAGATTTGAACAAAAACAAGTCCTAAAATCAACTATTGTGTTGGTAATTTTTTAAAAGGCCCTGTTTTTCTCATTGAAGAAATTGTGCCTTACCCCAAACTTAACCATTTTGTCGTTGCTTTCCCAGTATAATCAGCTGCAGAAGTCATTGAGTCAATTCAACTCTCTGAGCTGTAGAATGGAAATCAGTTCTCTGGACTCGATGCAACAATGCCATCAGTAGCCAGAGATGTCTTAATCCCAGACCTTTCGGAGAATGCCAAGAGAAAAAAATGTGGCATCAAAGGATGCTGCAATTTTCTAGCCAATATTGCACTAAGACTAAACACACCTCTTTCCATAACACACACAAAATTGGTATCAGAGTAATTCCTCAGCGCCTGTCAACTTAGCATATTCATTCTCATCTATAGTCCCTTTCTTCAGTTTCTTCAACAAGCGGTAATCTTGCATCAACTCTTCCTCATCTTCAATTGTCTGCTGAGCACGTCTCTGTCGGGCTGTTTTCTTCCTCATGGCAGTAGGTGCACTGGGAGTTTTGCTTGGCTTTTCTGGTTTTGCCTCTTTCTCCTTCTCTTTCGCTTCTTTCATTGCTTGCAGGTTTTTCTTCCTTTGTTTTTCACGAGATTTATCTCTAAATAGTTGAAAGTATCAGCACAGGATTCCAAGAGAGAAGGAAAAATTATATTTTTAATTACAATGAAAGGCACTAAATATGAATATGGTGCATTCAACCTAAGAATACAAATTTATGCAATAAGAACTGTATAGTTTCCATCAGTCTAACATATTAGAAAGGGCATCAAAAATAAATAATTGGTTAATCTAGCTAAGACCAAGACTATTAAGCCTCCACATAGCTCCAACTAGACATTGGTGAGCTTCAAATCCAGTCATGCACATCAAGTTACTTGCTTAAATTATCGTCTCTTGGAAAATATGACAATAAGCATGATAGATTCTCTATTAAATAAAGAGTGGTACATTTGATGCTTTTACCACAGAAGGGTTATGCATGAATTTTGCATTTACCTGTATTTAATGTCCTCCAAATTGATATCATCAACTGGTACAAATCCCTCAGTAGAAAGTGAGTGATGTTTTACCTCTGCCATTAGAGGAAGCTGCAATAAGCCATGTCCCATGGCCAATTTACCAATTTCAAGTTCTTTCCACCTGTAAGTAGGGTGTGCATTTCTTTGCAAATTATGATGCTTTAACGAATTTATAGAAAGACAAACAACACTTCTCATAAACATTGCTCACCTAAAAATATATGAACAGTGATGCTCCTTGTATGCACGGATGTAGGAAACAAATGCCCTGACTCCTTTCTCCATAACATCACGATCTTTTTTCGCAGCAGAACGAATCTGAACCATATTTTAGTAATATAGTTATCAGGAGTTGGGAAACAAGTTATAATTTTGTATTTTGTATACAATTGTCATCCAAACTTTGATAAATATAAGATTGATATGCATGTTTGTGCAAACAATCAATCAACACAAAATACATCCAAGAGTGAATCAGCAATATCAGCATCAGCCTAAGTAGCCATAAGGGCTTTTCTTAGTAGTATCAGAGAATTTATTTCTACAAATCAGTATGCTGCCTCTATTAGAAAAAATTATTAAGCAATTCATAGCTCTACTGACTATTACTAACCAGCATAAAAAGGGGTCTTTATTATATTATTAAAAATTTATTAACCACTAATGAGCATGAGTGATGACTCCTACTCTTGTATGATTAAAATAGTCATGAACAAAATAAATAAGATGATAAGGGCGCAAACAAACCTGAGGTACAACATCAGGTGCATCATCAGAGCATTTTCTCTCTTGAAGAGGGACTCTTCTTATACGTAGGAATTCTACGTAAGACTCCTCCTAAACACTTATACAAGTTAGTTACCGAAAAAGGAACACACTTGAATCTTGTATTGGGAAATGTGGAAATGCATTAAAACATGAACACTCGACAATACCTTTGGCAATAAGAAGACAACTGCATGACCTTGTTTACCCAGCCGAGCAGTTCGACCAACTCTGTGTATGAAAACATTTGGATCTTGAGGAGGATCATACTGTGCAGAAACAGGGAACATATCAAGATCATTCAGTCAATGTATGAATTCAAATGGTAAGATATCAAGAGAACATTTGAATGACAATGAATAGTTTACTTTGGCATCCAAAACCAAAAGGTGATAAAACACACCAATCAACAGAAAGTCAAACTGCATATAAATATGGTCAAGAAGGTACCTGCACTATACAATCTACACCTGGTATGTCAAGTCCACGTGCTGCAACATCTGTACATAGCAGAACTCCATTTGAAAGGGATGTAAAGGAGGCTAATGCTTTCTCCCTAACAGTCTGTACAGCAACAAAGAAATTCATAATCAATCAACCATACAAACAGTAAGAGTTAAGCAATACTTGAGAGTGATGAAGAAACTATCATTGATTTACAGAATATTAAGCTTCTATATTGACAAATGGTAATAGAAAGGATTTTACCTGCTTCATCTTTCCATGAAGAGGAACCAAGGAGAAGCCTTTCAAAACAGAAAGGCGTGGAAGGACAACTCCCCAATAGTCAACGCAAGCACAAGTCATGAAATATCTGTATTGGAGTCAAAATCACCTTTTGAACAAGATACGCTAAAATTTTACTACTCAGATTACACTATTGATTATGGTTAATATTTATCTCACATTATAACTTTTCTTGAGCGGTTCTTAATAAGGATGTCTACTAGCTGTAATGGCTTCTTATCTGCCTCACATTCCAAGTATTGCAAAATCAAAATGACAACAAGCTGAATATAAGAAAAAAGCTGAGTATGAATGGTGTCATGACATGAATTAGCAATACCTTAAACATATATGAATAAGGGTAGGGACACTAGAGTCAAGCTGCTAAATACCAAATATATTGAAGTGACTTGGTGCTAAAATGGAGGAGGGAAACCATTGGATAGCAAAGTTACTTATGATATGCACTAGGATGGAATACTTCATACCTCAATTTGAAGCCCAGAAGGTGTTTTTGTAGATTCAGGTTGTTTTGATGCTGCAGGAGCATTTAAAAGTTTCGCCTCTGCCCGAACTTCAACCCTCACAGGATTTCTTAATCCTGCTCTAGCAAGCTCTTCAACAGCCTCAGTTTGAGTAGCAGAAAACAGGCCAGTTCTTCGAAGCTTAGGCAAAAGAGATATAATGGAAGTTATCTGCTTCTGGAATCCCATATCTAAAAGTCTATCAGCCTCGTCTAAAATCAAAATCTGTAAGCACAGTTATAAACACAATACTGTCATCTTCCAAAAAAAGCAAAATCAAACCAAGCATTCTATCACTTTAAGTCAAATTTTCCAGGTGAACCTAGTTCATAACATTGCATCGTTAAGTCTTGGA
Source organism: Arachis ipaensis (assembly GCF_000816755.2). Taxonomy (NCBI): domain Eukaryota; kingdom Viridiplantae; phylum Streptophyta; class Magnoliopsida; order Fabales; family Fabaceae; genus Arachis; species Arachis ipaensis. Next base: position 74,270,721 of record NC_029786.2, on the reverse strand, counting down.
CTTTTGGTCCTCTGCTAAGTGAAAAATGCATATGTCCCATAAAAGATCAAGAACCACATTAAACCTCCAACATTCTTTCTAAAGTTATATATGCACACTATCTCACACACGTGCAAACATAGTCACATACTATCAAATCATCCTTGAAAACTAACTGTGAAACCGAAAAGTATTATATACCTCGAAGTTTTTGAAATCCAAGAAATCCATCCGATTCATTTTGTCATAGAACCGCCCAGGTGTGCCAATAAGCCAATTAGTTCCTCTATCTTCTTCATGTCTGATTTCACTTCACCAGGTTGTGCAACATGATATATTTGATTTGATAGCTCCCTTGTGGGGGATATGATTATTCCTAGTACCTAGTATAAGCAAAAAAAAAAAAACCAGCATTTAACACACTTCTATCCAGTAACCCCTATTCCAAGTCTTTCATTCCCCAAAGTCATAGCAGCTAAAAATAAATAATTAAAGAGGCCAATGGAATTTTATCCTTCGAAGCTGAAAGGTTAATAGTTGAATGATACTTATTCGAATACCAGTCCTTAATATAACTTAAAAATTTCAATTACCAAGCTTCATACAGTGGTACAAAAGAAAAGTAACAGGTGAAGAACCAACCTGATGAGGCTTGGGGTTAGAAGAGGAGCGTCGAAGAATCTCGACGAAGGGACGACAAAAGCTACGGTTTTTCCTGAACCAGTGGCGGCGTCAACGGCGACATCCTTGAAGCTGCAGAGCAAGGGAATGGTGGCGGCTTGAACCGGCGTGCAGAAGTTGAACCCGGATTCCGATAAGGCTTCGAGAACCTTCTCTGATAGCAGCGGATTCAGCTCCGAAAAGCGCGTGGTGGTTAAGGCCTTGTTTGGGAGTTCGAATTCCATTGTAATGGTGCGCCGCAGACCTCTACGCTCCGCCTTCACTCACTGACTTTGTAACTTTTGGTTTCCTTATTTTTTGATTAGAAAACTACCATTTCTACCCATGAAAGTTTTAATCAAGGTTCAGAAAACCGGACCGGTCATCAAACCGTTCTAGTTATTGGTTCACTAGTTCATTGGTTCAACCGGTTCAACCGGAAAAACTGTTTTATAATAAACACCTGATTCTATAAAAATTCAATGAATAAAGCAACTGGTTCTAAACACTCTTCTACTGCATTTTTTTACTCCAAAAGGGAATCATAAACAACTAGTTCTATGAATAAACAAACTACAATGATATGCAATGCCAAAAATAGGCCAATGATAAAATAATAAAGGGTTTCTCTCTTCAATTCTATGTTCAAGCTTGTAGCATACTAGAATCAACAGAATAATACCGTTAAAATAGTCTTCCTTCTTAATTCTTATATACCTCAAAGAATTTCCTACAAAATGAAAATTGAACACAACACACAGCTTTAAAACAAAAACAAAACAACAATCAGAAATCAATCACCTCTTCTAAACACAGCCTTAAAACAAAACAGAACAACATTCAGAGTTTGAGCATTGATCACAAAAAATTAATTTCTGAAACAAAACAAACAATCAACAAAACAATGAAAACATGAAGCATATAATAAATCAATGATCACCAATATCCAGCAAGAATCTCAAAGACAACAATAAATACACAACAACAATTTAGCAAATAAACAAGAACAAGACCTAAATAGAAAATCCAACAAATTAAATCACAGAAACCTAACAATTTAGCAAATTAAAACAATAGCAGCCCAACAATTTAGCAAATTATCAACTTAACAAGTTCAAGAACAGAAAATCACAACAAAAAAAAAAATAAAATAAAAATAACAGAAGAATAACAGAACAACAACACAAGAACAATTAGCAAATTAACAAGTTCACACTAACAGTTAAAATTTACCAGAAGAACACTAATGCAAGTGGAATCATCATGCTAATATGTTTTCTACAAAGATGCTATTTGTGCAGCTGTTGCTTTCCTAATTACTAAGATCCAATTATTCTAATTTCACATGCAATCAACTTACTAAGTTTCTAAAAGCTAGAAATGATAAAACCAACCCGAAATATGGTTAAAGCATTTCATCAAACATGTTGAGTGCAGTAAACTTGAAACTAAATAAGAGAATTCAAAGCTTAGTATCAATGTGATAGAGAAGAGAACATAACTATTGTATACTTTAATTCAGTCTATGAAAAAAATCCAAACCACCGCCAAATTAAATAGTTACTTATTGTAATAGAAATAAGAAGTTGCAGAGTTTGAAGCAGAGTATTGGTGTTGTGTGAGTGTATTGTATGGTGGTGGGTTTAGGGAACTCACGGCGGCGACAAAAGAGAGCAGTTCGACGGCTAGGTGGAGCGCACGGGTTGGTCGCAGAGTTTGAAGCAGGGCAACGTGGCTTCCAGACGAACGCGAACCCGAACGGTGAACGGCGAGGGAACGCGAACGGTGAACCCCGAGCAAACTTGAACGCCGAAGAGCGCGAACGAAGAAGACGGCTGAACGAAGACGCGAACGTTAACGGCAACCAACCGCGGCGGAAGCGCGGCTGAGCAGACAAAGACGACGGACGCCGTGCTCGAGGAAGCAGCTGCGATCGGTAACAGCAAACGAGGGTTTGAGACTTGGAGCACGAGGGAAGCTAGATAGACGGACGGACGGCGGCAGTATGCCACTCCTTGCGGCGGCGTTGGTGTAGACTTACAGTGCCAGTGAATGAAAGAAAGGGAGGGAGAAAGGGAGAAAGAAACGAAGGAGGTTCAGAACCAAGAGTGAAAGTAAGCAAATTTGGCAAAAACGATGTCGTTTCTTTTAAACCAGCCGGTTCCCTGTCCGGTTCAACCGGCCAAAACCGGCCGGTTCGATGGTTCACCTCCGGTTTTAGAGAAACGGTTTTAGAGGGCAAACCGGACCGTAAT
>NC_029786.2:74265600-74267800 GCF_000816755.2 Arachis ipaensis | reverse complement strand
ATATTACAAAATTATCCAAACATTAAAAAATTATTTTAAAACCCTAAATTACCCTTTTCCTAACCCTAATCTCAACCCCCTTCTTCTAAACCTCATCCCTTCCTTTATTCTTTTTAGAAATTTCACCATCTCCTTCACCAACACCACCACCATCTCCACCGCCACCAACCGTCAACCTCACTTTTCTCTTTCTCCATAGCAATAAACAACAACAATAGTGATGATTCTTTGCTTCTTGCAACCTTTGCTTCCTGCAACTGCTCCTCTACTCTACACCTTGTGTTCTTCTCCTCTTCTATCACAAACACGCCGCCACTCATTCATCTTCTCAGCCACCTCCACTTCGATGACCACCACTCTTTCACTATCTCCTACCTCACCACTAAGTGCGGTTTCTTCCATGAAAACGCTCTCAGAGCACACAAGTGCGTTCTCTTGGACACTCCCATCAAGCCAGATTTCGTCATCTCTTCTTCAAAGCCCACGGTTTCTCACTCTCCCAAATCACCACCATCATGTGCAAGATTCCTGTGTTACTCACATGCGACCCCACCAAAGCTATCTTGCCAAAGTTTCAATTTTTAGCATCCAAAGGTGCTTCTCCTTCTCACATTGTATTGAAAGTAATGGAGGAAGGGTGATGATGGTAATGGCGGTAATAGAGTGTTGATAGGATTTGGGATTGAAGAAGTGATGATGAGAAGTAAAATTAAAAGTTAGAGTAAAGTTGTTGTTGTTTATGGCTGTGACAGTGGAGAATGAGGAAGATGAGGCTGACGGTTAGTGACAGGCTGACGGTGGTAGTGATGATGGTGTTGGTTTTGGAGGTGGTAAAATTGATGAAAAGAATAAAGAGAGGGTTGAAATTTGCTAAGAGGGGTATTGAAATTAGGGTTGGGAAAATGGTAATTTGGGATTTTTAGGTTATTTTTCAACGTTTGGATAATTTTGCCATATATAATCCATCTTTCATGGGTATAAATGGTAATTTTTTTTGTTGATAAATTTATCAGCGTTTAAAACTTTTGTGGGTAGAAATGGTAGTTTACTCTTTTTGATTTGTTGGTTTCGTAGGTAGGTTAATGCAATTTGCATGGAGGTCCTCCTTGGATCCTTATTTGCTCAATGACCCTGTCATTTTTTGCGAATTTTTTTTCACTTTACCAATTATAAAATGAAATACGTCAAATTGTACAGATTTTTTATTTATATAAATAAATTAAATTTTATTACCTTATTGGTTTACCCAATGTTTCGTAAGACTGCAAAGTGATTTGTATTTTCTATAAAGTTTTTTCCTTCATCTCTCAAAAATCATATGTTACTGGTGCATGTACCTGTGTCTTGCATGGGCATGCCAAAAAAAAATGAATTGCGAAATAAACCCAATGCATTTGGGGACTGAAAGGAAATCAGTAATAAAAGTGAAAGAAAATAATTAAGTACAGTCACAGAGTCAGAAATTATTTTTTATATGGAAGATGTACTAATGTTTTGGCTGAATATTGGGGAGTGAAGTGTTTTGCTGGTATATGGATGTCACGGTCAACACGTAAGGGACGTGGTACCGCTATCCGTCAGAAGCGTGTCAGCACCCCAGCAACACGTTGTGGACGTGGTGACACGGCACGCATGCAGCTCCCTAACACGCGGGAGGCGTGTTGCCTGCGAATCAAGCAGGCTTTGTAGAGTTTCGCGCCTTCCCAATGTGCTGCAGCAACACGGGGTGGGCGTGTTAGAGGCTGTCTGCATGCAGGGGACAGCTCCTCCACTCGGTAAGCAGCAAACGTTACTCTTGGGCTCTATAAAAAGAGACTCTCGCCTCTAATACATGCATTAGAGTGTGTTAGTGGTAGTGTATATTAGAGAGAAGGGTTACTGTTAGTGTATGTTAGAGAGAAGAAGGATTGCGAGAAAAGAAAGAAGAAGGGTGCTAAAAAAAATAGAGAAAAAAATATTAGTTTGTATTTATTTAAAAAATGGTACGTAATTATACGACACTCAAGTAACATATTATAAATTATTTGGATCATCCAGTTTATGTAAGTTGATAAATTATATTCTTTTATGTATTTAATTTTTTTTAATTTTTGTTATTCAATATATAAAAATATAGTAGGATTATTGTTTTTTATATTTTATGAATATTTTAGAATAAAATTTTTATTTGTAAAATATAATTATATTATATTTTATTTTA
>NC_029786.2:74209715-74265580 GCF_000816755.2 Arachis ipaensis | reverse complement strand
TTTAATAAACAATTTGAATATTAATAAATGAATAAATAATTTTTTTAAACAAATATGGTAATATTTGTTAAATATTTTAATAAATAAATATTATAATAAAAATATGAATATTTATAACAATATTTATATTGATGTTGATTTATTATTTGTAAGAATTATTATTTATTTAAACTAATAAATATATTTTTGTGGAACCAGCGTAATAGAAATTTGATGGTTCGTAAACTGGATTCACTACAAACGTGGAACCCGATGGTCGAAAATCACTTACGCTCGACGGGATCTACCACGTTTCTAGGATTGGGGTGATAAGAGGATTTTATCCCTTATTAGCTGCTCTGGTGGAAAGGTGGAGGCCAGCAACTCACACCTTTGTATTGCCGGTGGGTGAGGTTACTGTGACACTAGAAGATGTCGCACATATATTTGGCCTACTGACGTAGTGCAAACCGTCGGCTTAGAATTTTTCACAAATTGAGTTCCGTTGCAAGTATAGTCCAAGCCAACAGATAATGCTCACAGTCAAAGTTTGAATTCAAAACAATGTCACAATTTAAAACCAATTCAATTCCGGGAGTTTCAATTTCCGAGTCGTCTCCCAAGGACACTTGAGACCAATGAGTGTGCAATCTTGGTTGTGAGGATCAAGGGATTTTTAATAAAGGGATAAACATATAAAGCAATAAAAGAACATGCAAAATTGTAATAAATGAACTAATAAAGGAATTAACGAAGTAACTATGCAATATAGACAAGTAAAGTGTAAAAGGAATTAATGTAAATGTGTATGAAAGAATTGAAGCATAAAATGTATCTTGGCTTGGAGTGAGCTAAGGGTCCTTTCCTCTTTGGAACCACAACTATGACAACTAGAATGGATCAATCTCACTTGATTAACCCTCACATCGGAGAGTAAGTTAAATGAGCATAAGTGTTCTTAACCCACAAATCCTAAATTGCTTGCTAATTGCCTTAGCAACAACATAGCGTTAGTGGGAACAAGAATAATTAACAATCCAAGAATTAACACTAAATGTTGGACATTCCAACTCTAAGAACCCAATTGCTCACTTTTCCCAAGCCAAGAGATAGAAAACTAGCCCAAAATCATAATTGACATTTTGTCAAACACTTAGTGGGTAAAAACCTTAATCATGGAAAAAATGAGGAAAAGCTTGAAACCAAAAGCAGCAAATGATCTCAATCAACAATAAAGACTCAAGAAAGCATGTAATAATCATCAATCATCAAATTCATCAACAAGAAATAGAAATTGCAAAAGAGAAGTAAAATTAAACTATAACTTGAATTATAAGAAAGAGTAAGAACAATTTAACTATAAAGAGTAGTAACAAAGAGATACTTACAATGAAAATTAGCAAAATCCAAGATCAAAATGGAAATGGCACTTGAATGTAAAAATCCTAGTATAAACCCTAGTAGAGATGATGAAAAACTTAAAGAAAAACTATACTAAAGCTATCTACTACTACTCCTAAGCTACCCTAATGTTATCCTATGGTCTCCCCTTCATTTTTCCTTTCTTATGAGCTAAATGACTTCAGAAACGGGCCTCCAAACCACCAAAATCATGGGTCACGTGAGATTTTAATGAAGGCATATGCGGCCACCTGTGCAGACGCACAGACGTGTGCGCAGGCACACTCTGCCAAAAATCTCTACCCGTGCGTACGCACAGGAGGTTGTGCGCACGCACACTAGGCGATGCTTGAATGGATGCGCGACGCACACGATGCGGCTGACGCGCACGCGTGGCTCTAATTTGATGGCTGTGCGTACGCATGCAGGTCTGTGCGTACGCACACTAGGCTGAGCTGTTCTCCTTTGATTCTTCATGCTTCATCCAATTTGAATGCTCTTCTTCCATTCTCTCCAAGCCATTCCTACCTTATACCTCTGAAATCACTTACAAATAACATCAAGGCATCGAATAGAAGGTAAATGGAATAAAATGAATCAAATTAGGTACAAAAGAGCATGTTTTCATAATCAAGCACAAATTAGGAGGAAAGTTCAACTGCGTGCTATTTAGTGGAATAAGTGCAAGTTTATATGATGAAATCCATTCAATTTCAACCAAAAATCATCATCAAATATGGATTCATCAATTCCCCCACACTTAAACACTAGCATGTCCTCATGCTAAACACACTCAAAGGAGATAGATAAAAGGAAAACGATTCATTCTATGTACTACCTAAATGCATGCAACTATCCTAAAGGTTACTATCAATATGTACTATGCAAAGAGTTGGTAAGACAAACCGTGAAATTCCAATCTATCACAAGAAGACTTTGGAGCAAATGCAAAGAGTTTATGCACTAAAACCAATGTCCAAAGAATTGAATTGAGCTTTTCAAAACTAATGAACAAACAACTTGCAAGAAGATACAACATGAGATGCAAGAACATAGAATTGAGCGATCGAACCCCCCTCACCGAATGTGTATTCACTCAATTCGCTCAGTGTTTAGGGCTTAATCACTCGATTCTCCTTTTATCATACTTTTCAAATATTTGCACTTCATCTAACAATCAACTAGTATTTGATGCATGAAAGACAAATATCATGAGGTCTTTGGAGGGTTGTAATGGGACCAGGGTTTAGGTAGGATAAATATGGTTAAGTGGACTTAAGAAATTAGTTCTTTGATTAGCTTAAGTGTCCACCTAATCCTATATCACCTATATACTCATAACAATACAACCTAGCTACCCAAATTTTCTCCTATCTCACCTTACCCATGCACTTTCTTTTTCAAAACATGAACATATGCATCCTTTATTTCAACTTTTTATTTCACATTCTATTATGAACAGGTTTTTTTTTTAATTCTTGTCTTTGTTAGCACAAGAGATGCATATGACCTAAAACAAAGAACACATGAGTATTTTCCAATTTCCAATTTTTCACAATAAATTCCATGCCTCTATCAGCAATGCTTCCCAACAATTCCCCCCACACTTAGAATGTACACACTAATCCACCCAAGCTAATCAAAGAGTAATTCAAGGACATCAATAGTTTTTTGCTTAAGGGGAAATGATGTACTAAAATCAGAACAAAAGGGAATTACAGGCTCAACAGGGGTTCACAATGGTGAGTACAAGGGTTGGCCATATAGGTTGGTGAGTTCAACATCAAAAATGGCCTCAATCATGCTAAATGCGTCCAAACAACAAATACAGGATATAAAGAATCATGCAAATCAATGATTACAATAAAAAAGGAGTAAAATCACACCAGAACAAATATTATGGTTGAAAATTGCAACCATCTATCAAAGCGCAAATCTTACAAGGTATGTTGTTCTAGCTCTTTTTTCAAGCAAGTTGGAAGACACAAAATTTTTCTTCAATTCAACCGATGGTATGCCCTAAGAAAGATTTCATGAAAATTTCTTGATGTTTCACCAAACTTATTCATTCTATCATGCAACATGCAAACATTAACTACCATATAACTATGAACACTAAAGGAATATATACAGACAAACCAACTAAGATGCAATAAAGATAAAGCTACTAAAATTGAGTAAAAAGAACTAAAAGAGTATTGCAAAGTGTTTTGAGAAAAGAAATTTTTTTTACCCCCACGAAGTCATCGATCCTCCCCCACACTTAGTTCGTACACGATCCTCCGTGCTTGCTTAGGATCTGAGAGAATGAGAATTTCGGGGCCAGTTTCAGCTGATGGTATCGGAATGGGTTGGTCACCTTCACATGTTCCTCCCCAACTAGCTCGGATGAAGCCTCAGGAGTTGGGCCGGGGTCTCTTCCTTCTAGCTTCGCCGCTATCCACTCGAGACGTTTCTGCTCCAATTGCTCCAAGTTGTGGATATCATGCAAGATGTCTCGGAATAAATCCGGAAGAGACCAGAGAACCGGTAAAGGAGTCGATGAGGTTGGTAGACTTGATGGTGGTGCTACCGATGCCTTCCTCTTCGAGGGTGTCTTCTTTGATGATCCATCCAATTTTCCCCTCGGAAATGAACTTGTTGCCTCTTGGAAACTCGAACATGATATCCATTGGTTGCCTCTCTACCCTCGCTGCGTTTGCTAAGCGCATCACTATCGACGGAAATGGAATGTTGATATTTTTCTTCTCAACTAATTTCCAAATCGATTTGCGCAACAAAGGTATAATGGCTATATGCTTCCCTTCCATAATAGCCCAAAGTAGCAAAGCAGTTCTAAATCTGACATGGGTAGTGTGGGTGCTCGAGATGATGTAGTCCGCCACAATCTGATGCCATATACGAGCTTCGGCATTCAAATAAGAGTATGCAATACTAGTGGAAACAGAATTTCTCCTTTTGCTATACTCCCAAGATGCACCAGGACGGCCTATTCTCTTAAGAATAGGAGCCAGAGATATTCTTCCTTTGAATACATCTATTTTTATCTTGAAATAATCATCTTTCTCAAGCGGAATGTGGAGGATGCTCAGAATAGCTTCTAGGGCTTGATTGGACGTATCTAACATCCTTCCCCAGAGGAATACTGACTTCGGTTCCCAAGCTTGGTAGTTCGCATAGAATTCTCGCACCATAGTCTCATTGACTTCAACGGGTTCTTGCTCGAGAAATTCCCAATGAAGCGAGGCAATCCTTTGATGAATATTCGCCTTGTACTGGCTTGGAACCTTCAATGTCTGCTCCCAATGAATTGTGCGCTTCTCAATAGCCTCATATTGAGAGTCGGCTCTTCGGTTAACCAAGGTACTCGGTTTATCACCTTGGCGATTCCACCAAATATCAGGGGAGCGAGCGGTAGTTTGCACATCCGGTGAAGTAACCGGTGCCTTACCCTTCTTTCGCATCCTAAAAATAAAATAAAAGATTTTTGAGATCATAGGGCAACAATAAATAAAATCACTGAGGAAGCACTAACAAGGTTAAAAGAAGCTTTTAAAATAGTGTGATTTACAAAAGCACATTGTGTATATTCCAATGATGCGCGCAGTTGGAACACACACACCGGCCGGATACCACAGCAACCACACTGTTTATCGGTCAAAGCTCACTGCTTCTCAAATAAGTGCTTAAATTGCAAGACTAAAGCATGGACATAAAAGCAACTTCAAGCTCGCACCAATTGATTCATTAACACGCTTTGAATGTAATGGTTATTGATGTTGGCAAGAAATTTCATCAGCAAAAGGGTATACAACAACAATAATCATTCACTCAAAGTGAAGTGTCAATTGCTCATCCTCAAGAAGTGGTAACCACATGTGCAATGTTCTTAAGTTGAGGCCAAAAGATGTTTGATCAAGACATCATCTAAAGTTGAACATTTGTAAAGTGATTACCAAATGCAAATTCCGAGATGAACAATGACAATTGAGTTTCACACAACACAATGCATTTGTAACAAAAATCACACATCAACAAACAAGGAAATGTATTGGTGAATTCACTTAACTACCATCAAAAGTCATAATTAAAGTTGTACAATTCATACAATATACCTAATAAGAGATAAATTGAACACATATGATGGCCATGTCATATGAATCAAACAAAGTGTTCATAGAGGCATTTCATCAAACATGTGGTATGCAATGTTCAAGCTTATCACAATTAATGCTCAAATTCAATCATAATCAACCCATAATCAAATATCAACACTTGCAATACACAAAAGAACAGAGAAAGCAATAAAGTTAATCTAAGAAATATGAAAAGAAAATCAAAATAATTGCAAAAATTAACAAAAAAGAAAAAGAAAAATAAGAACCTGAAAATTGAAGGTTGAAACAAGCGAGAAATGAGGAAGAAACAATGGCACGTCTTATAGCCACTGTGACTTACAGCGGTTAGGTTCGCCGAAAAAACGCCGGAGGAGAAAAAAAACTCACTGGTGGTGAAGAGAGAAAAGAGAAAGGAAAAAATGAAAGAAAAAAAAGAGAAGTAAGAGAGAGAGGGTATGAGAGAGAGAGGTGGTGGCGGCTTGACGGCGGCGGTGGCCGGTGGCAGGGTCGCCTGGAACTGGGCAGAGGTTGAAAGAGAGTAATAGCAGTGAGAAGAAGAAGAAAATGAAACTGCTACTCAACAGGGCAGGTTGCCCTGTTAACACCCAAAACGAGTCATGTGTGCGCGCGCACAGAGGCCTGTGCGGATGCACAAAAAGCAAAAATTAGAGGACCTGCGAACACACATAGCATGCGATCGCTGCGACCAGAGAGGTTGTATAAGAGTGTGCAGACGCATAGCAGGGAGCGCGCGTACAGAGGTCGCAAGATAGAGGGGTGTGTGTGTACGCGTAAACTGGTGCGTACGCACAAAACGCGAAAAGGAGGGGGATGCAGGCGCCCAGAGCGTGCGGTTGCTCCCACCAGAGGGGTTGCAACGACGCGTGCGGGCGCACAAGGGCGTGCGCTCGCACTGAAAACTTCTCTCGCTCTTTTTTTTTAAAAGGAATTGCTTGAGGTATAGACTCATTCGTGCGTGCGCATACAGGTCCGTGCGCACACACAAGGACAAAGATGGGGGGAGGTTGTTCACGGGCACAACTCATGATGACACTCCCACCAGAGGGGTTGTCAATTGGTGTGCGGACGCACACGTCTGTGCGGCCGCACAAGAAGCGCGATGAGGGGAATACGTGCGTATGCACAGAGGGGTGCGCATGCACAGGACTCAGAAAACAGGGCAGCGCCCACACACAGGTAGTGCTGGCGCTGCGATCAGAGGATGCTGCAACAAGTGTGCAGGCGCACAGAGGTGTGCGCTCGCACAGATGGTGGAAAATGCAATTTTGTGCGCACGCATAGGTGCCCTGTTTCACAAAAAAAAAATTCTTTTCAAAACTAAGGTTCCCTCCTATAGCATAGCAACATACCAACCCCAAATCATACAAACAAGCATAAATTCATGATCCACAAGCAATTCAACTTATTCAATTCAAAAATACCAAATCAAAACTAAGCCAATCATCATACCACAAGAAAGCAACTAATTCAAAAAGCTATAAACAAGATATAAAGTTAGAACAATGTTACCATGGTGGGGTGTCTCCCACCAAGCACTTTGATTTAAAGTCCTTAGTTGGACCTTGCATGGCTTCATTGGTCACTCGAAACTTCTCCAAGGAGGAAAATCTCCAACTTCTTGGCATTCTTGGGTTGAGTGTGATAGAGTTTTACCCTATGACCATTGATTTTAAACTTGATCCCATTGATAGGGTGAATCACTTCCACCACTCCATAAGGCTTGACATCCACCACCTTGAATGGACCATCCCATCTAGATCTCAACTTCCCGGGGATCAATCGCAACCTCGAATTGTACACAAGTACTTCATCACCTATCTTAAAACACTTCCTCCTAATATTTTGGTCATGGAATGTCTTGGCTTTCTCCTTGTAAAACTGAGCATTCTCGTATGCTTCTAGCCTAAGACACTCTAATTCCTCCAATTGGAGCTTACGTTCCATCCCTGCTCCCTTTAAATCTGGATTGCAATTCTTCACCGCCCAATAGGCTCTATGTTGGATTTCAACAGGAAGATGACAAGGCTTCCCAAAAACAATACGAAAGGGACTCATTCCGATTGGGGTTTTGTAAGCGGTCCTATATGCCCATAGTGCATCTCCCAATCTGGAACTCCAATCCTTTCGTTGTGGGTTAACCACTTTCTCCAAGATCCTCTTGATCTCCCTGTTGGACACTTCTGCTTGCCCATTGGTTTTAGGATGATGGGCTGTGGAGACTTTGTGGATGACCCCGTACTTTCTCATCAACGCCTCAATTTTCCTGTTGCAAAAATGGGTTCCTTGGTCGCTCACGATTGCTCGTGGTGATCCAAATCTACAAATAATGTTATTTCTCAAGAGTGAAGCAACGGTATTGGCGTCATCACAACGGGTAGGAATTGCTTCCACCCATTTTGAGACATAATCCACTGCTAACAAGATATAAACAAACCCATTGTAATTCAAAAATGGCCCCATAAAATCTATGCCCCAAACATAAAAAATCTCACAAAAAATCATCGGCTATTGGGGCATTTCATCCCTCTATGAGGTATTTTCATATTTCTGGCATTGATGACAGGATTTGCAAAATTGGCTGGTATCCCTAAATAAAGTAGGCCACCAGAATTCGCAGTCTAGAACCTTCCTTGCTATTCTCTATGGGCCGAAATGACCCCCACTCTCAGATGAGTGGCAAATTGAAGGATAGATTGAAACTCAGATTCAGGCACACACTTTCTAATCACTTGGTCAGCCTCACACCTCCACAGATGTGGATCATCCCAAAGATAATACTTAGCATCGCTTCTCAATTTTTCTTTTTGATGCTTTGAAAATTGTGGGGAAAAAACGCGAGCGACCAAGTAATTAGCAATCGAGGAAAACCAAGGTGTACTTTGGGTTATTGCTTGCAAGGTATCGAAGGAAAATAAGTCATTGATAGGAGTGGGATCCAAAGCTAAATGTTCAAGCCGACTCAGATGGTCCGCTACCAAATTTTGGTACCCACTTTTATCTTTGATCTCCAAGTCGAATTCTTGCAAGAGTAATATCCACCTAATGAGCCTAGGCTTTGACACTTTCTTCTTTAGCAAATATTTCAAGGTGGCATAGTCCGAATACACCACTACCTTAGAGCCTAGCAAATAGGGTCGAAACTTATCTAGCGCAAAAACAATAGCTAAGAGCTCTTTTTCGGTAGTGGTGTAATTCGACTGGGCCGAATCTAAGGTCTTTGAAGCATAGGCTATAGTGTAAGGAGCTTTACCATCGCGCTGTGCTAGCGCGGCACCTACGGCGTGATTTGAGGCATCGCACATGATCTCGAAAGGTTGATCCCAATTTGGGCCTCGCACACTAGGAGCTGTGATCAATGCTTCCTTCAAAGTTTCAAAAGCCTTTTTGCAATCCTCATCAAAATTGAAGTCCACATCCTTTTGAAGTAAGCGGGAAAGGGGTAAGGTGACTTGGCTAAAATTCTTGATGAACCGGCGGTAAAAACCTGTGTGGCCAAGAAAGGAACGAATCTCCCTCACCGAGGAGGGGTAAGGTAAACTCGAAATGACATCGATCTCAGCCGGGTCTACAAAAATTCCGTCTTTAGATACAACATGACCTAACACTATACCCTGTTTCACCATAAAGTGGCATTTTTCAAAGTTCAATACAAGGTTAGTATTGGTGCATCGTTCTAGTACCCGAGCTAAGTTCCCTAAACAAGCATCAAAGGAGCTACCATAAACACTAAAATCGTCCATAAAAATTTCCATGCAATTCTCCAAAAGATCTGAGAAAACACTTGTCATGCACCTTTGGAACGTTGCCGGTGCATTGCATAAGTCAAACAGCATTCTCTTATACGCAAACGGTCCAAAGGGGCAAGTAAAAGTGGTTTTCTCCTGATCCTCAGGAGCTATATAAATCTGGAAGTACCCCGTATATCCATCTAAAAAGCAATAATGAGATTTACCTGTCAAGTGATCCAACATTTGGTCTATGAACGGCAATGGGTAATGGTCCTTCCGTGTTGCTTGATTCAGCTGGCGGTAATGTATGCACACTCACCAAGTATTTTGAATCCGGGTTGCAACGAGCTCTCCACTTTCTGTTTTCACCATGGTTACTCCGGATTTCTTCGGCACTACTTGGATTGGACTTACCCACTCACTGTCTGAAATGGGTAGATGATGTCCGCTTCTAAGAGGCGAGTTACTTCCTTCTTGACTACATCAAGGATTGTGAGGTTTAGCCATCTTTGCGGTTGCCGGACCGGTTTAGCACCTTCCTCCAAGAAAATTTGATGAAGGCACACTTGAGGGCTTATTCCCACAATGTCACTTAGGCTCCATCTGATCGCTTTCTTATACTTCCGGATAACCTCAAGGAGTTGTTGCTCCTCTTGATTGGAAAGATCGTTTGCCACTATCACCGGGAATTTGTGTTCCTTGTCAAGGAATGCATATTTAACATGGGGTGGAAGCGGTTTCAAATCTTCCCTTGCTTCTTGGAGTGGTAGCTTACCCTCTAGGTCATGGAAAACTTGTGAAGTAATTTCATATTCTTCATCCTCAAGTTCTCCCTCTTTTGAGCTTTCTTCATCAATGAGACCTTTTTTGGTCTCACGGTGGTTGCCTATCTTGAGTTTATCCTCTCTTCCACTCTCAACAAGGTTCTCACCCGCATCAATGGATTTCTCCATAGGTAGAGTGGGTTGAAAGTTTATCTCTTCGAGTGGCTTGCCTCCTTGTGGGGTTATAGCATCAATGCTAAACTTTAGAGTTGATGAAGGCGGCAAGTGGGGATCACTAGGCGTCCTAAGTTGTGGAGGAGCAAGGTTGTTAGGGATGGAATGAGAAGGTGTCAGACGGGACAAGACTTCGACAAGAGTTGCCATGCAATCATCTTGTTTTTTTTTTAAATTCCCGCTGTTCTTGGATGAGGACTTGAAAGTTATGCTCCTCGTGAGGGAGGTTGATGGGAGTGGGATGGTGATGGAAGCTGATGAGCGGATAATTTATACGCTTTTTGACATTGTTTTTAGTATGTTTTTAGTAGGATCTAGTTACTTTTAGGGATGTTTTCATTAGTTTTTATGTTAAATTCACATTTTTGGACTTTACTATGAGTTTGTGTTTGCTCAGATTAGGTCATTTTCTTTTTGTTTTGTTTTCAAAAATTTTTCGAAAAAAAAAATTGTGTTTTCAAAAATATATTTTTCTTCAAAAAATTTTAAGAATGAATTCTAGTGTTTCATATAACAGGTTTTAGCTTGACTGGCCATGAAGCCATGTCTAATTCCCAGGATTTTGATTGAGAACTATGAATTCATTACTTCCTTTTTCCCAAATGTTTTCAAAAAATTATACAAAAATCCAAAAAAATTAGAAAATCATAAAAATCAAAAATATTTTTCTGTTTCTTGTTTGAGTCATGAGTCATGTCATAAGTTTGGTGTCAATTGCATGTGCATCTTGAATTTTTTTTCGAAAATTCATGCATTCATAGTGTTCTTCATGATCTTCAAGTTGTTCTTGGTAAGTCTTCTTGTTTGATCTTGATGAGTTTTTGTTTTGTGTTGTTTAGTGTTTTTCATATGCATTCTTGAATTCTTAGTGTCTAAGCATTAAAGAATTCTAAGTTTGGTGTCTTGCATGTTTTCTTTGCATTAAAAATTTTTTTCAAAAATATGTTCTTGGTGTTCATCTTGACATTCATAGTGTTCTTGGTGTTCATCTTGACATTCATAGCATTCTTGCATGCATTCATTGTTTTGATCTAAAAATTTCATGCATTGCATAATTTTCATGTTTTCATAAAAATTCAAAAAATCAAAAAAAATATCTTTCCCTTTTTCTCTCATCAAATTCGAAAATTTGAGTTGACTTTTTCAAAAATTTTTAAAATCAAGTTGTTTCTCATGAGTCAAATCAAATTTTCAATTTGAAAATCTTATCTTTTTCAAAATCTTTTTCAGAAATCAAATCTTTTTCAAAATTCTTAGTTATTTAAGAAAATTTCAAAAATCTTTTTCTTATTTTTATACCAAATTTTCGAAAATAACAATAACAATTAATGTCTTGATTCAAAAATTTGAAGTTTGTTACTTGCTTGTTAAGAAAGATTCAAACTTTAAGTTCTAGAATCATATCTTGTGATTTCTTGTGAATCAAGTCATTAATTGTGATTTTAAAAATCAAATCTTTTTCAAAACTAATTTCTATCATATCTTTTCAAAAATATCTTCTTATCTTTTTCAAAAATTTGATTTCAAAATATCTTTTCTAACTTCCTAACCTCTTATCTTTTAAAAATTTGTTTCAACTAACTAACTAACTTTTTGTTTGTTTCTTAACTTTTTCAAAATTACCTAACTAACTCTCTCTCTCTCATTTTCGAAAATATCTTCCCCCTTTTTCAAAATTTCTTTTTAATTTATTAATTATTTTTTTTTAAATCACAAAAGTTAAGCTAAGTTATCCCATATATGGTGATGGGTAGGTTGGTTGAGAAAAAGTTGGTGGTGGGAATTGTAAAGGGGCTTGAGAGTACAATGGTTGTGTTTCGTATAGTGGGTATGGGGCATGAGCATATGGATGAAAAAAATTGTAATGATGAGGTGTTCCACTTGGAGTGAGAGGTTGATAAATATTAGGATCCTAGGGTCCTTGTTGCCAAGAATTTTTGCTTGTGACCCTCCCTCGAATTGGCCTCCCATACCTTGATGTGAACTAGAGTTGGAATTGTTACCCCCTACAACATGATAACAACCAGACTCCAAGTAAAAAGGGTGATAACTCATGATGGAAAGAAAAAATAAAGTGCAACAATACTAATAGAAGTAATAGATAAATGAATATATACTCGAGTTATATCTATTTACCTAGAACTAAACAAACAAGAATGTTAGTTACTATCACTACTTAGGTAGAGGCGCTATCTACAAATTAGTGCCAAGTAGCAAACAAAAACCAAATATTCACACTATTCACATATTCACAACAACCAAAATTATAGCACTCATTGCACTTAAATTAATTCCCCAGCAACGGCGCCAAAAACTTGACATAGTGCAAACCGTCGGCTTAGAATTTTCCATAAATTGAGTTCCATTGCAAGTATAGTCCAAGCCAATGGATAATGCTCACAGTCAAAGTTTGAATTCAAAACAATGTCACAATTTAAAACCAATTCAATTCCGGGAGTTTCAATTCCCGAGTCGTCTCCCAAGAACACTTGAGACCAATGAGTGTGCAATCTTGGTTGTGAGGATCAAGGGGTTTTCAATAAAGGGATAAACATATAAAGCAATAAAAGAACATGCAAAATTGTAATAAATGAACTAATAAAGGAATTAACGAAGTAACTATGCAATATAGACAAGTAAAGTGTAAAAGGAACTAATGTAAATGTGTATGAAAGAATTGAAGCATAAAAGGTATCTTGGCTTGGAGTGAGCTAAGGGTCCTTTCCTTGTTGGAACCACAACTATGACAACTAGAATGGATCAATCTCACTTGATTAACCTCACATCGGAGAGTAAGTTAAATGAGGATAAGTGTTCTTAACCCACAAATCCTAAATTGCTTGCTAATTGCCTTAGCAACAACATAGCGTTAGTGGGAACAAGAACAATTAACAATCCAAGAATTGACACTAAATGTTGGACATTCCAACTCTAGGAACCCAATTGCTCACTTTTCCCAAGCCAAGAGATAGAAAACTAGCCCAAAATCATAATTGACATTTTGTCAAACACTTGGTGGGAAAAAACCTTAATCATAGGAAAAATGAGGAAAAGCTTGAAACCAAAAGCAACAAATGATCTCAATCAACAATAAAGACTCAAGAAAGCATGTAATAATGAAAGAGTAAGAACAATATAGCTATAAAGAGTAGTAACAAAGAGATACTTACAACGGAAATTAGCAAAATCCAAGATCAAAATGGAAATGGCACTTGAATGTAAAAACCCTAGTATAAATTCTAGTAGAGATGATGAAAAACTTAAAGAAAAATTATACTAAAGCTATCTACTACTACTCCTAAGCTACCCTAATGTTATGCTATGGTCTCCCCTTCATTTTCCCTTCCTTATGAGCTAAATGGCTTCAGAAATGGGCCTCCAAACCACCAAAATTGCGAGTCACGTAAGATTTTAATGAAGGCATGTACGGCCACCTGTGCAGACGCACAGACGTGTGTGCACGCACACTCTGCCAAAAATCTCTACCCGTGCGTACGCACAGGAGGTTGTGCGCACGCACACTAGGCGATGCTTGAATGGACGCGCGACGCGTACGATGCGGCTCACGCGCACACGTGGCTCTGATTTGATGGCTGTGCGTACGCACGCAAGTCTGTGCATATGCACACTAGGCTGAGCTCTTCTCCTTTGCTTCTTCATGCTTCCTCCACTTTGAATGCTCTTCTTCCATTCTCTCCAAGCCATTCCTGTCTTATACCTCTGAAATCACTCACAAATAATATCAAGGCATCGAATGGAAGGTAAATGGAATAAAATTAATCAAATTAGGCACAAAAAAGCATGTTTTCATAATCAAGCACAAATTAGGAGAAAAGTTCAAATGCATGCTATTTATTGGAATAAGTGCAAGTTTTTATGATGAAATCCATTCAATTTCAGCCAAAAATCATCATCAAATATGGATTCATCACCTACCCGTTGATGGAGAGTCTAGGAGCGGATGGACAAATGGTAGTAGCAACTTCCTACAGAGCCAGAGCATCACGATATTCGGTCGTGAACCAGAAGTCAGTAGTTCTTTGAAGTCCTATATAAAGTTGTGTTAGGTTCGACGTATTAGAGACGTAGAGCTGTTGGATACTGAGGAGTCCATTAGGAGATACGTTAGATGCCAGATTTTCTATTTGTTGGGTTCGACTCTATTCACAGATAAGTCGACCGCATATGCCTACGCGAAGTATCTATCATTGGTTCGCGATTTCGAGCGGATCCAGACTTATAGTTGGGGGTCAGTATGTCTCTCACATCTTTACAGAGCACTATACCGTGCATCACGATATGATACAAAGAAGATGGATGGCCCTCTTAATCTATTGTTTGTTTAGGCATGGGAGCGAATGCCCTGTATTGCGCCCATACCGAGACAGGCCCTTCCACCGGCTGAGATACCAATTGCTATGAGATAACAAAAAACCTATTTTAGTCCTACGTATTATTCACGATGCATGTTTGATTTACGGTGACTTTTTGAAATTTTTTCAATAAATCATGTTTCAGGTGGAGTCATTCGGAACGGACCACAACGTGGTTATCGAAGACCGCAGCAAGATTTAGGTAGGATATAAAATACATGGAGGAGGTAAATATTTAGGGTTTGTGTGTTTCCTATTTCCAAACATTAATATTAGCGTTCTAATATACTATTAACAAAAACGTATTATTTAGTCATCACGTACCTATGTTTGCATATTCCAGAAATTCCGGTGCATGCATGGCGTCAAGATCCAAGTTATGCATAAAAGGTGAAATGTTCATTGGTTGACTACCCGAGGGATGAACCACTACATTCTCTACTGTTGCCTCAACTCCCACATCACCATCCTCATCTTTGTCGCCGGCTTCATAAGTGGCTTCGAAGTCCTCTTCGCTGTCACCATTTATTCCTTCGTATACTGCAGCTCTATCATCCTTTATATCTAAATCATTTTGAATCCCATCTGCCTCTACGTTTTCAAACTCAACATAAAGCTCAATCCGTGGCTGTCGCATCTGAGTCTGCCAGTGAATTTGGAACACATTCTACATACTCGCTTCGTCAATGATCAGCATGACATCAAACTATATTAGACCACCAAAAACTACAATAGAATTCCGGTACAGAATTCTGCTCACTCTCCTTAACATAACGTTCTCTATGCTTTGACAGAGACTGTTTCGAATCTCTATTAATGTCATGTGCATGGAACCACAAACAAAAATGAATTCTGGCACCCAAACCTCAATCCTTATGAGTATTCCATATTATCTCACCGTTGTGATATACTACCAAGTTTGCGATACCCTTTTATTACAATACCAAAACACTCAAAGAACACTCAAAGCACACTCTTCTTTGCAATGAAAATGGTACGGAGCTTTGCCTTATATAGAGGGGAGCATTCAGCATGCCCCCCACGTGTTGCTTCATTAGCCAATCAGAGTGAGCCACGTGTCAACACGCCCTACCCATGCTAACTCAGCACGCCCCCACGTGCTGGAGCTTCAACCAACCAGGATTTGCCACGTGTCAGCATGCCCCATGCGTGCTAACTCATCACTCCCCCCATGTGCTGCTTGCCAACCCAACTAAGCTTTGCCACGTGTCAGCACGCAGGCTCAACACACCCCCACGTGCTACTTGCCAACCCCAGCAGCTCTGCCACGTGTCTTCCACGTCCTCCACGTGATGCATGTAACACGCCCCCTGCATGTTAGACCTTGCATCTGACACATCCACCAAAATATAAATACACTCACTACACCCATTTTCAACTAAAACACCATCCCTAATTCCACAACCAAGTTCTTGAGCCTATCATGGTATATAATTAACTTATTTTTTAAGGTTTTCTACTATTAAATTCAAGAATAACATAGCCCTAACAGAATTCATATTCACCAATTCGAAAAGTCACACATGTAATACCAAAACTAATGCAATTGACATAATAATTAGAACTGTGATACAATTCAATTATAAAGTGATGTCCCTTGTATAGAAAAATAATAAGATATGCAAGTTCATTTGAAAAAATAAAAATGTTATTCGTACACTAAAATCAGTTACTAAAATTAGTTATTAATGTATTTAGGTATAAATATATGTGTGGTTTAATTTATTTTCAATGTATATTTATATTTCAACATATATTTTATATTGATGGCTGACTTTGATGACTAATTTTAGTGTACACGTAGCATAATTGTTGAAAATATATTAAAAAAAATCTATTATATTGTTACGTATACACAAAAATCAGCCACCAAAGTCAGCCACCAGTATAAAATACATGTTGGAATATAAATATACATTAAAAATAAATTAAACTATATATATATATTTATACATAAATACATTGATGGTTATTTTAGTAGATGATTTTAATATACAAATAACATTTAAAAATAATAAATAAATAGAGTAACTACATATAGACATTGTTGCATGTTTAAGTGATGCTAAATATTGGAAAACAACAAATCACAACTGCAACTAAAATTACATCAACAAAAATCAAAATACAATCTCAATAAGAAAATTAAAGTGGCTGCTGAGATTTACAGAAAACAAAATCTATGGATATAATCAACGTGTATATTCCAAGTGTTTAGAAGTGTTTATGCTCTTCCAAGTTTAAGAGTTATTTGAACAAAATTGTAGAGAGTAAGTTGGAGACACAATGTTGCCGACATCTTTTTATTCCGAGTTGCTAATTCTCTAAGTTTGTCATTCCCAATGGTGGGGGTGTTCCTGCAAGGACTCCAATGCTCAAGTTAGCATGGGTCTCAAGAAGAACTAAGTTAGAGATCATACATTAGAGTGTGTTTGTTTCATGTGCGTGTCCATAAAAGACATAGACACGGATACACTTGTACAATATTTGGTTGTTAAGACGCTGATTTTTTAAAGATACAGAAATACACAAACATACATAAAATACATGTATTTAATGTCCTTAAAAAAAGATGAGACACTGAGACACACTAAATGAGACACAAATTTTTACTCTTTTATTCCTGATTATTTTTTAAAATACCATTTTTATCCCTTAATCTTAACCCTTTTTTTCATCTTCTCCTTCCTCATTCTTCTTCTAAGAAGCTCCGCCCTTTTCCTCTTCTCTCCTTCTTTCTCCCTATTTTTTTTGTCACTTCCTTTTTTCTCCGTCACTGCCACTGCTGTCACCGTCGCACCCTTCTCTTTTTATCTTTCTTTCTCCAATACTTTTTCAGATCCAGATCTGTCCAGATTCGTCGCTGCCGCTGTGCTCCACCCCGGTGAACTCATGAGGTTCCAACGTGTCCAGGGGCCAGAGGTGAATCTGTTTACACAGAAAATATACCCTCGCTCCCATGGTCCAGATCTGTCACACCTCCTCCTTATTTAGTTCAGATCCCCTGCTGCCTTCTCTTTCTCATCGCCTCCACCTCTCTTTCTTTTCCTTTTCGCGGCTCGCATCACCGTCTCTCTCTCTCTTTCTCTTCAATTTGCCACTGCAACTCTCTCTAATTTTACTTTCTGTCTATTTTTCTTTTAATTTTTTGATATTTGAATAGTTATAGAGTAAAAATTTTATCATTTTTCTATTTTTTCTAAAAAGAAAAAGTAAAATTATTGAAATTTTTTATATCTGAATAGTTATAGAGTAAAAATTTTCTTCATTTTTCTAATTTTTCTAAAAAAAGGTGAAATTATTGAAATTTTTTGATATCGGAATAGTTATAGAGTAAAAATGTGTGTGTGTATGTGTGTGTGTGTGATATTATGAGCATCTCTTATGTGGGTTGCTTTTTTCATGAACTACTCTCATCATAGGATGTTTGATGTCTTATTGTGGTCTCTTACAATGTAATAATTAACCTCATAAAATTGAATTATTAGGTATTAGAATGATCCATGGGGAGTTAATGTCCTCTTTGTAACATATGCTTTGGATCTGAGAAAATACTTAATCATCAAATCGATTCCATAGAACTTCTTATACTCTTGCTAGGTAGACAATGACCTTTGTGAACAATGTGAACAAGAGGCTTTAAAATTGGCCCAATAAAGTAAAAACATACTCCACCCCAAATTACTCCCTAAACCCTAACATTAGGATAACCATCCGCATACCTAGTGAACTAAACATCCAATCATTATTAACTGTGCATGAGTAAACCGAACCAGAAGGAATAACCATCTAATTAAGAATCAGCATAACCATCTACATACCTATGGAATTAAACATCCGACATATGTTACTAGCAACTACTTAATCAAACTGCATAAGTATTAGACTAACCATCTGCATACCTAATGAACTGAATATCTGGTTTATTATTCATTGGTGACTACGTATGAATGAGAGAAATTGTCGTTGATGAATGACGATGGGACATCACAAAACGGTTCATCCAAGTTGGACTCCATTTACGTGCATGTGACAGTTATGCACGTATCAAAATGTAACAATGTATGGCGCTAGACATCGATAACGCTACCTCGCACGGTGAGGCTGTAATGGGGCCTACACGGCCGTCGACGGGTGAGTGGCGGGAAGGATGGCGCTAGACAACATTATGAATCATGTTGCTCACTGATGATTCATACTTCATGTTCATAACATGTTAATAATAATCTCATTTGTGATTTCTATGTAATATATACATATTTTCTTAAAATAAGTGTATTATAGAGTTATAGTTTAAATATGTGAGATAATAAAGTGCATGATAATCCAATTGAAGGGTTCCCTTAGAATAGAAGTGAATGAACATTGCATCTATACCACACATCAATACAAAAAATGCTAGAAGCCAAAGTCAAAGTGGACAGTGATCTCACATCAAAGGTCCTCACGTTTCAATTTCTATGCAGGTCCAAAAACAATAAAAAGAATTTACAGTTTCTATCGAGTGTTTTGTATTTGGCCTCTTCTGAAGGTTCTCGAGTTTCATATGATCCCATTACTTGATTATTTATTTACTCACTCACTATATGAATGTGTGAGGCATCTCTCTTTATTTCCCTTAAAAACCACTCTTCCTATATAGCTAGCCACTCTTCCTATGCCTAGTTGCACCCTCTGTTTTTGGTGGATGGCTGAGATTTGTACTAGTTGCCATGAGGTATAATCTTCTTGCTTCCAGCGACTATAGGTATTTATCAACGTCCTCCCAGACAACCTCGGCCTCAAAGCTAACTGAGTAATCAAGCAAGGGAAGGCGAGGTTGCCAATGATGTGAGCTTGCCCCCATGTACTTCCTAATGAGTCTTGGAAGGTACAACTGTTTACCCTCCAAAATACACCAAATAAAAACTGCCATATCTGTTGTGATCTCGGTCCCATAGGTACTCGGCATCACATAGATAGAAAGGATCTAATAATATAGCCGAGCCTCAATAGTCAGGTACTTGATGGTAATAGATTTGTGACCCGATTTCTGAGTACCATAAATCCATGTGCTACCCAGCTGTGCTATAACGCTCAGGACTTTATCCCAATCAAAGGTCAAAATGAGTCTATCCTTCTTTTCCCCCTCATAATCATCCTTGCCTTCAAGCTTAGGCGGGATGTGGATGATCTCCTCAACGACTTCGTCAGTCACCAAAATCTGCTTACCTCGAAGGTAAAATGCATTGAGGGTCCCCGTGTAGTAGTTGGCGTAGAATTCACAGACCCAAGATGCGTTCGCCTCCACCAGTTTTCTATCCAGAAACAATCATTTTCGCTGATCAATCTGATCATCAGTGAACTTTCTCAACTCAGCAGGGATCTAGAGTTTTCTCTCAACATGGAGGCTTCATTTCAGAAATTCAGAGAACTTGAGCTTTGCGTAGAGGTTGGAGAACTTAGACGGTTTAGTAGGAGGTGTTCTCTAATTAATCTAGTCTCTCCTACTGATTTGTCTCTCATATTGTGGCTCATCCGCTGATTTAGTGGTTTGTTAAGTTCTTCCCCTCTTACTCGGCCCTATGGCATTTGACTTTCTCTTTCTATCAGTCATTCTGTAAAAGAGTAGGGGAATAGGGTATGTAAAATGGAATCACAAGGCAATGAAATAGAGATTATATAAGCAAGCATCATTCAGTGATATAGAAGCAGCATTCTCAAGTAAATGCCTAAACAAGGAATAATGAGTCAAATTATATGGTAGCTACAACATGTAATTCGAAGCAAAAATTAAACATATAGGCATAAACATATGCAATTGATGTTGAATCAAACATGAAAAACAGTAAAACACAGTGGTATCCAAATTTCATAGTCCACAAACTAACCGACAAATGCACCGGGTCGTACCAAGTAATACCCCAGGTGAGTGAGGGTCGATCCCACGGGGATTGATGGACCAAGCAATAATAGTCAAATGGATCACTTAGTCAGGCAGGCAAAAAATGGTGTTTTGAGGTTCAAAAGCATTAAATAGTAATTCAGAGAATAAGAAAGCAAATAGTGAAATTGGTGTGAGAAGTATGTGAGAAGATAGTTAAGGTTTCAGAGTTATTTATTCTTCCAAATTAAGATTTCTTACCAACTATTTTAATCATGCAAGATTCATTTCATGGCAAACTGTAATTGACTAAACCCTAATTCCTTAGTGATTTAGTCTCCTCTAACCTAATCAACCGCCAATTCCTTAGTCACTTAATATAGATTAGAGGATTAGGTTCAATTCTAGTTTGTTAGCCACAAAAACCCTAATTACCCAAATATAAGAGGATTATATGTCACGTATCCTATTAAGTCAAAGTAATTAGCAATTTTGGAGGAATTTACTTTCAAGCTAGTATTCAAGTGAGATAACTTTTCCAAGAATCAACAAGAATTCATATAGAACACGAGTTATTTTCCAATACACTCAGATTCATAAGATGAATAATGAAAGTAATCTTTGAAATTAAATTAATATATTAATTGAAATAGAGTGATAATAGTGTTAATCCATGGAAATAAACAGAGCTCCTAACCTTAACCAAAGAGGTTTAGTTGCTCATAACTCAGAGAAAAACTAGGGTTTAAAAAATGTGTAAAGTGCAAAATGAGGTCCAGGAGAATGTATTGGCATGACTCACAAGGCTCCTGGCACTAAACGCCTAGGTTCGCGTTTAACGCCAGCTTGGCAGATTCAAAATTCTTCTCTTTCCTTGCATACGAACTCTGCCAAACCGATCTAAACTTCACTTGAAATAATTAAAACACTAAAGCAGCTCAAAGTAGCATCCAAATAGGCTTCAAACACTAAAATCTAATTAAAACTCAATAAATTCATATTTTAAATAAATAGAAAATAAAGAAAAGATGTTCATGCATGACACAACATGTTCAAATATCAATGCTTTCAAACACTAATATTACAAGGTTGATATCAAAAGAGTGAGATTTATGCCTAATGTAACCCAAAAACCAATTAAGGGCAAACAAAGTGAATCAAATGAGGTTACATAGGATAAGATGTATCAAACTTGCAATAATAGGTAAACGACCTCAAATATGCAAAATTCAACAAATTTGGTCAATTATAGATTTAACATATTCATTCAATGTAATTAGGTAAGACAAGAGGAAAAACAAGCATCGAATTCAAGAAATTGACCAAAAATGTTCAATACAAAACTCTTTCAGACAAAATTACAAACATTTGGTATGCAAGGACATAACAACATACAATAGCATTGAAAAGGTAAACTTGCAACCAATTCAAAAGTTTAGCATGAACAACAGAGCTTTGGCAGTCATTCAAATCAATTTAATCCAGCAATCCAACATTGAAAGTGACAAAATCTCAACAAAATAATCAGTGATACAACAATTCATAGAACCAAGCAATTAATCAAATCAGCAGCAATTCACAACAAGTTAGTGAATCCGACATCACCGTCAATAATAATTCCAAACACATTATAACAACAATGCAAAACTTATGAAACTAACTTAAACTAACCGCAACTAATCTAACAACCTAGAATCAACTAACAGAACCAATCTAACTAAATAATTAACTAAAAAAATCAACTAACTAGCAAAATTAATCTAACTTAATAGAATTTAGAAGAAAAAAATGAATGAAAAACCTGAAACATGGCAAATTGAACAGGGCAGAGGAACAGGGACAGGAGCTGTTAGGTGGTGCCGATGGTAGTGAGTTCGCTGAAAATGATGGAGAACAGCGGCCTGCCCTATTTTTGGACTCAACCATGGAATGGAGGAAGAAATGAAAAAAAGATGAAATGGAATAAAAGAGGAAGAAGAAGGTGGCTACGACATTGAGGGTGCCGCGGTGGTGGTTCGTGGTGGTACGGCAGTGAAGTGATGAGGGAGAAGAGGAATGGTGAAGGAAGAAAAAAGGAAAGAAAAGAAGAAAAGAAGGATAAGGAAGAAGATGGGTGGTGGAGGGTGGTCCGATGGCAATGGTTTTTTTCCGGTTGTGGTGGTTAATGGTGGTTGAGTAGTGGAAGGGTTGAGGGTTGAGGGTTAAGGAAGAAGAATGAAGAAAGAAGAAAAAAGGTGAACATGAGGCATACGTACGCATGATTTCAAGCTTTATGTGTGCGCATGATTCTCGCACAAATAACTTTTGCTTCTAGAAAGGTATCGTGCGTATTCATCTTCTATGCGTACGCATGATGTGATTTTTTTTAACATGCATAACTAATCCTAAAAAAAGTTTTCAACCTACTTTTTAACATCCTAAAGCTAAAATCAACTAAAAAATTACTTGAAAAATCAATAATGCAATAAGGCTAGAAAATCAAATTAAGAAAGCTACAAACTATTTCAAAAGTGACATCAAACAAGATATTCAAGCATGCAATTAACAATTTACCTAAACAAGCTAATAACTAAGAGAAATATGTACAAGAATAGTAAAAACAAGTGAAGGTTGGAAGATTTTACCATGATGAGGTGTCTTCCACCTAGCACTTTTATTTATTATTCTTAAGTTGGACATTTTGGTGAGCTCTTGTCATGGAGGTTTATGCTTGAATTCATCTTTATACTTCTACCAATGCTTGGCCATCAAGTATGCTCCAAAATTCCCAATTAAGTGCACCAAACTTTCAAATTCATTCAAACAAGCAAAAAGCTCCCAAAATTGTTGATCCTCACTTTGTATTCTAAGATCCCAAATCTTGATTTTGTACCAGTCTTCTAGTTAATTCTCATGATTCTGTTTGGGTGACAAGACTTCGGAATTCTCACTTAAATGCCAAACCATCCTCCGAGATCCATCTAATTGAGAGTTGCACCATCCTTGGAACCCAAATCTTGAGGTTTCAATCCTAGTGAGCCTTGATTTACGTTGTCCACCACTAACCATCTCACTCTTTCTCTTTAATCCACAAAGGACGCTAAGTTGATCATCCGTTTCTAACAAACCGTATTCAAGTGGACTAATAAAGCTAAAGGACAAGATTTTCACCCACGCAAATGATGTGATAGACGATGGTGACTTAGGTAGAGAGGCTTCCAACATTTTTGGCAATGTGATTTCCACTTCCTTTTATTTCTCTTGGATAACCTCCCCCTCTTGACAAGCTTCTTCAATTTTCACCTCTTGTTCGCCAACTTCTTCCGTTTCTTCCTCATTACTCAAGTCATATCTCGGAGTTGGGCGAAAATTGGTTTTTAGCCAACTTCGGCGTCATAACTCAGTACTCGGAGTTGAAAATTTAACGAAAATAGATTTTTATAAAAGTTTATTTATTGATCTTTCCAACGGTTCAAGAACGGTTGAAAACTGATTTTTAACGAAAAAGTTATGCGCATTTAAAATTTTGGTAAAAAAAATGTATTTCTGCAGCATATTAGTTTTTTCTGGATTCTGATATGCATGTGTACACAGAGGTGTCACACGACGCGAGTATCTAGCTCTGCCCAATTTTCTTGCGTACGCAGCACTATCTCCGTACGTGAACATATTATTTTTAACATCATGCGTACGCATCATTGGCATGCGTACACGAGACCAAATTTTTAACATCATGCGTACGCGAGAGGTGGCATGCGTACGCATGACCACCCAGTTTTACAGAAAATGTATTTTTGTGTTTTTAACCATTCTTCGAATCTCCTAACCCTTTATAAATCCTATTATGAGTCTAGAGCCGGTGTAATGGAGGGTAGAGGAGTCAGAAATGATACCTAATGAGTCGAAAAAGTGAACTAAGGAGAGATAGATTAAATGAAATGAGAAGTGTGATGAGGATGAGTGTGATAATGAGGAATTATGACAATTGGATTTGATTGAGAATGATGAGGTTGGCTACGAGAACGAAGGATGATGAGGATTAATTTTAATTATGATTTTTGAATAAATTGAAATGATATTGAAAATGAATTTGAGAATGAAAATTGAATCTGATTGAGATATACCACTGGGTAAGATGTAGTGGCATTGTCCACTTGCTCCGGGTAAAAATTGAGTCATTTCTAGGCTATGGTATTCATCAAATAAACAATCAATGAAACATTTATATTTGCTTCCTCATTTTGAGTACATTTATACATAAAGAAAAAAGAAAAGAAGAAAAAAAAAGAGTTGAAATAGTAATAAAAATGATGATTCTTTGAGCAACTCCAATGAGATCAATTTTAGGTATCAATTTTGATTTGTACAGTAATGAACTGATTTAAAGTTCAAACTTGCATTGGATACCATTTTTGAAATGACACTCGTATCAGTAAGATACCATATCACTTTAAAAAAAGAAGAGTGAAATGTTGTCACTTGTTTAAACTCATCCATTAATTAAATACTAACGATGTTATTGTAACATTGTTTTATTGTAATATTGTGACAAAGACTCAACTAAATTTATTCAAATAAATTAGATATACTTATTTGTACTCTATATTTTGTTATTTTATTTTTTATTATCTTACCAATTTGGTAGAAAAATGGATCATGGATCCAAATCAATTTAACGTCATTTTTTTAATTATTTATAAAATTTTAATTTTTCTCTCAATATAAATATGGTATATAATTATTAATTTTATAATTTTATATTTTTATTTTATTTAAATTTTTATAATTTAATTAAATTTATTTAAAATAATAAAAAATAATTTAAACTTTAAATTAAAATAAAACCAAGCATTGGAGTGACAAATTTTACATTAAGTTTCAAATCAAGTCTTATGATATATAGTCCACAAATGTTCATGTGGCATCTTGTGGGACCTAAAATAAAATAAAATTAATACCAAGCATTAGAGATGTTCTTATAAATTTATTTAGCCATCTATATATAAAAGATCAAAAGATTATGATTATCTGATAAAATTAATTTGTATTTATTATATTCAATTTGAATAAGTAAGAAATCATCTTATTTTAGTTTGGTCCTTAATTCACATTATTGAATTTGACTCGATAGATATGATTTATTGTATAAATTAATGACTAATAATTATCAAATCAATTATTTTAATGACTATTTTATTCATAGATTTATTATTTTAATGACTAATAAATTAATCAAATCAATTAATTAATACATATAATTAGTATAATTAATTTGGTTTAATAAATTAAAAAATAAATTAAAAAAATATTATTAGAATTTTGAAAGAAATAAATTAAAAAATAAATTAAAAAAATATTATTAGAATATTGAAAGAAATAAATTAAAAAATACTACCAAAATAAATTGATATATATTATAATAAATTGTGTGATATTTAAATATCTAATCAAATCAATTAGTTGATATAATGAATTTATCATAGTAAATTATATTTAATGAGTTAAAAAAATAAATCAAAAATACTCTCAGAAATATATCATATCAACTCCATCAGTAAATACATAAACCTAATTTTTATAAGATAGAATAGATCAATAACACAATCTTAAATTGAATTTTGTTGTCAAGTATTCAGCATACAGGTTGAAGCAAACTTTAAAATTTATTTTGACCTTTATAGGAAAAATGTTTGACTCTTCATACGATGGTAGTCCAAAAGAAACAACAAGACTTAAGATGTTTGCATTTTAGTAGTGTTTACCATGGTTCTGAAAACCGGACCGGACCGGCCGGTTCAACCGGAAAAACCGAAAACCGGTTACCTGACCGATCCGAGTAACCTCAAAAACCGTTTAGCAAAGAACCGGTGGAAAAACCGGTCAAACCGGCGGTTAACTGGTAAACCGGAAGAACCGTCCGGTTTTTTAACGGTTCAGTGGTTTGGAAATTCAGAAGCCAAACGACGTCGTTTTGGCTTTAAAAAAAAAACAAAAAAACAAAAAAAAACAAAACTGGCGTACGCGTTAACCTTAACCAACCTAACCCTAATCAATCAGCCACCCACCAAACCCTCGAAGCTCCCAGCCTCCTCCCCTTTCTTCCCCCCTCATCCACCAAGGCCACCATTGCCACCGCCGACGAAGCTTCAGATTCCAGCATCGCTCCTCGTTCGCGACCCAGCATCGCTCCTCGTTCGCCACCCAGCAGCCGCGACCACCACCGCGTTGAGCCCGCCTCCTCGTCGCCGAACCTCGAAGAGCTCGCCGAGCCCGCCTCTCATTCGCCGGTAAGACTGATTTTCTTGTCTTCTTGATTTTGAACTTTTGAACATGCTTCCTTCTAGCTCGCCTGTTCTGTTTGGAAAAAAAATAACAGGGCATCTGATTCTGTTTGCTGGTTCATGGATAACATGCTGATCTTAATTTTTGTTTTTGATTCTCTATGCTGCCTGTTCTGTTTGCTGATTCTGTTTGCTGGTTCATGAATATGCTCTGTGCTTCTGTTTGCTCTATGCTCGACCATTCTGTTTGATTTCTGTGACTGTCAAGCTGCATGAAGTTGATCTATGCTGCCTGTTCTGTTTCCTGGAATCTGGAAATACCTGTTCTGTTTGCTGATTCTGTTTGGCTGTTTGCTGGTTCATGAATATGCTCTGTGCTTCTGTTTGCTCTATGCTCGACCATTCTGTTTGCTTCTGCTTTTTGTTGCTTCTGAATGGAAATAGCTTTAAATTTTTATTTTACCTGAATCAGTTGATTTCTGTGACTGTCAAGCTGCATGAAGTTTATCTATGCTGCCTGTTCTGTTTGCTGGAATCTGGAAATAGTTTTTGATTCTCTATGCTGCCTGTTCTGTTTGCTGGAAATATTTTTTGATTCTCTACTGCCTGTTCTGTTTGCTGCTTCATTATTTTCATGGTTTTTTGAAGTTGATTTCTTGTCTTTGATTTTCTGATTGTTATAGATGGAACATTCACAAAGTAACTCACAGCCACAAGATAATGCTGCTCAAAATTCTCAAACTGGTTCATCTTTTGAATGTAGAACATTATGGGTTTGTCATTATGTACGTTTTATTTTTTGTTTAGTTATAAACTTTGATGTTTGAAGTTGTTTGTGAACCTCTAATATTAAATAATGGATAATTTATTATGTGAAATATTAAATTTTATTAAGTTAAAAATTATTAAATTTATATACTTAAGATTATTTTAAATTTTTTTAATAATTTTATTTAATATTTAATTAAACCGGTTGAACCCCGGTTGAATCCCGATCGAACCAGTGAACCATTAAACCAGTGACCTCACCGGTTTAATGACCGGTCCGGTTCTCGCAACCTTGGTGTTTACAATGATGTTTGAAATTTAAAATGAAGGTTAAAAAGCATAGTAAGTTGTAGCATTTATTTGTAATATTAAAATATTTTTGTATTGTAACATTCTCATTATCAAAATGTCGTATTTTTTATTGTGCCATTTTTTATATATAACGATAATAAATAAGAGCCTTTAACTAAAAATTTTATTGATTTTTCTTTGAAAAATTGAAAATATTTTTATCTTATACAAACATACAAATAGACATAAATATATCTCATCACACTTTACAGTCACAAAAATAACTTATATAAAAATAATTACACAAATAATATACAAACACATATCATAAAATAACAATTCTTATTGTCCTTTACAAAAATATAAATAATGATAACAGGACGAAAAAGAATATCTAAGATAATAAAATAAATAAGGTACAACCAAAAACTTAGTAAAGTCTTTATAGACTTCTCTTTTGTTTTATGAAAAAGATAAAGTTGTAGGGAATGAGAATCTAAATGCACGATCTCAGTAGGGAGTTTCAGAATTGTCATAAAAAAAAATATATATATATATATGAGAATTTATTTTTCAGCCGTGATTATAGCTTGTCTTACGAATCTTTTCGCCAAACTATCTTCTCAAATCTTGATCATTGCGCATAATACTCACTAATTCAAAATCATGGAACTATCCATTCAAAACCAAAAATCATCAAAACTCATATTTATATCCAATTTCATATTTTATTTACGAAAATTCCAATCTCAACAATATACCGTAACATTTCACTACATACTAAAGAAACAATTTCACCAAACTTACTAAGAATTCATCCAATCACGGCCTCCGGCCCAAAATTCGTTCACGTTCCAACAATCACAGCCTCTGTCCCAAAATCCACAACACAACAAGAGATATAACTAAATCAATCAATCACAGCCTCCGACCCAAAATTCATTCAACATTCAAACCATAATAAAATCAGTCTCTTACAAGCCACCATAATCCGAACCAACAAGTTACATTCACAAGTAATCCGATAGACAATCAAACAATCACACATAGAAAATAATTATGACAAGTTACTATCACAATTAGCAGTTAACGAATATCAATTAGGCAAACCAAGTAATTATGCAGACTCAAGCAATTATAATACATATGATACATACCTGTTATACGGGCCATGAGCTCACGTGTCAGTTATATTGTCAGACCTGACACATCCGGTAGTTAACTCGAACATCTGCTCTCTGATGTGCATCTCCTGAAAAAAAAAATATCTCAATGCATGAATAAACAAGTCTCGTAGAAAAAGTGCCCTATCACTTTCTCACTGGAGATATTATTATCTCATGTATATATATATATATATATAAACAAATTTTGTAAAGAGAATATCTTGTTACTTTATAATCAGAAAGAGAACGTAGGAAAATAAAATCTCATATAAGAAGTTAATTAAAAATTTAGTAAAATTATAAGAACTAACATAATAAGTAAGCCATAAAAACATGATATTTGCTTTTGTTTTGAGACATCAAATTCTTCTTTTAAAAACATACTTGACCTATTAATCGGTGCAAATTACAAGTTTTAATATTCTTGGTCACTGAATCAATTATTACATAAAATACATATAAAAATAAATTAAAAAATATATATTTATACACAAATAAATAGTAATAGACTTTATTTCTAATTGATTGGTTCAGAAACAAATTGGGAAGGAACAAAAGTCTATAACGGTATGGCATAACACTTGCGCATTTGTCTGTCTTGGCTGACACTTATGCTCGATGTGGTATTTTCCACAAAAAAAAAAATTGATATGGAAGCAAAATAAGTAATATATTTTAACATGGTAATTTTTGGTGTTTTTTAAAATTGTGGGAGTACACAAATCGGACCATTCGATTTGTGTTGAAAAAGTTGAAAAAAATTCAGAGTACACAAATCGGAGGGTCCGATTTGTGTTAAAAAATTGAAAAAACTCAGAGTACACAACTCGGACCATGCGAGTTCTTTGGTCATGAAATTTTGCTTCACAAATCGCATGGTCCGATTTGCAGCTGATGGAATTTGAAATCTGAAACATGGAATTTGGACCCTCCGTTTTGTTTGTTCTGGGTAATTTTTTTTTACACTCTGAGAGACACAACTCGCAGGGTCCGAGTTCTGCTTCCTCTGATCCCACAACGAGATGAAACACCCCTCCTCCCCATACGCGAGTTCAACACTGCTTTTGGTTCCATATTCAAATTAAAAACTCGGTATTTTCCATCGAAAGAAGTTAAAATAATGTCATGACAATTCTATTTCTTTATATCTTTTGATATTAATGGCAATAGAAAACAAGAATTTAATTTTAATACACTAATATTATAAATTTCTTAATTTTACAGTTATTTAATCGGTTTTATATTTTTTAAGTAGTAAATTTAAAAATTAATTACTTTTACATAACAATACAAAATTATTAAATTAATTGTGTGTGTGAAAACTCTTTTACACTTGGTGCATAAAAATCAAATCCAATATATGGTTTTTTTTGGTTGATGTAGAATTGTAGATGATATGACATTGAAGACAGATTCAAAATATTTGTCTATGTATTGAATGAACAAATCAAACAAATATTCAAAAAGACTAAATTACTTCCAATTCAACCACCAACTCCACCACCACCAATGCACACCCACCACCAACATTGTTCTAACTCTAAGAGTAGGTTCTTGATAAATACTTGGGACTGTTGGGAGTACATGGAAGTTAAGTGAAAAGATAAAATAGGGAAAATATAAATAACAAAAATAAAATTTCCTCTTCGATGAATAAATCTTTAAATAACATGACCGCATTTCTTTCTAACTTCTCTATAAAATCATGAGTTTTCTCAAGAAGTACCTTGCATTATTCAAAATTTCTAATTGTAATTTCACGTATTTACCTTGCTATCCTTTGCAATTATACCAGAGTGAAACTATTGGATTCTCCCCAGAGAATATAAACCCAAAGGTTTCATAGAGAGCAATTAACCGGAAAAAGAAACTCTCAGAAAATGATGTGCATATCAGCAGATGCATCTTAAAAGATATAGATATAGATAGATAATTTACAAATATAACATATAAGCCAAATTTATGAGTGAAATCTCCCAATCTTATCGCCAGCAATGCAGAGAAACAAATGCAAACACAAGTATAATGAACATATTCGGAGTGTAAAGCACTGCAAAAGTGCAGTCTTTTTCTTTGTGATAGGGGAAGTACCATCTTGATGAACTGAAGATGAAGGATGGTTCATAACATACCATGGCAATGGCAGCCGCAGTGGCATAGGTATTCAAATCCAGTTGCCACTGATAAGCCTAGCACCAATGTGATCAAGGTGCTTAATGTTAGCCAAGGCCTTCAAGTTGCCCTCCTTGAAAAAAGCCTCTACCTTGCACTCACCGATCTCCATTCCTTTGCGCTCGTCGTCAATGACCGCAACGGCAGTGGGGCGAGCACCGCTGATGGTGCAGCCGAAAGCACCTGCGCCGAGAGCAGCCCTCTTGATGCCCTCCATGCCGGGAATCAAGGGGGCACAGCAAGGCTCAACAATCTTGTCAGAGGAGAGAGCCTTCCCGAGCGCCGGTGAGTCCCCCTGCAGGACCCACGCCACCAAAGCCCCTGCCTGGCTGCAGTTCCAGACGCAATGCGGCATCCCAATCTCCGAAGGGAGGGCAGCTCGCATCTTTTTTGGGGCCTCAAACTCTGGCATCACCACAAAAGCTTTAAAGAGTAATGACCTAAGTTTCAAGAAGCCAATTCGCAAATGAAGCAGAATTTTTTCTCAAGAAAATTCACTTGAACAAACTCATAACATCTTAACATTGAAGGCAGAAGAATTATTTTCTAGAAAATCATATTACTTCTCTGATTTTCTCAATTCCAGTGGCAGCAATGAAAGGGTCTATAGTTTTTCCACATCTATGGGAAGTTACCACTTCTCAATGTGCTTCCTTTGCCTGCTTCACCACCTCAATGACCTCTGTAACAGTTCCAACTTGGTTGATCTATATTACAAAGAGAAATCATCATATTTATTATTTAATTTTTTTCATAAACAATAATATAACACACGGAGTTGAAAATTATTTCTTTTTCATTTTCTTTGCCAAAATGTCATATACTTTAGGAATATATTTGTTGATATCCGAATAGAGTAGGCATCATGTATTGCTTACTGCTAAATGCTAATAGAAGTCGAATGTATACAATTAGCATTTAGGGATATTGATAAAACAATGTTAAAATTATGAGTGACAGCTCACGTGATAATGCAATAAACAATTTTATGACAGACACCATGTAAGGATTATACCAAAAGTAATTAAGAATTGAAACTTCAGAGAGCAGTAGAGCACATACCTGATAGGTTCATAGATAAATGAGGATGTGCATCAGAACTTCATCTTGTGATTATTACTTGAAACATCCTTGTGATTGTTACTTTCTAAACTTTGCCAAAAGAAAAAAAAAAGAACACAAAAGTAAGGTTAGGACAGTTTCTCAAAAGGGTATTTATCCAATTCTCTTTATGCAAATATTTCATATAATCCTGGAGGAATTTTCACCTATAAGAAAAAAAATTTAAACTTATAATTGGGCACCCTAGACAGAAGAAAGGCACAATTACTGGGGAGTGAAATATACATCAGAACCACTCCATGGAAGAGTTGGCAATTCAGCTGCTTGAGCAATCAATGATAAACCAATTTTATCTCTTGCCTTAAAATATAGTTATAGGAAAAGGGACTCTCTTACCGCACTAATTCAAAACCTACGTGTAGTGTCAGCATGGTGTGTTAAGCGCAGAAAAAGGACTCTATTACCCACATTGATTCAAAATCAACTAATCCTTTTTTTCTAAATGGTAAGTTTCAAATTCCTTGCTATAAAAGGTTGTGGCGCTCCCAATAACCACAGGCTTTGGAGATATTTCAACTGCAGAAACCTTCACATCCTAGTTTGCTTCTTATCAACATAGATTTTGAGAGTGAAAATAAAACAAATAAATAAATAAAAAAAAAAAGAGCGCACAGTCCAAAACCAAATCCAAATCAAGCATTGGGCAAAGGTCAACAACAGTGAAGTGAAGGATAACAGTATCATAATCACACATGACTTCAATATAAAAATCACAAAAATCTATTTACATCAAAATGCAGCAGTTTGCACCAAAAACTTAATCCCACAAAAGGCAGTAAAATTTGAAAGGAAAACTTTCCAACTTCTAAAACAAAGATAGAAAGAAAGGATATATGGTATAGTTAAAATACCATATTGAACTTAACTGTTACATTTAATGGAATTTAAGTATTATTTTTAAGCTTACAGGGTCAAGTAAAAGCAATTAGAATCCTAAAAGCTGCATTTCTGAGAACCTGTTTCTCCTCTGTTTGTAGTAAAGAAGCCAAACAAAAATCTTTAGTTTAGAAGGGAAGATTTTCTTTTGAAGCAGCACGGTTATTATGCACTCATACTGATTCTTCTTCGCACAAACAAAAGCACCCTGCATAAGTGCATATGAAAGAACTCCTTGGCATTTGTTAAATGCTTTTTTCTTCGTTTAAATCCTGGTGCTACTAATAAGCCTAGCACCAACGCGATCAAGGTGCTTAACGTTAGCACAGGCCTTCAAGTTGCCCTCCTTAAGAAAAGCCTCTACCATGCGCTCACCGATCTCCATTCCTTTGCGCTCGTCGTCAATGACCGCAACGGCAGTGGGGCCAGCGCCGCTGATGGTGCAGCCGAAAGCACCTGCGTCGAGAGCGGCTCTCTTGACGCCCTCCATGCCGGGAATCAAGGGGGCACGGCGAGGCTCAACAATCTTGTCGGAGGAGAGAGCCTTCCCGAGAGCCGGCAAGTCCCCCTGCAGGACCGACGCCACTAGGGCCCCCGCCTGGCTGCAGTTCCAGACGTGGTGCGGCATCCCAATCTCCGAAGGGAGGGCAGCTCGCATCTTCTTTGTTGGGGCCTCAAACTCTGGCGTCACCAGCACGAAGAAAAGCTCCTTCTCCGCCGGGAACGTCAGCTGGATCAAATCCAGGGGCTCGTAGTTGCGGATCAGCACGAACCCCCCCATGATCGCCGGCGCCACGTTGTCGGCGTGGTAGCCGGAAACCTTCTCCTCCGACTTCAGGGAAGCCAGGACGAGCTCCTGCACCCCCAGTTTGTTGCCAAAGATCTCGTTGACAGCCACGGCGGCTGCGGCGGCGCTGGCGGCGCTGGACCCCAGGCCACTTCCCAAGGGGAGACCCTTCTGAAGAGAGAGGGAGAGGCCGACGGAGCGGATTCCAAGCATCTTCATGACTTCGAGCGCGGCGATCCCTGCGCAGTTCCAGAGAGGGTTTTTGCTCAGCCTGGTAGTGTTGTTGCCCGTACCGGATATGTCGGAGATGGAGATCTCTCC
Source organism: Arachis ipaensis (assembly GCF_000816755.2). Lineage (NCBI taxonomy): Eukaryota > Viridiplantae > Streptophyta > Magnoliopsida > Fabales > Fabaceae > Arachis > Arachis ipaensis. The sequence goes on along the minus strand of NC_029786.2, from coordinate 74,231,315 downwards.
TGGGTGGACGTGTGGGTCAACGGTGAGGGAGACGGTGTCACCGAGGCCATCGACGGCGCAGCCGAGGAAGTCGAAGCCGGGACCAAGATTAGCGACGGTTGCTGGAGCAAAGGCTTTGACGGAGGTGCAGACGGGGTGGGGCTCGGTCTTGGTGATGGCGTTGGTTTTTGAGGGGACGGAGAGGTTGCATCTGATCCTGGTCCTCCTCCTGTGTGTTGGAATGGCGATTGTGATGCAGATGGCTCCTCCTTCTTCTTTCAGATCCAAAGGAGATGCAGATGCAGATGCAGATGAAGGATGTGGACAGGGACAGAGGAAGCACGCTGCCATCGGATCGGGGCCACTCTTTCTCACTTACTGTTTCTTCTTTTTGACGCTAGCTAAGCTGACTAACTGATGTGAGCATTAAAACCCTAAACTAAACCAATGGGTTCGTCGTACAAAGTGGAATGTCCAAGGCCCTTTCTTTCCATTACGCCAAGCCTATCCAGTCGTATTTGTGAACGCAGGTGTTCATGGCCCGGATTGTACTAGGTTTAATTAGACCCGAAAATGGATAAAAAAAAAAATGCTAGAAACTATTTTGATAAAATTGTAACGTCAAAGTCCTAATGTTAATTTCTATATAAATCGAATTGAGTGAATTCGATTTAGCCATATACGTAGTAAATCGAATTTAAATGATTCGAATTAAGGGAGAGAATAATTTGAATGCAAATCGAATCAAATAAATTCGAATTACGTTCGTGGTAGGAAAACAAATAAATCGAAGCTGGTGAATTCGATTTCAGAAAACATGTAAATCGAATTAACTTAATTCAATTTAGCCACGGAATTCAAAAGAAACGCAAATCGAAACAAGTTGTTTCGATTTGATGCTTTTGTAAATCGAACTGACTTGCTTCGATTTACATGCTTCTTCGTTATTTAAACAAATCGAAGTCACTTGATTTGAACTTACAAACCTCAAACCCCACTCCGAACCCCACCACCCAGTTCCGAGATTCTCTTGAAGCAACCCGGTTTGGACCGACTTTGCATGCATGGAGGACGACCCGAATCATCTGTATCGACTTGATGGAGTCGCGCATATTGCTGGAGCCGTCTACCTTGAGGTTAGTGTTTTTTTAACATTCAATTTTTTTTAAATAAATTAGTAGTTAGTTAGAACTGTTAGTGTGGGGTTTTTAAAATAAATCCAGAAACAGATATTTAAATTTAGTTCATGTCAGTCTTAGTGAGTCATTAACTATAAAATAGGGTTAGGTGTAGAGTAATGAACAGGGTTAACTACTGTTTTTTATGTTTGTTAATAAAGAGAACATGTTTTTATCTCATATTAGTAATTGTTTTGTTAATACGAAGAATTGGATTCGGAGTAATGTAGTGGTTAGCGTTTCTATCTATAAAAGATTGGTTAGGATTCATTGAGAGGTTTTTTTTGTGACGAATGTGAGAAGTCAGGTGCTATTATTATGCAGCCCATCGATGCATCAGCAGCATGAGACGGCAGCACGGTATGAGGTTGGATGATAGGATCATGCCTTACTTGTAGATGGCTGGTCTGTACCATCTTACAAGATTGACTAGAGTTGGTTTCGGTTGGACGACCGTTGGTCACCGCCTTCGTAGAGAGATGGCGCCCTGAGATACATACATTCCACATGCCGTTTGGGGAGTGCACCATAACCCTACAGGATGTAGCGTACCACCTTGGTCTCCCGATCGACAGGAAGTATATTAGCGGTTGCCTGACAGACTTTCCGCGGTTTATAGAGGGTGGCCGACCACCATGGGTGTGGTTTGAGGAGCTGCTCGGGGTGTTGCCTCCTACGAACTGCATCGACAAGTTCACAGTGAAGTGCACATGGTTTGAGGAGACGTTTAGTGATCTTCCACAGGGGGCATATGACGAGACGGTTAGGAGGTACGCCCGCGCGTACATCTGATGCTCCTATCGACACAGCTGTTTGGGGACAAGTCAAGTACCAGCCTCCACATCCGATGGCTGCCGTATGTCGCTAGGTTGGAGGACATGGGTCAGTACAGTTGGGGTTCCGCTGTGCTGTCATGGCTATACAAGTGCATGTGCCGTGTGGCGAACAGAAATGTTGTCAAGTTGGCTGGTCCACTGCAGCTCCTCCAGTCGTGGATCTTTTGGAGGTTCCCTGGATTCCGGCCGGACGGATATGATGTTTTCCATTGGTCGTTGGCCTCGAGGTAGTCTCCATTTAGCCATGCGAAGTATTTTCCATTTATTTAGCATCTACAATTATTGTTAACTAAATGTTGTTGTTTTCAGATAGGGAGGTTATCAGCTGAGCTTGAGCGACAAGGGGCCTCGTGTCGCGAATTGGAGGCTGAGGATTGATTTGCTCCAGCCGGAGGATGTGAGTATTTTCATGTTCATGTTGTATTTTAATCTTTTTTAGTTTATGTGGACTAACAATTTGAGCTTGAATGCGCAGTTTCTATGGATGCCATACAGCCTGGCGGAGGTGGTGCAGGTGGTACATCCCAAGATCTTGGAGCCACGCCATATGACTTTGTGGAGGGCTGCGACAGCGTTAATCTATTTCGCTGTTATTGAGTGGCATCCGGTAGATCGGGTTCTGTCTCAGTTTGGTGGGGTTCAGGGTTGGCCACGTGCTGCCCTGAACATAGATTTTCTGATGTCAAAGGATGGGAGGGGTGGAGATCGTTGGTTTCTGTTGAGTTTGCAGAGTTGGCACATTCATTGGCAACTCATTATACGAATCATCCCAGTCTCTATAAATTTGTGCCACAGCCTTCTGTTTGGCCATCCAAACCCTCTTATATGTCGGTTTGAACCCGAAGTGTGCCTCCGTGGTATTCTGCAGTACCTTAATCGACGTTGCAGCATCAGCTCTGATCAGGGGCATAATGAAAGCCGATATGACATGATAATCAAGCTTTTTGTGGTCTCTAGAGATCGATGTGGCTAGACAAGTATGAGGACCATTGTACCATTTTACCTCCCAAATTCCCTTGCGCTGGCAGAGGCTGACCTGGATTAGCCATACGCACCCGCTCCCAAACTCCTTGCACTTGCCATAGTACTTGCGGTGATCCGACTCCAATACCTTGTACTCAAACCCGCGGCGAATGCTATAGGTCTTCACGCTAAGCACAACTTCCTCCTTATCCTGAAACTGCTAGCCGACCTGAAACTCAGATACACCTCCTGCATTTTGCGAGTCTCTCACCCCGAAGCCCACAGGTACAGACTGATTTTCCTGAGGCCCCATGGCATCCAATTCCAGAGCAGAGAAGTGGGGGGGGTACTGATTAGTACCTAAACTAGATGCTCCCCCACCGACAGATGGAGTCGTCCATGGACTCTCCTCCTTGCTATCATCCGCAGCAATCGTTGCAGGCTCCACATCATCATCATCATCATCATCCTGCAATGCATCTTCAACCCCTTCGCGTGCTCCAACCTCTCCGATTACCGGAACACACAGAGGAGAGCTGGGCGCCGCGAAATCACCGCCTCCCAATGGTCCAGCCTCGCTAACTAATGCATCACAACTTCGATTCAGATTGATGGCAAACGATGGTGAAGCCACTAAGTCTGGCTCGGGTGCAAACACCGGTACTGCTGACGATGATCCAACAGGCAATGCACTAGAGCTAGCTACATGTCCTGTGGAGTGCATATTCCTGTTCGAGCCTCTAGAACTAGATGCCACATTCACAAGTTTCACCAACAACTCCGGAGTCCTCACCTCAAGAAACTGACGGCGACAATGAAACAACACCTGCATATCTTCGTCACTGCTAATAATGAATGAATATACTTTACATCATCGCGTAACACGGAGATCAGAATACGATAGAACAACTTCTCCACCTGTTTCACGCCATGCAGTCCTAGTCTCTGAAGTATAGTACTCTTAAACTCAGCGAAACTTGTCGAAGGTTTGAAAAAAACACTCAGCGGGTCCTTGTCAGTGAACTTAATCCCTGATCGTGTTTTCTTCTTAATGGACCCTCTATAGTGCACAAGAGCTACAAAACTCTCATCACTAGCCATTGTGAATCTCACTCCTCTACAAAATTTCGTATAGCAGCTGTTTTTATATACCTCCCTTCTTTGTAAATCGAAACAATTACATTCGATTTACTCTAATGCTGGTTGCATGTATAAATCGAATCTAATAGATTCGATTTAAGTTCATTTCTAAATCGAATTCATTTTATTCGATTTCCATTGAATTTCGTTTAGCAGTTAATTCGAATCATTTAGATTCGATTTACTACCTGTTTTGCTAAATCGAATTATATAGAAATGTGGTTTGGGACTTTGACGTTGCAATTTTCGGTTTGAGACATTCAGGATATTTTCAAATGTACTTGGTTTAACCAAGTCATTTTCCCTTATAATACCAGAAGCATAACCCGAACCAAAAATGACATTGGATAAAAATAACAAATCAGAACCTGATAAAATATATATTAGGCATGAACCAAGATGAGTCTTAAACACCCCTATTTGTAAATATTATCTTAAGTAGTGTTTGTTTTGAGGTATTAAGACTAAGATTGGGACACTAAAATTCAATATTATGTTTATTGACTTGAGACTGGAACTAAAATTTCAGTTACAGAACACAAAATTTTAGTCTCTTTAATACTTCCAAAAAGTGGAAATAAGGGATTAAAATTTTGGGGGATGAAAACTGAAAATTTAGTGATAACTTATCTCAAGAATACCCTAAATCCAAATTAATAATTCTAACTTTAACTTCTTACTATTTCTAAATTGGGGGTCTTCTATTCTTCTCACTTTCTTGTCCTCTCAATCGCAAGTCACTAAAGAGCTCCATTTAAAGCGAAGCCTCTGTCGATACCGCCAGTACCACCACCGTGTCGCTGTCATTGGAAAAGCCTCTTAGAGTTCCAAAAACATGCTCGAAATCATTCCACGTCACTCACAAAGTTCCTATTGGTGACAATCCTTGTGTTAGAGCAAAAAATGTTCAGGTTAGTGCTCGAAATCTATCCAAAAACATGCTCGAAATCGTTCCACGTCACTCACAAAATACTCCGAACTAATTTAACTAATTATGTTTTTTATCTAATTCTTTTTTTTGTTTCAGTTGGTGGATAAGGATCCAGAGAGAATAATTTCACTATTTTGGACAACCATTAATACTGGAGATAGAGTGGATAGTGCTTTAAAAGTTACAACAATTGTGATGAAGCAGTAGAACCGGTCGAAGAAGCTATCGAAGCCATTAAATCTCTTCAAAATAAATGCTTTGATCAAGCACAGAAATTCCAAGATCACATCCTCTTGGACCTTTTGGTGGTGAACCTCTGCGAAAACACCATCAAAAGAAAGGGGGGAAAGGGATAAGAGATGGGAGGGTTAGGGCTTTTTTTTATGAATTAGGTATTTAATAACCAAGTGTAATTTGGTCATCACTCATTTTAGTTTATGTATTTATTTTGAACCAAATAAAATACTGAAACATAATTTAGTCATGTACATCTGACACCAAATATAGTACTAAGACTTAATGAAGTCTCTGTCTCTCAATCTCTGTCCTCCGATCTCTGTCTCTCAATCTCAATCTCTATTTTAAACGCTATCTTAAACTTGAAAAGATACTCGCGCATCCCACGCTGTCCAACGATTCAAAAAAAATACATATCTATATAATAAACTAAATAAGTCACTATATATAGCAATTTATTTGGTACATGTGTGTTGCATAAAAAAATATTTAAAAATTATATTTTGTTTATAATATCTTACTAGTATAATAACCGTGGCATTTTTAGCCATGCGTCAGCCTCACATCAAATGAGAAAAAAATTAGAAGAGATAACAAAAGGTAAAGTAGAGCGCTCCTTTTCTCTATACGTTGCTCCTTCTCTCTTACGTCTCAGTCTCTTAGCCTTTGTCTGGATATAAGAAAGAAAATGAAAGGAAAGAAAATAAGAGGAAAGAAAATGAGAAGAAAGAAAATGGAAAGAAAAGTGAAGTTATTTGTGTATTGTTTGGATGAAGAGAAAATGGATAGAAAGAAAATAAAGAGAAAATTTTATTTTGTTTGGATGGAAAGAAAAGTGAGAAGAAGGAAAATTATAATAATATAAAATTATATTAATATCCTTAAATATTTTGTTTTCTTTATTAATCAAAGAATAAATTTGTAATTCCACTAACTTTTATCCATTTCCTTTTATTTTCATCTCATCCATGGAGAGAAATTTTTTTATGGAACTCACCTTATATTTTTTTTCTTTCCATCCAATTTTCCCTCCCCATCCAAACAAAAAAAAAAATTCACTTTTCCACTCTTTTTCTTTCTTTCCATTTTCTTTCCCTTTATTTTCTATAAATCCAAACAAACTCTTACTCTCTCTATGACCTCCTTCCTTCAACGTCTCAGTCTCTCACTCTCTTTATGGATCTCCTTCTTCACCATAAAAGCTAACCACACCATCGGCTTCGACACCGTCCCCAACGGATGCTCTCTGTATTACATCCTATCTCTCAGTTACCTGTTCTCTCTTTGTTTCTAGGTGACTGTCACTCACGTTCTCTCTCGCTCTTACTCCCAAACCCTACCTCTTCACCCCTGTTTTCCACCTTCAGGTTTGTATGTCTCTTCAATCTTCACCAATTTCTTCCTTCATTGTTTTGAGATCACCAATCCCTATGACTCCCACCCAAAACCTAACCCTAGCTACTGGAATTTGTTTTCTGCGAGCACAATCATGGTGACGACGTTGGTTAATTCAGCCAGTGGGATGCTGTCGATGTTGAATGAGTCCCATATGTCTCTTGAGTTTCACACTCTCTGGAACCTCAACAACTAGTTGACACATTATGGCTCGAGATCTCAACCAGTGCCCCTCATGTACACATTTTCTCGATCTCTCTCTTTCCTTGCTTTTGAATTTTTTTATATTTTTGTTTTGGGGTTCTCAACTGCGTTTTCTTTGTCGAAAGTTTGAGCTGTTTTACATGTTTATTTTTAATCAAGGTGAAAGTAGTTTGGTTTCAGTTGCAATAATACTTTTGGTTTCTCTCAAAATTTAGATATTTAGGTTTATTTGTTCTATATGCTATTTTGTGATTTTTGTGTGTTGTTATTGTTGTTAGGCTTGCCGTGAATAAGAAAGGAACACCGACCTCCAAGGGCGGCAGAAAAACCGGCAGGAAAAAGTACCAAACATTGCATTAGATTTCCAATGAGCTCTTCTCTTTCCACTTAATATTATTCACCTCAAAACTTCTTACTCACACACCATGGTAATTAAATAATTCTTTGTTATCCTTCACTTTAGACTTTTTCAATAATCGATATCAGTATTTTTTTTAAATTGTTAAACTCTTTTATCTTAAAACGTTAAACTTTATTATGTTAAGTTCAAATGTGTATTGAATATTGTTATTAAAAGTTTAAAGTTGCTGTCCATAGTGGAAATTGCAGTTGTGGTTGTGTTTGTCAGTATACCTGATAATTGTTTGCATAAATTATATTGTTGTAATTTGCATAAATTATATTATGGTTGTGATTGTGGTTCGTTATTGAGAAAACAAGCTTCTATCTATTTATGATATAGTATCATATAGTTCAAATGAAGATGTTTGCTTATAGAAAAAGATGTTTTGAGTTTTATCAGCCAAAGTAACTTTCGATAATACATATATAATAGATAACAGTTTTTGAGATATTTGTAAATTTACTCTATTTCGTATTTATTCTCTTAGCTTAAGATTAAGATTTAATATATATTATAGTTTTTAGGCAGTTAAGCATAATAAAAAATAGCAGAATCTGGCTACTAGTTCAATCTTTTATTAATAGTAAAATATATTGGTTTTAGATGATTGTCATTATATATGTAAATCTCTCCAGTTTTTTTATTCTATTCTTTTTCTCATTATACAATGATTCAACTCAAAATGACAGTATGCCAAAGCCATTAATTGAATGTTTATATTTTTTCTCATTGTCTTTCTGGTTTTCATAAGTTCAGTTTTTCTTTTGTCTTATTGTGTGAAAAACTATAAATATACATGTGCACTGAAGAGGTTCAATAATTGACAGTAGGTTGATCAAGTAGAGTAGGTTATGTATTTCCGTAACTTGTGTCTCGCTCTTCTTTCTCTTTCTCTTTAACAGCCAAAAATAACTATTTCAATGGTGACCTCTTAGCTTAATGCTTCATCCTTTACAAAGAGGAACTTGAGGTTATTTCAGGGCTTCCATCTTTAACGCTTCAACTCCTTTCTTATTCATTTTTGTTTCTTTGCATTTTTAGTTTAATTTTTTTTTTTGGCTTTTAAGTTTAGAATTTTTTTCATACGGTGTTTGAAACTTGGGATGGAAGTTTAATCTCTATTCATATATTGATTTTTTTTATCTTTTTTTGGTTTATTTCTTACATTGAAAATTTGACATGTCAGTAACAAATTTGAATTTTAGAATTTTTTTTGGATAGTTTTATTAATTTGTTTCTTTAGAACGTGGAGTATTATAAGGAATCTAATAACATGTTTCCCCTACATTTGCATCAATTCAGATGGTTAAACATATTATTTTTGTTTGTGTGATTGTTATTTTCTTTTTGTAATTTTTATTAGGGTAGTGTACGATATTTTTCTTTAATAAAACTTCTTAATAGTTCTTGAAATAAGGAAGTTCTTTATGATTGCTGGATAGTTTGAAGCCAAGTATATTTCTGATAGTATAAATACAATACAAGCCAAGAATCTTATTTATATGCATCGTTTAAAAGTCATGTTGTAACAGTATAATAGATATGGAAGAGTTTGACTAAGAAAAGAGTTTGACTATATTGTTTAATTCGTTATTTGTTGATCATTTTCTGCTTTCTTCTATAACACCCTCACCACTAGAATGTAATGCTTCCGGCTTTGCTACTCTGATAATGAGAATATTATGACCACTCAACTATATATAACTATAATAAAGTAGGAGCATTTACCTGCGATCCTTATTGACTTGTCTTTGAAAAACTGAAATATTTTTGTTTTATACGTACATACATACATACAAAGCATGACAACACTTTTACATATGCAAGAATAATATATACAAGTAATATAGAAACATATATTATAAAGTTACAACTCCTATCCCTCTTTACAAAAATTTAAACAACGATAACAAGGGCGAGGAAAAACATCTAATATAATAAAACAAATAAAGCACGACCAGATGCTCAATAAACTCTTCATAGGCTTTCTCGTTTGTTTTCTGAAAAATATAGGGCTGTACGGGGTGAGAACCTAACCCGAAGGTCTCAGTAGAGAGGTTTAAGAATTGTCATAAAAGATATATAAAAGAAAGTTTGTTTTACAGTGGTGATCATTGCTCGTCTTATGAATCTTTTGTCTAAACTATCATTTTCTCAAAATTAACCAACTTAATTCTACTGCCGTTTACTTTTCTTAAATCTCGATCGTTGGGCATATTACTAACTTTCTACTTCTTTCAAGATTTACCATTCAGTCAATCATATAGTCAATCTCTTACAACCCGTCACACTTCTCAATAAATCCGAACCAATAATCACAATCACAAGTAGTCAAACAATCAAAAAACAATCACACATAGAGAACAATTATGGCAAGTTACATAATTAGCAGTTAAACATATTATCAATTAGGCAAAATCAAACAATTATGCACCCCCAAACAATTACAAATAAATGCACATGATGCATACCTATTCTATTGGCCGTGAGCTCAATGTGTTAGTTATATTTCTAGACCCGACACATCTAGTAGCTAACCCGAACATCAGCTCTCTGATGCGCATCCCCAGGAGGAAAAATATCATATATGTATAAACAAGTTTTGTAGGGAGAATGTGCTATTACCTTCTCACTAGGGTTATCATAATCACATGCATATATAATCAAGTCTCGTAGGGAGAGTGCTATGTCACTTTGAAACCATAGAGAGAATGTGGGGGAATAAAATATCATGCATATATAATTAAGTCTCGTAGAGAGAGTGCCCTGTCACATTTCCCACATCCCACATAACACAATCATAATCATAATCACAATTATATTTCACAATCACAATCAAATATAACCATAATTATACTCAAGCTGTGGTCCTCACCAAAGGCGGGACAAAATCACCATCCCTACATATCCACCACAGTAGTTAGCGAACGGGACAAAACCACCATCCTTGCCAGGTGCAACTGTCTCATTAGTCGTGTAAGCAAGACAAAACCCACATTCTTGCCAATCAATTATCATAATCACAATTTTAACCAATTTCATAAGTTATAATTGATAAATTCCATTTTTAGAGTTTATCTTGTGTTAAATTTAGTGGATTTTATCAACTTTTCTCACATTTATTCACTGAAATAGTATGGTTTTATGAATTCCTCCTAATTGTGTTTAATGGTTAAAAACATGCTTTTTAGGCCTTTAATTAGTTAAAATTTGATTTCACTCGATGCCTTGATATGTTTGTTAGTGATTTCATGTTTAAAAGGCAAGGAATGGATCAAAGAAGTGAAAAGAAAAACATGCAAGATAGAGAATTCATGGAAAATAAGGATTTGGAAGATTCAAAGCGACGCGTACGCATGATTTACGCTACGCGTGAGGAAGGAATTCGTCAAGGCGACGCGTACGCGTGACCGACGCGTACGCGTGACCGACGCGTACGCGTGACCGACGCGTACACGTGATAAGGAAAGTTGCCAAGTGACGCGTGCACGTGATAAGGAAAGTTACCAAGTGGCACGTGACCTATGCGTATGCGTAACAAGCGGCACATGACCTCATTAAAGACAAAACACTCGAGGCAATTTCTGGACTGGTTGAAACCCAAATCCACTCATTTCTGAAACTATTTGATGCAGAATTCAAGATGGAACAAGGGGAAGCAATTAGTGTAGTGTAGGAAATATGCCTTAGGTTAGTTCTAGAGCGAGAAGCTCCATCTTCTCTCTAGAAAGTAAGGTTCTTAGTTTAATTTTTCTTTTAATTTCAGATTTTAATTCTTGTTTTAATGTAGTTTCATTTATGTTTTCTTGCTCTCTTGTCTTGATCTTCTTAGTTTCTTTTGTTAACCTCTCTTTTAATTTCAATTAATGCAATTTGATTTTTTATGTTCCTTTCTTTCTTGCTTGAATTATCATTGTTGTTTTTTTATATTTGGTAGTTTAGATTTTCTATTTCTTGCAATTTAATATGCTTTTCTTTCTATGCACACCAAGTGCTTGATAAAATGCTTGGCTTAGGTTTAGAGTAAATTTTGAGCATTCTTGGCTTGGAAAGAGAAATTAGACAATCTTGAGTCATTAATACCCAATTTAGATTGGCGATCTAGAGTGATTAGTTGGTCTTGTATCCATTAACATTACTTATGGATTGGGATTAATTAGCCTTGTTTGACTTTCTCCCGATGTTGGAGATAACGAAATAGGCTTAACTCTTGATAATAATTGTATTATGATTAATGACTAGGATAGAAAGCCATGATTCTCTATCCTTACCATGAATGCCTCTTTTTAGTAATTGTTATCTTTAGTTGCTTGATTTACTTTTATCGTCATTTAAATTTCTTGTCATTTAGATTGTAGTCTTCTTAATTGCAAACCACGCCTTGAACCTCATAACCGATAACACGCATACCTCACTGCAATTCCTTTGAGAGACGACCTGAGATCTAATACTCTCGATATTTTTATTGGTTTGCACTTGTGACAAACAAAATTAAACTTTGATTGAGTATTATTTGTCAGTTTAGAACTACACTTGCAACGAGGTAATTTCTTTTATCGAGAAGAAAATTCTAAGACCACAATAATACTCCATCAATAATTCATCATAATCCCATCTGTTATCAAAACAATTAATGTCATTAATCTGTGAATGGGACAAAGCCACTATCCTCACCGTGGGCGGGACAAACTACCATCTCCACAATATTTATATCTCATTTAACAAGTTTTTATCAAAAAAAGATTCAATAAAACTCATTATACCCACCCCAACATATTCAAAGCCTTTAAAATAGTTATTAGACTCCATACGGAGGTTACAAGCTCGCCAAAATGGCTTAACAGTTAAAAATCAGCATTTGAAAATCTCCCAAATTCTTTTCACCAAAAAAACTCAAAAATCATTTTATTTTTCCAATCATAATCTTAATTGAAACGTAATTATTTATTCTAAAAATAATTACTTTAAATTCGCTAAAACTCCCCAAAACATAATCATTTCCATAGTTAACCAAAATCAAATAAGCTAATTCTTTAGTCCACTTTAATTTTATTACTTTAGATTTCATTAAAACTTCGCAAAAACATAATTCTTTAATTTGAAGTAATCAAGTTAAACATCAAGACAAAGTCTCTAGTCTTTATGAAAATAGTACCAGTTTTATTATTCTTATCATTCAATTTCATTCAAATTCTTATAAAATTTCGACAGAACCTCCCCTAAAACTTGGACTGTTGCACCCTTCAAGGGTTCCACAAATTTCAACAATTCACCAATCCCCCGTCAGCAACTTTTCAAAACACGGGATACTTGATACTCAATTTGTCACAATACCATTTAACAACTCATCCCACATCATTAATTAAAGAAAATCAAAATTTTCATCAAACTTTAAGTAAAGCACTACCATAACAACACCAGCTCAAAGAAATCATCATAATCAAGAATTTCAACAACCAATCATTTTCAAACAATCAAGAAACTAATCACAATTTATAACGATAAACAAACCAACTTCATTAATTAGTCATACAAAGCACCCATAATCTAATTGCTATTACTAATTTAATTTTATTGGCTTGTTATCTTTAATTGTCTTTAAGTTATTAAATTTTTTCATACATTAGGACAACAAACAAGTTCTTCAAATTCCAATCCACCCACCAAGAAACTTCAAGCATTGTTACTAATTAATTTTATTATTTGAGCATTTAATCGAACCCATTTATCCAAAACATTCCAATTTTATCCATAAGACTCACACGATCACTAAAAATATATTTTTCACATCGATATCGATTTATAACAATTCCTTGAAATAAAATAGGTTTAAGAAAAAGCCTCTACCTCAACGTGACTCAATTAGGTGATTGAACCAATGGTAACATAACAGCAGTATGACTAGCAGTTCTGATGACTTTCTGCAGCAGCGATAGCAACAAACGCAACATGTAGTTACGATAATTCAACCCTACGACATCAACACCTTAAAATCTTTAATAGACTAATAACAGAACACTAACGGTGAGGATTTCGAAACAAGAATACTTACTAATAACAAGGAAATGGAGCAACAGCTCCGACGATGGCTTTTGAAGAAACGTCAGTGCTGCTTTTCGATTGCCAGAGGCTCGGTGCAGCTTGCAACAGCGGTGAACCACTCCAGTTCTGGCGGTCTTCTCTCCCTCAAGTTTAGTTTTCTCCTCCTCTCAACTCATCTTCATGGCGAGCCTGATGGCAATAATAGCGGTGGCACAGTAGCTCCGCGACAGTGACGCGAATGCCTGTGGGGCCAGGGGAGACACTTTTCCTCTGTCACGTTTGTCCTCCCTGTGAGAGCTCCTCGTTCGTCTCTCTTCTCTACTGCGATGGTGACAACAAGGCTTTCCTCTGGTGGTGGCTTGAACGACAGCAGTGATAAGGCGTGGCGGCGCAGAACAATGCCACCTTCCTCCTCTTGGATCGCGTCTCTTTCTTCTCCTGATTGTGGTAAATACTTCAGTTAAGTCGGACAAGAGGTTGATGTCTTCTTTGGTCTTAACAAGCATCTTATCCACATACACTTCTATTAATTTTCCAAGGTGAGGTGAGAACACCTTGTTCATTAATCGTTGATATGTGGCTCTAGCATTTTTCAATCCAAAAGGCATTACTACATAATAATAGTTAGCTTTTGGAGTCATGAAAGAGGTCTTCTCTTGGTCCAGCTTGTACATCGGGATTTGGTTGTAACCTGAGTCTGCATCCATAAAGAACAGGTACCTATATCCTGAAGTTGAGTTTACCAAGGCATCAATGCTGGAAAAAGGGTATGGATCTTTGGGAAAGACTTTATTGAGGTCGGTATAATCAACATACATTCTCCATTTTCCACTCTGTTTCTTCACCAAGACTACATTAGCTAGCCACAAAGGATACTTTGCCTCCTTTATGAATCTGGCTTCTAATAAGGCTTGTACTTGTTCTTCTACAACTTGTGCTATTTTGGGCCCGAGTTTCCATCACTTTTGTTGGACAAGTCATGAGCCCAGGCAGACAGCAAGCTTATGACACAAAAGGTTAGAGTTTATCCCGGGCATATCCGAGGCTTTCCAGGTGAAGAGGTCGGAGTTTTGTTGTAAGAGATTAATGTGATTTTCTTTTAACTCTTTCTCGATGTTGGCTCCTATACTTGTTGTTTTTTCTACCTAGTCTCCGATTTGTACCTCTTCAATTTTTTCACCAGGTTGTGGTCGTAGCTCTTCTCGTGCTTGGACACCACCGAAATCAATTGTGTTGACTTCTTTATCCTTTATGCTTCCCGTAAATTTAAGCTCTCATTATAGCATTTTCATGCCAACCTCTGGTATCCTCTTATGGTGGCAATTTTCTCTGAAGTCGGAAATTTCATGTAGAGATGAGAAATGAAAATAACTGCAGCTAGTCGATTCAAAGTTGTTCGACCTATCAATGCATTGTAGATTGATGTTACGTCGACCACAATGTAATCTATGCTCAAAGTTCTGGACTTCAACCCCTTACCAAAAGTGGTATGTAAGGAGATGAAGCCGAGGGGTTGGATGGGTGTGTGTCCTAACTTGAAAAGACTATCGAAATAGGCTCTTTGCTCTTTCTCTTGTAATCCGAGCTTGTCCAGAGCAGGCTTGAATAAGACGTCAGCCGATCTCTTGATCTACCAAAGTTCGGTGGAGATTTGCATTGGCAAGTATCATTGTAATCACAACAGAATTATCATGTCACGGGGTTACTCCTTGGGCTTCTTCTTTGGTAAATGAGATTGTGGGTAAATCGAAAACTTCCATTCCTTCACCGACTTAGTAGACTTCTTTTAGATATCTTTTGTGAGAAAACTTGGTTATCCCTCCTCTTGATAATCATCCAACTATCATGTGGATGTGCCTATCAGTGGTTTGTGGTGGTCGATCTCGTCAACCCCTATCTTTATCACCTCTCTTCCTTTTTTCCAGATCGTCCGACCTTTCGGTGAGGTACCTTTCTAACTGACCTTCTCTAGCCAGTTTCTCCATCATATTTTTCAGATCATAGCAATCATTAGTGGAATGCCCATATAATTTATGATACTTGCAATATTCCATCCGACTTCTGGCTTTCTTATGGTTAATAGGATGAGGAGTTAGAAATTTTTCAATGTGGCAGATTTTCTTACAATTGTCGATAAGAGAAACTCAGAGTGGGGTGTAGTTATGATATCTTCGAGACTTCTATAAGATGTATTCCTCTTTTTTTCTTTGCTTCCTTATCTTTGTCCTGAGTTTGGTAGGGAGAATTTTGCCTTGGAACTGGCTCTCTAAGTCTAGAGTTCTCCTCTATGTTAATGTACTTCTCCGTCCGTTCTTGTACTTCATACAAGAGGTTGGATGTCACTTAGATATACATCGAACGGATCAATCAGGTACATCTGACTTTTAAAATTACTGAAGTAGTGTCTTGGGTCGGTCGTTTCGTCATACAGATCTATGTCGGGGCTTTTGAAGTTCTTAGGAACCCTAGGTCGCATGATCTCTTAAATGAACGGATCTTCTCCTCCAAGAGGGTTTTCCTCCTAATTCGCCTGATTACTCCGACTTCGAAGGTCAGCCTCTAGTTTCAAGAGATTTTCTTCCAACTATCATCGTCGTCGTACCTCTTTTCGTAAATCTCTTTTCACTTCTCTTTGTCGCTCAATTTCCTGCTCAAGTTGCTCTAATTGGTCATCGTGCTCGTGTACAAGTTCCATGATCTTTGTTGGATGACCTTCCGAATGGATTCGTTGTGGTGGAGGATTTCCTGATGTACCTTCTCCATTGGGACCACTCGCTCTTTCATGTTGTTGAGATATCATGAGTGCTCGATCATCATTTTGAGGTTTTGGTTCTAATTCAGATGTCGTGTGGCTGTCTTTGAACTAATTATCCACTATGATTGGGTGTAGACTTCTAAGTCCCTGGCAATTGTGCCAATATTCCGAAGATTACCTAAAACTGGGTTATTTTTAGGCCTAAACATGAGGTCCAGATTTCTTTTAAGGCAGAATCTGAGTTCTACTGGTGTCAAGGTACTACCGTCCAAATTCCTCGTGAGGAGGTGGAGGTGATACCTACAAGGGACTCCAAGGCTTAATTTAGCAAGGGTTTAAAGTAGGTTTTTAGTAGATTGGGTTCTGAATATACCTGAGGATGTTAGTATATTTATAATAGAAAGGATAACCAGCTTTTAGAGTAGTTCAACCTTTAATGGTGGGTAACTGTTCTTTTTTTCTAGAGAAGTTGTTGAGATCTCCCTTATAGATAAGTAGGAGATATCTTAGGAGTTAGTTACTTATTCACCTAAGTAGAGTTGAACCGTCGTCGTCACGCCCGACCTATATGAGGTCGAATAGGTGTAGTAGTTGAATCTCTTGAATAAATTTTTATTCATTTTGGGCTTGGTTATATCTTTGGACCAAGGTATAAACAGTAATAATATTATTCAAAGTTATTAATATTAGTCATTTATCACTACAAGAGACACGCCAAATAGCGGCGGTTTTTTATGAATTTGCGACGGTTTTAAATCGCCGCAAAACAAAATTCCAGCGGTTCAACAAGCGTTGCTTATTAGCGGGTGGAGATTTGATTTTACAGCGGTTACAATGAACCGCTGGCACAACCGCCGCAAATCAGATAACTGATTTTGCGACGGTTGCAAAACCGCAGCTATTTGGTAAGTGAATTTTTAAAAAAAAGCGACGGTTTCGAACCGCCGCAATTTCATACATGAGCTTTTAAAATGTATGGAAAGGCATTTATAAACTCATACCAAAGTAGTAGTTCAAATGGGAACAAGCATCAAATCATTCAACACTTTATAGTAATTATAATGAATAACTCAACACTTTATATTTACCACAAAACCACCTCTAATGTAAAGGACAAGTGAAGAACACCGTTGAAAAAAAAAACTTTTCTAGTGTAAACCTTTCTAAGGGTAAGTAATGCTCAATCTTAGAAAAAAAATATATAAATCAAATTAAAACTTAACAAGCAATGCACTACTTAATAATGTAAGAATGAAACATGATTCAATTGATCAAAAAGTACAAAAAATTTTAATTGATATATAAATGACCAATCAGATAAGCTTTACCACATATGTACTTTTTTCCGAACATCTACATCCATATCTGCATGATAGTAATTGGCTTCCTCTTTCCTGTAACTCCTTTGCAACTTAAAATTGTCTTGCCAACAAAAGGGATAAGTATCTACTTTACCTCACAAATAACATATGACATAGGATCTGAAGTATACTACATATAGCTTTATGCAGAAAAATAAAGAGAAAATGTGACTAGAAAAATACAAGACTGAACAAAATAGGTCAAGATCTTACCGTACAAAAACGGATGCAAATAATCTGAAAGAGAAAAAAGAATTACAAATGTAAAATTAACTCACTATATATTGATATAGATATGCATTCCAAGAGCAAAGACGACAGAAGGAATTTTATGTACCTATAGTGTAGCTTCGAATTTGCTTCCAAAATCCTAGAATAACGAGTTTCATATTATACATCGTATAGTTTAACCAAATCCTAAATGATAAATAATAACAACAAAATCTATAAGAGAGGTAAGTTACCACAGTAGTAGCGGGCTCTGTATGGATAAGAACAGAAAACGTTTTGAGAGATGTGGTCTAAGTAGCAAGCTCCCGGTCCACAGTGGTGCTCATGGCAAATAGCATGCAACCATGAGGGCTCAAATCCATAATAAGTGCTTTATGAACAAGACTGTATGCTATTGAATCATCAACATCCTTTTTTATTTGACGATTCCTTCCATCCAGTTTAATAATAAGATATAATATACTTAGAAAAATATATAATATACTTAGAAAATTAGGAAAATATACTTGAAAATAAATGAAAAACATTGCAGCCAGTTTAATAATAAGAAAATAAGGTAATTGTTAATGCAATTACTTACCCTCCCACCCATATCCAGTTTGGACAAGTCATCTTCATCATCACTATCCACTATTTCACGGTTATATTCTTGATACCCTGGGTAACATTCACAATAACTCTTAGAAATGAAATTGGGGTCTTTTTCTCGGCCATCTTTCTCCCTCAGTTGTTGAAGTCTCTGATCATCTCGCCTAAACATTGATCCCAAACCTCGATCTTTCTCTTCTAGTGTATAAATAAAAAATATGAGTTAACTATTTGTAAAAGCTCAGCAAAATGAATGACCAAATCTGACACTTTCTGCCACACACAGAAACATTAATCACTTAAGGAAGAAAATGAGGTACTTTCAGACCCTGTCCAGTTCAAGATTTATAATTGAAAAACCTTGGCAGCACTAATGCCAAAAATTAATTTACCGATAGAATGAAAAAAATGAGCTTCAGACTGTTGTTAAACTGTACCACTTGATAGGTAATATAATCTAAAGTGTCGAACAAGTTAGATTTAACAGGTTTCAACATTAAACTATTGTATGTGGAACCTGTAGCTAATAAATAAAACTTACAAAATCGCAACTTTCTGTGTTCATGCAATTGAAAAATCCAGAAATTCATTTCATCTCAGTTTAAATCAAATTCCAATAGCTACTCACATCATAAGTCTACTTTGACAAGTAAAAAATTAGTGCAAACTTCAGTGAAATGGTGTTTACAAATGCTTGAGTACTAAGAAATTGATCGGTAATAAAAGAAATTCATTTTTCTACAAATACATACACAAGGATCAAATACATTAATGACTAATTTTTATTAATTTTAGCACCAGGGAAGCAATAAAGTGTTGGAGCTCCAATCTTGTTAGGTAGTGTGCAATAAACAACCAACCAAGCAGCTATACGGAACAATTCTCAACCTTGAAATGAAAAAAATAATTAAATTTTAGCTTTACACAGAGAAGGACCATCTAGTACAAATGTATCACTTTGTTGAGGCATTTCATCAAACAACATAAGGACATGAGCCACAATGGGGCTCCCCATGTCACAATTCACAAACGCAAGAAGACACTTCAAAAAAAAAAGAGAAATTATATACGAACTTAATGTTCTGATTCTATCAGACCAACCCAAACACACAATAGTGGTACCTTCAAATCCTTTAACTCTATATAGTAACAATTAACTTGAATTATAGAAGATATAAACAAAATCTAAATCAAATTAACCTGAAAGCATAATCTGAACCAAGATATAGAAAATTTTGATGAAAATAGGGAACAAATATGGATGGAAGAACGAATATATCAACACAAGGATAAAAAGTGACTGTTAAATGATTTAATAACAAGATGTACATAAATAAACACTTGCAATGATTTCAGCAACTGCCCATCTTATAGACCAATTATGCTAATACCTTTGATTACTTCAGCTAACAACAGCAGATTAGATGGGATATAACAACTATACCAAATATAAAAGAACTCTTACTCAATTGCTTGAGGTAGCATTAAATCTATCATTACCAGCAATTGCATAAAGGAGAATCCCAGCATCAGTGACTGATGAACCAAAGCAACCAATAGTATCAAGTAAAGACGCATACGCCATAAGTTGGCTTCAAACCTACAACACCGCAAAAAGATGATGGCTATCTCACGCTTTCACCAGTATCACTTCCCAGTGATACCACACACTGCCTAGCAAAAACTGCAGGTGCCGATCCTCCTGATGATCCTCCTGGCACCCTAGAAAGATCCCATGGATTGGCTGTGACCTATTGAATGAACATACATATCAACTGATTAAACCAATCTCAGTTATAAATGGGCCATAGCAAGAACACAAGAATCCAGACCTCATAAATCTTAGCCAAATTTATAACACATCCATGAGTACCAGCAATGCAACCATGGTTTTAGAACCATGTAGCAAGTGCATAGTATCTAAAGATGTCTCAATTCAGAAACCTCAACAATAAAATTGAGCTTAATTTCTATCTGCAGTGAAATTTACAATCACTATCTCAAAATGAATCTAAAAAGAAAATTGTTTAGAGAAAGTTACACAATTCATTTCGCCCAAATTGGAACATGGAAAGAACAGACATAGACTTCAATCCGCACAATTAAAACAAAATGCAATGCAATACAATACAATATAATTAAGTATGCTCAGCACGAAATTAACTATAAGCTAGTTCTAGAAATAACAAAATCGCAAATACTTGAAATTAAACATTAAAGAAAATTGAAGAACCTGAAATGCAGAATCTTTAGTGGTGCTACCCATACCGAACTCATCTAGATTGGTCTTTCCAACAACAATGGCGCCAAGCTCCTTTGCCCTCTTTACGGCAGTTACGTTGAACGGCGACAGGTATCCTTCGAGAATGCGTGACCCGCCGGTGGATGGCATATCAGCAAATTGAAACTTAATAGCAAATATTTGTAAAAATTATTCTAACACTGCAAATTGAAACTTGGTTTAGATATTGAATGAAAAATGCTAGATAGATTCTCTATTGAGCTTTCTCTTCTTCTTTGTTAAAGCAAAACAATCAAATTAGTTCAAAAACCAAGAGCAAAACTAGATTCAGAGATTTAGAGTGAACAAAAAATTCAGAAAAAATAAAATAAAAAATAACAAACCAGAAGCAAAGGAGCAGAGCAGAAGAGGAAGGCATGAACAGCGAGCAGATCTAGGTCAAAAGTACGGTTTGGATTGGGTGAAGAGCCTTTCGCCTCTTGTAAAAACGTGAAACCTAGCAAAAAAAAAAGGTGAAGGAGAAAAATCTACGATGGTCATCGGTGGAGGCGACGGAGGTTGGAGGCGACGGTGGCAGGACGCTCGTGCAGCTGCAGTAGATTCGAATCACATACAGCACTTCACGGAGGAGATGGTGAGCAGATTTGACAAACTAGAGGAAACAGAGGGGCTAGCGTTTGAGCGACAACGAGAGAACTTGGGAAAGGAGCAAAGGCGGTGAAGGAAGCTGGAGAGGAAAGAACCGTGTGTTGTAACTTGGACGGGAAAAAATCAAAATGAGATAGATATTTGAGAAAGAAGAGTAGGTCGAATCCCTAAAAGAAAAAAAAAGTAAATAGCAGCTGTTCTCCCCAAAACCACAGCAAATTAGAATATCTAGCGGCTTTTCTCACATTTACCACAAAATCGTTACAACATTAAAAAAATAGCAACTATTTTCATAACCGCTTCTAATAGAGCGCCGCTATCTACCGTGCCTCTTGTAGTGTAAATGCTCTATCTAAAATCTATATGAATTGAAATATTATAAATGTTTTAATACACATAATTCTCTATATATAGTTTTTATGAATATTTAGTAATAAGATAAGAAAATAAAAATGAAATATAAAAGT
>NC_029786.2:74205896-74209685 GCF_000816755.2 Arachis ipaensis | reverse complement strand
ATAAAAAATAATGTATCCAATTATTTATATAATTACTTATATAAAGGTATTTTGGAACAATTAGACAAAAAGTCATTAAATTTTAATTTGCTAAAAGTAGTTTTACTTTTCAAGAAATACAACAACAACAACAAAGTCTTGTCCCACTAAGTGGGGTCGGCTACATGAATCAAATAACGCCATTGTGCTCTGTCATGTATCATATCTACAGAGAGACCGTTTACACGTAGATCTCGTTTGATCACCTCATGGATGGTCTTCTTAGGTCTTCCTCTGCCTTTCGCCTCTTGTCCATCTTCCATCTCATCCACCCTCCTGACTGGATGTTCTATCGGTCTTTTTCTCACATGTCCAAACCACCTGAGACGTGATTCAACCATCTTTTCCACAATGGGTGCTACTCCAACTCTCTCCCTTATATCTTCGTTCCTTATTTTATCCAAACATATATGACCACTCATCCATCTCAACATCTTCATCTCTGCTATACCCAGCTTATGTTCATGCTCCCCTTTAGCTTCCCAACACTCCGTACCATAAAGTATAGCCGGTCTTATAGCGGTGCGATAGAATTTACCTTTAAATTTTAAAGGCACTTTTTTGTCACATATAAAACCAGATGCACTCCACCATTTTGACCAACCTGCTTGGATCCTATGATTTACATCCTGTTCAATCTCTCCATTATCCTGTATGATGCACCCAAGATACTTAAAACTTTTAACTTTTCGTAGGCTGTTTTCTCCAATCTTCACCTCTATATTAGGGTTTTCCCTTCTCAGACTGAACTTACATTCTATATATTCCGTCTTACTACGGCTTATGCGCAGACCAACACTTCTAGAGCTTCTCTCCATAACTCCAACTTATTTAGGTCTTCCCTTGACTCTCCCTATAAGGACGATATCATCGGCAAAAAGCATGCACCATGGCACAGGCTCTTGGATGTGCTATGTAAGTACTTCCAAGACTAATGTGAAAAGGTATGGACTTAAGGATGATCCCTGGTGTAATCCTATACCAATAGGAAATTCCTCTGTCACACCACCTTGAGTCTTCACACTAGTTGTGGCCCCATCATACATGTCTTTAATTGCACGAATATATGCGATCCTTACTCTCCTCTTTCCTACAATCTTCCATAAGACCTCCCTTGGTACTCTATCATACGCTTTTTCCAAATCAATAAACACCATATGTAGATCCCTTTTATTACTACGATACCTCTCCATCATCCTTCTTAAAAGGTATATTGCTTCAGTGGTAGATCTGCCTACCATAAATCCAAATTGGTTCTCTGTTACTTGTGTCTCTTTTCTCAACCTCCGTTCTATCACCCTTTTCGATAACTTCATGGTATGACTCATAAGCTTGATCCCTCTATAGTTTCCGCAACTTTGTATATCCCTCTTATTCTTGTAGATAGGTACCAAGGTGCTCTTTCTCCACTCATCAGGCATCTTGCTTCTTTGACCTTAAAATCTCATTAAAAAGCTTGGTTAACCAGTTGATGCCTTTTTCTCCAAAACCCTTCCAAACCTCAATCAGGATATTATCAGGTCCTACTGCCCTGCCATTTTTCATCCGCTTTAGAGCCTCTTTTACCTCGAAGTCTCGGATCCTCCGATAGTAGTCAAAGTTTTGATCTTCTTCCCTTGTGCATAACCGACCAAGGCTCGGAAGAGTCTTCTGTCCCTCATTAAATAACTCGTAGAAGTAGCTCTTCCACCTTTCATTAATCTTCTCCTCTTGAGCCAACACCTCTCCATCCTTATCCTTTATGCACTTAACATGATCCAAATCTCTCGTTCTTCTTTCACGGCTCTTTGCGATTCTATATATACCTTTTTCTTCTTCTTTCGTACCCAAAGACTGGTAGAGACCCTCATATGCTCTTGTTCTTGCTTCACTTACAGCCACTTTTGTCTCTTTCTTAGCCGCCTTATATTTTTCCCAGTTATCTGCATTGTGGCATAGAGACCACTCTTTAAAGCACTCTCTTTTTATCTTTATCTTATCTTGTATACTCGCATTCCACCACCAGGACTCCTTGTCTCTTGGTTCTATTCCTTTAGATTCACCAAAGCTTTCTTTTGCTGTTCTTCTAATAACTTCTGCCATCTCTCTCCACATCTCTTCCGCGCTTCCATTCCCATCCCACTTTGCCTCTTCTCCTATCCGTCTTAGGAAGCTTCTTTGTTCCTCACCTTTCATCCGCCACCATCTCGTCCTTGGGTTTTTCGTATGATGTCTTTTCCTCAACTTTTGCTCAACACAAAAATCCATGACGAGCACCCTATGTTGTGTTGTCAAACTCTCTCCCGGAATAATTTTACAATTAATGCAAAATTTCCGGTTGACTTTCCTCAACAAGAAGAAGTCAATTTGAGAGCTTGTCATGCCACTCTTATAGGTTATAAGATGTTCGTCTCTCTTTTTAAAACATGTATTTATAGTGAGAAGATCAAAGGTTGAGGAAAAGTCCAAAATAGTTTTACCCTCGGCATTGATCACCCTGAAACCATGGCCTTCGTGAATATTCCTATATCCAGTCACTTCTCTCCCAACATGGCCATTTAAATCTCCTCCTAAGAAAATCTTATCTCCCAAAAGTATGTCTTGAACCAAACTCTCTAAATCCTCCCAAAACCTTATCTTGTGTTGTTCGTCCGAACCCACTTGCGGTGCATAGGCGCTAATCACATGGAAAGCACCTCCTTCCACCACAAGTTTGATAGAGATGGTCCGATTTCCCACCCTCTTAACATCCACTACATCCTTCTTCCACTGCTTATCCACAATTATTCCAACCACATTCCTATTCTTCACCTTTCCTGTATACCAAAGTTTGAAACCAGAAGTATCCAACTCCCTAGCCTTCGCACCAACCAATTTTGTTTCTTGTAGGCACATAATGTTAATCTTCCTCCTTGTCATGGTGTCCACCACCTCCATGGACTTTTCTGTTAGAGTGCCTATATTCCATGTCCCAAATCTCAACCTTCTGTCGCTCCGACCTTTACCTTTTACTTTGTGAACTAGCTTATTTTACTTTTCAAGAAATAGTTTATTAAAATTAAATTTTAAAAGACAACTTTTTAAAGATTATAGTATCTATATATTTAGTAAATCAGACTAAAAATATTTTTTAATAAACACAAAAAAAACACCTTTAGTTAAAGAATGTAAATATAATAAGTATGTGATTTTTTTATTTATTAAACACAAATAAATAAAACACCTTTTAAAAGAATTTTACAAAACCAACCCTAAATATTGTGTAAACATAATGTGATAGGAGACTAAATGGTGTGATAATAGTCTCTTCGAAGAATTATAAAAAAAAAAATTTTCCCCATAATACGACCAAACAAATACACAAGTGAAAATTACTGTGTTTGGATTTACTATAGAAGTAATTTGTTCAAAATTAAAAGTAGTTAAATCATTTGAATACAACAAATATAGTTATGGACAAGTATTTTTTAAATTACAATTACAATTAAAATTACTAAAAATCTATTAAATCAATTTTTTTTACTAAATGTATAGAACAACAACAAATATGAGGTTAGTCTACATAATAAGTATTTTACGCTCTATTTAAAAGATTTTGAATTCTGGTCCTAAGACTTGTTTGGTTAAGCTTATAACTAAATTTTTTAAGTGATTTTTCAAAAATTTATTTTAAAAAAGAAAAAATAGTTTAATATTTGAATATCTTATATAAAAATAATTTTTTATTTAATAATTATATTTGAATATAATAATATAGTTTTTTATTATATT
>NC_029786.2:74205433-74205819 GCF_000816755.2 Arachis ipaensis | reverse complement strand
TTAAAAAATAAAAATTGTAGTTTTTTTAAAAAAAAATGTCTTTTCACTCTTAGTCATTTTACTTTTATTTAAAGATTTTGCCAAATACACTAATAATGAAAGAGTGGAGTACTTTGATCAAATGGAAGCCACTCACGTAAATACATAAAGACGTCTAAAATATCTTTTTTTAAAGATATTTTTTAGTAATTAAAATTTAACACATAATTCGATTAAATCATGTTATTTTTGTCAAAATTAGGCCAAATAAATTAATTTAACTGAAAAAATAGTGAATCAAATCTTGAATTAATCTAAATTAATATTATTTTTTATAGAAAATTACTACAATACTCTTATTATAAAAAATAACTAAAATACTCCTAATAATATATATATATATATGT
>NC_029786.2:74200366-74205343 GCF_000816755.2 Arachis ipaensis | reverse complement strand
TCAAATAGAAATTCGAGTGATGAACCAGAGAAGATTAAATCACAGAACGGAGTGAAAGGAAGATTAATGGCGGCAACAATTTGGAGAAGAAATTTAGGTTTGGTTTCGCATGAAAATCTGTTTCCTCGTAACGATTGGGAGCGAATTGAAAAGGATGGGGCGAATTGGAAAGATACGAAAGTATACAGTACTTATATACTCTACTATTTCAAATAGGAATTGAAGACACACAAATATAATATCATATAAAGTACAATAATAGGCACAAAACATGACAAATTCGAAACTAATAGGATAAAAAAAATACAATACAATACATTATACTGACATCAACATAAACAAGTACTGGGTAGGTACTTAATTTTTTGTGTATACAATATTCAAATTTTACATTAAGATAATTTATTAATTTAGCAACTTTGAATTAATTTAAGTTATTTTTACCATACCATTAAACTATTTCACGTTGCAATGGTGTGAAACAGCAAAACTTTAAATAAAAGTAAAAGTCTTTATCATTGAAAATTAAGTATGAAGTATTAAGAGATTTTAGTCACCTGAATAAGTGGAAAAATATTGTAAGAACATCATAAATTATAAGAGTAATATGGTATAATAATTTTTAATTTTATCAAAAAAAAGTAGTATAGCATGAATAAAATTGAAGGGATATAAATTAAGATTATTATTTTTCTATTATATAATTTATAAAGTGAAATGTTTAACTACTCTCAACTTAAAATCATGAGTTTAGAATTAAATACATTATTCGGCAGAAGTGTATATAAAACAGTGGCTTATATATTTGAGGACAGGATGTTGTTTGGTGTTAACAAAGAAAGATGTCATTGGAGAGTGTTAAGAAGAGATAATACATTTAATGTGAATAACCTAAGTTATTATTATGAGTGTTAATTTTTGTAGGAAAGTGAAACATGAATTTTTGGTTTGACATTTATCAGTGAACGTCTATAAACTTTTTGAGAGGTAAAAATCTAGCTATATTGGTATCTCAAGAGTGAACATTTAGTTGATATTTCCTTTGAGTATTAATTTTGCAATCTTTTAAGTTTAATTTTTCTGTTGTTGTAAGGTTTTTTGTGTTTGACTTGATTAATTTTTTATTAATTATTTATCCTTGATGGCATGCCAAAAAAAATTTAATTAATTAAAGATCAATTTTTGTACATTTTTCCCTTCTTGGATGGAAGTTGTAACTCAATAATAATAATAAAAAAAAACAGGAAAACTTATATGCGGAAAAAATAATCAAATAATAAGATAATTGGATAATGCACCTTGCTATTTCATGTATCAAACAACACTTTGGTCTAAAATAAAACTAATATTTTTTCTATTAAATAGTAAACGGCAAACAAATTAAAAGAATTTAAATATAATTATTTTAAAAGTCAACCTTAAGTGTTTGTTTGGACGTTATTATTTTGATAAAAAAAAATTTTTATTGAAAAAAGATTTTTTTTTTATTTTTTAGTGTGTTTGACAAATTTCAAGTAATAAAAGTAAAAGCACTAGAAAAATAAAAAAAACATCTTTTTTAAGAAGCTGTAATTTACATCTAAAAGATATTTTTTTCTTAAAAAAAAGATATTTTTCATGTAATAAATAAACAAAAAAATATTTTTATATTATTATATCCAAACATAATTAATAGATAAAAAAAAAATTTTTTGCATGAGATACCCAAACATAAAATTACTTCTACTTTTCTATAAGATCTTTTAAAAAAAATAACTAAAAAAATTTTTCTAAAATTTTACCCAAACAAGTCCTAAGTCCTTAAAGCTTAAGCGACAAATCAAGGCTTGGAGACATAGTAGTGGAAGGTTCATCTGGCTTTGGATTCTGATCATGAGTATCATCAATCCTTGTTGGGTTGTTATTGATGGCTGAATTAGAAGTAGAAGCAACATTTGTAGAAGAAACTCCTAATAGGGGAATAGTTCTACTGCCACCGTTATCATCTTCTCTAAACAAATTCAAATTTGAAGAACCTCCTCCATTTAGTTGCAATCCCTCAAGCATCCCTGACCGTGACCAATTATGGTTATTATGATCAAACCTAAGACGAGACCAAGGATAAGAATTAGGTTTGTGAATCATGGAGTCGATCCTTACCCCAAGTGCCCTATTATATAAAGGGTGAGAGGTCAAGCTAGGGTAAGTAGAATAATAAGGAAAGTGAGGGTGACCAAAGCCAGATGCGTCGATTGCTTGGCGACGTTTCGCTATGGCGCGCTCCTGTTTGTGTGCGTTTTGGTGCCCTCCTAGGGCTTGCGAAGACGAGAAATTTCTGTTACAGAAGTTACAAGAGAAGGTTCTAGACTCTGAAGTAGTCTTCTCCTCGGTGTTTTTATTCTTTCCTTCATCAATGTTGTTAGCCAAAGAAGGCGAGGATTCTTTCGTCACCCTCTTTCCCGGGTTGAAAAAATCGAGCTCCTGCACTTTCGAAGAACAACGAAGCGATGAATCATCGTTCGAGAGCTTTACAAATGCCAACATCGTTCTCGAATTGGAGGCTTGGTCCACCAGTTCGGTTGCCAAATCATTGTCCCTCGTATTGTTGGTGTTATTACCACTCCCTTCAGAGATGCTAGAGGATTTAGAAGGACATGCATCCGAATTTTGTGCTGCCATGGCTCAATACAGTGAGAAGAGGTATTTGGATTTTGAAATTTGAATTTGAATCAAGTGGTTTTCAGATAGTGATGAGAACGTTATTTATATAATGAAACTTGTATAGGGTTAGTTGATTAGAGTTTATAATTGTACTCAACATTACAAGGTTTTATCTTGATTTAATAAATATATTGAGATCTTTACAATTATGATTATTACCAAGGGTTCTACTTTTCCAATCAATATCTTTGTATTAATTCAGGAAATCTTCGAATTAAAGTTGATTGATTGATTATATGATTCGGAAGCGTTGTGTACATAGTTGCCAGTAATGTTTATTTATTTTTTGTATGATTTAAATGTAAAGTTCATCATTATATGCTACTTTAACTCGAAGCCTTTAGTGCAAGTTGATAAAACTTGGTCAATTTTAATTTGGAAAAATATGGGAAGAAAATGAAAATACTAAATAATGTGAATAATGAATATATTGGATGTTTATTTTACTAGGTGTGTGGATGATTATTCTAATATTAAGATTTAGGTGAATAATTTAAAGGTGTAGTGTATTTTAATTTGATTAGTGATTGTTTATGTTGTTTAAAAAAGTTATTGGTTATTACCTAGCATTACATATATTTTGTAAGGAAAGTAGTTCTGTTTGAGCCACAATCAAACACTAAGGCCATTTTGAATAAACAACTTAAATAAGTTCTTTTGAAAAAATAGCTTAAAGTATAAGGTATATTTTTTTTGTTGAGGTTATTTTTTTAAGAAAATGATAAAATGACTTATTGAAGAGGAGGAGTATATATATATTTTTATTTTTTTAAAAAATTATAAATTAATTTTTTAAAAAATTAAAAAAAATTTTAAAATAATACCAAACATACTGTGACTTTTCATAGTTTAAAAGTCAGAAAAAATAGCTTCTACTGCTTTCTAAACAGAGCCTAAATTAAATTGTGCGTGTATCCTCTGATTAATGAAGAATTAGTCTTTTTTTTTAAATAAAAAATAAATCCCTGATAATTGTACACATATATTTGATTTGTATTTACATATACGTATGAGATTTGAAAGCATCAACACTTAAAAAGGAAAATAATTATCTAGCCGTATTTATTATGTACAAGGAATAATGGCTAACTATAATGTAACTTACTATGGTGTACAGCTCCCTAGAAGAAAGATTTCGAAAGAATTTTTTATGTCCTTTTTTATTACACTAATACTAGCAAATATACCTTGTACTATTTAATACACGTATTGAAATAAATTAGAAGATTTAGAAATTTCAAAATTTTTTCAAATCTCGTTTAATCTAATTTATTAATAGATGATCATTTTCTTCTTTTTTTTTATGGACAAGTAGATGATGATATTTGATGTATTGTTGGAAGCTTCGAAACACGGGTATTTTGTTGAATTTCGGATACCACATTTATCGATATTTGTTCAACAAATATATCTACTGCGTCTAACTATCTTAATAAAAAAAATTAAATATATTTGAGACACATTTAAATACCATCATATATTAACGATATTCTGTGTTTTTGTCCGAATTTATATAAGTATCCATGCATTATTATAAGTTTAAATTAAAGTCATTTGCTTTTTATGTCTGGTATATACTTCACACTTGGCCACAGTTAAACAAAGTCATCAAAAGTCAAAACTTTCTACAATTAAATATGAAATATCGAAATCACCCATCCCACTTCACGATAAATATGCACAAATTTTGTATGAATACTAAAAATAGTCATCACAATAATTTTGTACTTTTATTCATGTTTTGACGATAAATGTAAATCTAGTTTATTTATATTATTTATGAGGTTTGATTATAAATATAAATTAAGCTTGATTATATTATTCATATAAGTTTGATTATGGATGTGAATTTAGTTGATTATTTTATATACAAAGTTTGATTATAAATATGATATAAAATTATTTTAATAATTAATTTTTTATGTGGGTAACTGATAAAAATTACTCTATACTTAAAATAAGTGTCATTTTTATCTTTAAATAATTACTCAAATCAATATATCATATTTTTAAAATTAAACATTTTAGTCCATCAAATTTAAAAATATTCAAAACAATTATCAATGTTTAATTTTATTGGACAATATAGTCTTTTTTGCGTTAATTACTAATAGTGAATACTGCTAACGTGAAATGTTAACTCATACATGTGACCGTTAAGTATCTACGTATCCAATCTGGACAAATCAATTCTTAAAATAAAGTACAAAACAATCCTTAAAGAGTTAAAAAAATTCTCAAAACAGTTCCGAAAAATTTTAAAATTTTTTAAATAGT
>NC_029786.2:74198908-74199678 GCF_000816755.2 Arachis ipaensis | reverse complement strand
GAGATAGGAATGACATGTAACAGCTATTTCAAAATATTATTGAATTGCAGTTAACCAATTGATACATGAACTTATGACCTATATAAAATAGACATGCATTCATTATATGCATTTGTATAAATTGTCTGGATATACTTTGTATTATTGTGACTTTTTTGCTAATTAGTTTATGTGTGATTTGTTTGTATATTTGAATTGAGTGATTTGCTTGTGTTTGTTGCTTTAAGAATTTTTTTATTTTTGGTGACTGAACATAACACAAAAAAAAAGACCTAAGAAAAAGAGTAGTATTTCTCTCTAATAATAATGTCTAAATTATTAGGAGGCAGTAACCATTCTAGATACACCTACTTGTTAAATCAGCCGCTTTATTTGCTGTTCGCTGAATGAGCACTAAAGTAGCTGTCCAATTGCGCTGGAGCATCTCTTTGATTTTGTCAAGCAGATCAGAGTCATTCCTAATCATGCTGGTTGTGCCTCGCGAAACAAAAAAAAATGCTGGTTGTTGCTTTAAGAATATGTTAAAGGTTGATGTTGACTAAGATTTATTTTAAGAATTATAATTTGAAGAAAGTAACTAATTGTTTAAAGTAGATTGAAATTTTTTTTAAAGATTTAACAGAAATAAATATTCTTAAGATATTAATTAATTATATGCATTTTATTCCTTATTTTTACGACATTTTTATTTTCTACTAAAAATGAGCAGTTTATTCTCATCCCAAAATTTTCCAATTCTTTCAACAACAAACATGAAGACGTATTGCAAA
>NC_029786.2:74195616-74198488 GCF_000816755.2 Arachis ipaensis | reverse complement strand
TTCTAATAATTTTTATATATATTTAAAATATATTCATGAATAAAATATATAAAATATAATTGTTTTAATGAATTTACTTAATATGTTATAATTTTAATATCATGAGAAAAATAAATAAATTTTAAAATAATTTACTTTCATGTATGTACTATAATATATTAAAATTTTTTTTGTTATTATAAATATTAAAGTATTTTTATATGATAATAGGTGTGAAAATTAAGAGAAAAAATATTTAAAAAGAGAAAAAAGTTTAAATATTTGAAAATTTAGAATTTTATTTAATCAAAAAGTGATTGACAATAATATTTTTTCTTTGAAGCAGGAACACTTTGTTGAGTTGTTGTGTTTACGTGTGGGATATATTTCGGACACGATTCTCATCGACACTCGTCCAATATGCGTATCTGTTGTGTCCAACCTATTTTAATAAAAAATAAAAAATTCTTCTTCGAATACATTTGAACATACCTAAATACCATCACGTGTCGGTCTGTTTAGTCTTATTATTAATATGTATTCTTGAAATGAGTTTAGAAATAATATATATTATTATTTATTAAAATAAAAAATATTTTAAATTGATTCACCCAAACAAATTATTTAAAGATGAAAGTTACACCAATGTTCTAATTATATTGGCAATTGTACGAAGGTGTTATTGTACAAGGGGACTTAAGTTGTTTTAATGGGAGCAGGAGGTGGGATAATAAAAAAGGTAAGGAAAAAGAGATTAACACAATATTTTCTTCAGATAAAAATACTTAAAACGCCTTTTTTTTAAGATGTTTTTATGTTGTGT
The DNA here is from genome assembly GCF_000816755.2 of Arachis ipaensis. Classification (NCBI taxonomy): domain Eukaryota; kingdom Viridiplantae; phylum Streptophyta; class Magnoliopsida; order Fabales; family Fabaceae; genus Arachis; species Arachis ipaensis. The sequence goes on along the minus strand of NC_029786.2, from coordinate 74,197,686 downwards.
TTTAATTGGTTTCTATATAATTTATTCGGTGTTCCTCATTACATACTATTAAATTCCTCAAAAAATTTTCTTTCCAAAAACAATAAAAAACATTTAGTTTGATCCATAAAATAAAAAATATTAAAAAATTTTATTTTTATAAAAAAAGCCAATAATTTTTTTGTTTACTTTTTTAAACATATTTACTTTTATCTGATTAGAGTGTGGATCCGATTCGATCCAATCCGGTCGTCTTACAAATAAGATCATATCCTCAAATTACAGATCAGATACGGATAAATACTGTGAATTTATATGGATATGATCTAATCTATGAACACTCCTAACTACTACTATAAGTTCATTGTTGCAAAAGAATGCTTCTTTTATTATAAACCATTATTAAATCTTAATTACCATTAGAACAGCTTAATTGTCAACAAAGAGATAATACTTATTGGTCTACTTGAACCATTATTAGATAATACTTATTGGTGTGAACTGGTGCAAACCAAACCAAGAACCTGGAGCAAAAACAACCTCTACTTGCCACTTAACCATTACACTTCTAAATATTATATTTGACAAATACTAATTATATAGTATACATAAATATCTAATTTAATTTAATTTTTATTTTTTCTATTTTAAAATTAATTATATTTTAATTATATACCATTATTAATATAAATATACATTTCACTAAAAAATTATTAATTTACTTGATCTATTTTATTGCTAGTATTGTGATTAAGGTTATTTGTTTTGATGTTAGTGTTAAAATCTACTGATATTATAGTTAGATGATAGGCTTTGTGAATTAATTATTTTCTTATTGTGTCAAAATAAGATACTATTGTAGTATTAAAATTTTATGATTTTTTTATATTAGTTATTTTTAGAAGTTGAGACTTGATTCTTCATAAAATGTTAGTGAAGATATGTATTTCAAATTTTAATTTTAAGTTTTTAACTATTTTATATTTTATATTTACGTGAGACCGATTTTATCGGTTCAACCAGTGATTTATCGGTTGAACCAATAAACCAGTGAACCAGTGATTTTATATTTTAACAATTGAATTTTTTTTTACCTTATTTTTTTTTAACTAAACACTTAAAACCCTAATATAAGTCACGGGTATCTAAGTTAAAAAATCAAACTAAGTAAATTGAAACTTTAAAAATCAGATTAAAGATTGAATATAACTTCAAAATAGAACTTTAACTTATGTAGTAATTAATTTAGAGAAATGCTAGGGAGCCAGCAATTTTGGTGTTTTGTAACCATCAATTGGCCATCAATAGCGTTTTTAATGGTGTGAGATTACATCTAATGGTGGGAAATCACTCACTTTTGTTTTGATGGTTAAGTGCTGGCCAGAAAATACAAAAATTGCTGGCCCCTAGACTTTTCCATTAATTTAAATGAGAATCAAATAAATCAAAATTCAACATAATTTTTATCAATGTTTTCAAATTCGAAATTTCTATACCAAAATTAACTAGGATTTTTCTTTAAATTAAAAATTTAATGAAATAGTGACTTTAATTATCTTAACCAGTGTCCTAATTAATTATTTTTATGTCTTAAAAAAACTGTATATGAGAAGAAAATAATTAATTGGGAAATTCACTTAAATAAATTGTTTCACCTTCAAAATTACCTAAATACATTGTTTCCGAAACGAAGACGCAAATGCATTGTTTCACATATCTATAGAAACCGCTACTGCCAATCCGCTGCTGCCAGCCGCGGATTACATTAAGCTGTGGCAGCATGGAAACCGCTGTTGCCTGCCGCGGTTTCTGCATGATTATGGTTAGTCATAAACCGCTACTACCAGTAGCGATTTATGTTCATTGGGATATATGTGTAATCCGCTAGAAGCAGCAGCGGTTTATATTGAGTATAAAAACAAATAATAAAACTAATCTTTATCTTAAAAAATAATTACAAAATAAATAATTAATGGTATATACTATTTAAATAATATCATAAATAAAAAAATTTAATTTATCATTTCACAATATAATTTAAAAATATAAATATGCATGTAATAAATTTTTTATTTGTATTTATTATTAAAA
>NC_029786.2:74194009-74195033 GCF_000816755.2 Arachis ipaensis | reverse complement strand
AATATTGTATTTTTTATTTGTAATTTGGTCTTACTTTAAATAATAAATACAAATAAAAAATTTATTACATGCATATTTATATTTTTTAAATTATATTGTGAAATGATAAATTAAATTTTTTTATTTATGATATTATTTAAATAGTATATACCATTAATTATTTATTTTATAATTATTTTTTTAGATAAATATTAGTTTTATTATTTGTTTTCATACTCAACGTAAACCGCTACTATTTCTAGCGGTTTACACACGTGTTCCAATGCACATAAACCGCTACTGGTAGTAGCGGTTTATGACCAACCATAATCATACAAAAACCGCGGCAGGCAATAGCGGTTTCCATGCTGCCACAACTCAACATAATCCGCGGCTGGCAGTAGCGGTTTCCATAGATGTAAGGCCCACATCGGTTGGAGAGGGGAACGAAGCATGCCTTATAAGGGTGTGGATACCTCTCCCTAGCACGACGCGTTTTGACGAGTGAGTGTGGGGGCTTCGGCTATCATCCCTATTGTCAAAGGCAAAACCGTGAGGCCTTGTGTGCCAAAGCGGGCAATATCGTGCTAGCGGGTGGTCTGGGCTGTTACAATAGATCTGTGAAATAATGCATTTGCATCTTCGTTTTGGAAACAATATATTTACGTAATTTTAAAGGTGAAACAATTTATTTAGGTGAATTGCCCTAATTAATTTGTCTACTTTAATAAATAGTTATTTTACTAAAATGAAAGAAACTATTTTTTTAGAATTTTTTAAGAACTAATTAATATTATATATATATTTTGTTACACTACATTTAGTTATAAAAATTTTATTTATTTCTAATGCTTATATTAAAAATAAAAAAAAATTTAATTAGTGAATTTTAATCTATAATATAATAATATAGTAATTATTTTATATATTGTACAAATATAAATTAATTAATTTTTTATTTATAAAAATTTTAAGAGCTTGTTTTATATATATATATATATATATATGTGTGTGTGTGTGAGATATATTTTTTTTTATGTATAAT
>NC_029786.2:74193051-74193977 GCF_000816755.2 Arachis ipaensis | reverse complement strand
TATTACCTTTTTTGTTTTAGTCCAAATTAAATATTTTTTATTGTTTTTGAAAAGAAAATCTTTTGAGAAATTTAATAATATGTGATGAGAAACGCCGAATAAATTATACAGAAACCAATTAAAACACAACATGAAAACATCTTAAAAAAAAAAATGTTTTAGGCGTCTTTATCTGAGTGGCCTCCTTACAGTAAATTTGGGATACATGGTGCATTTGGTGTTAAGTGAACTATAATGGTGCATTTGGAGTAAAATGAACTATATTTGCCCTTGTTAGATTGTTAGATTTGCTCCCACTATATTAGAAGAATATACAATTATATATGTAAAACTAGTGTATGTATTTATATAATATATGAAAAATATCTATTTAATTTATATTTTTATTAGGTTTAATTATTTTGTTGGTCTCTATAGTTTTACTAAATTTTTAATTAGGTTTTTATACTTTTTTTTTCTTTTAATTGGGTCTCTACACTACTTTTAATTTTGTAATTACGTCCTTTTTATGTTAAAAATATTAAAATTAACATAATATTTTTACTAAAATACATGTGATCAAAGATTTAATTAAGTTTTTAATTATAAATACCTTTAATTTGCGAAAAAAAATTCAGTTAATTCTAATATTTTTTAAAAAATAACATATATATTTAAACTCTTATTCATTTAAGGATTAGAAGGATAATTAGAGAATGAACTAATTCTCTTAATCATTAGTCATATTTTCTTATTCTATATTATATTTGGTGAATTATATGGTAAAAATGTAAGTTTACAGATCTTTCTTTTTATGGGATGAAAGAGAAATTGAAAAAAGTAGGACTCACACTTTGAATAACAATAAAATAATAAAAAATAACTATAAAAGGGATTTATTTTCTCTTTCTATACCACTTCAATCTGTATAGTAGATTGTCTCATTA
>NC_029786.2:74171281-74192993 GCF_000816755.2 Arachis ipaensis | reverse complement strand
TGATTAATAAAAATTAACATGTTATAATGCAATTATGTAATTGCAAATAAAATAAATACCTATTTCATTATTTCATTAAATGAATAAATAAAAAAAATTAATTCAAAAAATCGTCAAATTTTTCTATTAACATTAAATGTCTATTATTTGATTTATAAATAGAGAATTCGGCATGAAAATACTTTCCTAAAACTTTATTCACGTAAATCTTATTAGATGTTTATCATTTAATTTGATTTATTTTTATTAACATTAAATGTCCAAACCTGATTCACAAAAATATTTAAAGCCTATTTTATACTAAAAATCTGATTCACGAAAATTTAGCGAATGAAATGCTGAGTATTGTTAGATATATTGATAGTAATTACGTCGAATTCATAAAGTTAAGTAATTACCGGCGAATTTTAGTTTTCAACGGTAAATTCGCCGATAATATTTGGAGGGAAAAAATTAAATTGGCGCGTTTTTTATCGTCAGATATATCGTCGAATTTTTTCGACGGTAATCTTAATTAGTGAAATGCTGTGTTTTGGTGATCCGCAACGGTTTACCGTCGGATCTTTTCGACGGTAACAGGACGTAAATTCAAATTACGAATCTTCTTTCTCCTCGTTTTAGATTCACCCACTCTCTCACTTTCTCCACTCTCTCACTCACCATTGTCTACCACTGTCACCGCCGAGACCACCACCATCATAGCTTCCTCTTTGTCACTGTCAACCTACTGCCGACATCTCCCTTTCTCCTTCTTCTCCTTTCTCCTCGCGTCGTTAAACCACCGTCGCCCCCACCATTAACGCGTTGCTGCTGCCCACCAGCCTTCGACGACCACCTTTCTGCTTCTTCTAGCTCCGACAACGTCATAGTGCCACTGCATCTTCACCTTTTCTTAGTTCTCTCCTAGTTTTGCATTCCAGGTTTCTTTAAATTATTTTTCTTTCTTCTTCAAATTATGTTTTGGTTAGGTTATTTCATTATTCTAATTTTAGTTAGTTAACTTAATTAGAGTTAATGTCTAAGTAGATTAATGTCATCACTCAACACTTGGGGGTATGTAAGTTTTATTTGTTGCTACTCAAGATACTTCTTATGACATGAGTGGTGGAGTGTCTCAATTTGGAAGTTATGGCTATGAACAACCTCCGGCTGAACAGGTTAATTATATGGATAATTCTTCAAGACCACCTAATAATGACCCCTTTTTCAAGACAAATAATCCGAGGTGGAGAAATCACCCAAAATTTGGATTGGGTAATCAGAACTAAAGGCAATTCAATTTCAACAACAACAACTTTCCCTAGAATAATTTCAAGCATCAACAGCAACCTCCTCAATGACACAATCCACCCCCAACTCCTCAGAATATGTCAGTATTGGAAGCAACCCTGGCAAAACTCTCTAAAACTACAAACAGTTTCATGCAGGAGACTAGAGCTTCAATTAAAAATTTGGAGGTTCAAATAGGTTAGTTGAGTAAGCAAGTTATTGAAAGGCCTCTTAATACCTTTCCCAATGATAAAGTTTCAAATCCAAGAGAGGAATGTAAGGCCATCTATGTGATAAATGGAAAAGTGGTAGATACTCGACTCTCTAGTGATGAGAGACAAGCTAAAGAAGTTATAAAAGAAGCCAGAGACCTTGAGGAGCACACTCTCTCTCACCCTGCACATGTCAAGGTTGAGCAACTCAAGGTGAAGACTTCAGTCCTTGAGTACAAATCAACACTTCCATACTCTCAAAGGTTTCAGGGAGAGCACAAGGATGAACAATACTCTAATTTCTTGGAGCTATTCAAGACACTACACATCAACCTTTAATTCATAGAAGTTCTTGAACAAATGTCGAGGTATGTTAACTTCATGAAGAAATTGTTGTCGGAGAAAAGACCCTTGAAGGGAGGCCAAACAGTGGTGCTAACAATAGAGTGTAGTACGATCATTCAAAGGAATTTGTCAAGTAAGAAGCCAGATCCTGGAAGTTTTCAAATCCCATGTACCATTGGAAACAACACCTTTGAAAGAGGATTGTGTGATTTAGGGGAGAGTATCAATCTGATGCCACCTTCTGTGATGAAAAAACTACAAATTCAAGAGGTGAAACCTACAAGAATAGATCTTCAATTGGTAGACAAATCTGTAAGACAGTAACATGGGGTGGTTGAGAATGTTTTGGTCAAGGTAGGAAAGTTCTTCCTCCCAACAGATTTTATGACTCTTGACATGGAGGAAGATAAAAATTTCTCCATTATTCTAGAAAGACCATTCTTAGCCACTGGGAGATCTCTCATTGATTTGGAAAAAGTTGAATTAATATTGAGAGTGCATGATGAGCACTTGGTCTTTCATATCTTCAAAGCCACACGTTGCTCAAATGAATATGAAAATTGAGTCCACTGATCCAATCTTCCAAGAATCACCTGATGATACAAAACATGAGTTGCAGTCCAAGCCTTCTATGGTGAAAATCAATAAAATTCTTCCTGACATCAAACCTAAGTTTGGTGTTGGATGTGCTGCATCAACTCAGAAGGAAACTCCTAAGAAGAAAGTGCCCAAGGGTTGGAAAAACAAGAAGATTCCCACTAAATATTTCTCACCAGAATTGAAAGTGGTGTTGACTCACCATCCATCATTGCCTTATACCACGAATAGAATCCTCTCTCTTGAGAATGTTGAGTTACTCCATGAAGATACAGGGAGAAGATTCACCTTGTTAGGAGGCAACCCAATATTTTTAGTATCCTTTAATTATATTTTATTTTTTCTATTTTCATAGTTCATAGTTTTTCTTATTTTCCACCTTATTTGAGTCATGCATTTTGAGTACAATAGGAATAGGTGTGCTTGAAACAGATTGGAGAGCTTTCCGTAGGAGAACTAGCTTCCAGTGTCTCAGCTCTAAACGCCGAGATCTGGCGTTTAGTGCTAGGAGGTACGTAAACCTAGGAGGAGACGCTAGATGCTAAGGGTTTGATTTTGGAGCATTTGGATTCTGGATGAGTGGCGTTAGGCGCGGCTGAGTGATTGGCGTCTAGTGCCACTTGAAAGACAAAGAGTGAATTCCTTTCGGGAGGGTGGCACCAAATGCTGCATCACTGGTGTTTGGCACCGAGAATGTTGCACCAAACCCTCCTATTTTGAATTCAAATTTTTTGGGGCCCACTCCCTTTTTCTTCTGAACACCCCCTTCCTCATGATCTTCTCCCATTCCCCATGCCCCTTTTCCCACCAACCCCACATTTAATCCCCTTGATTCATAACTTTCCCCATTTTCTTTCCCTTTTCCTTTTTCTTTTACCCTTCCCCACTATATATAACCCCTTAACCTTTCCCTAACTTCACACACAACAACTTCTTCTTCCCTATCTCTAACCTTACCCACACATCCCTCCCTCTCCCTCTATTCCCCTTCTTCAATTTTCTTCTTTTACCCAACAATCCTTCATTCTTATCATTCTTCCTTATCCCTCTTACTCCCCTCCCTACTTTTTTTCCATTCCCTCCCTTGTTCTATTTTCCTTTTGCTCGAAGACGAGCAATCGTTTAAGTTTGGTGTTGTTGTGTCATTCTTTTTCAATTTTTTTTCAATGGCACCAAAGGGTGGAGAATCTTCTTTATGGAAAAGAAAGGGAAAGGCACCTCAAACTGGCGCTTTTAACACAAACTGATTCAGTAGCAAGTTGCATGAGGAACATTTTTTTTGAGATCACAAGCAAAAAGAAAGTGATCCCAAAAGTCAAGTTTGACCTCAAACCGGATGAATGTCCAGAGATCCAGTGTGAAATAGAAAGAAAAGGTCGGGGAGTGCTCTGTAATCTGCATTTGAGGTGGGCCAGTTGAATGTTCAGAAATTCTATGGCAATGCATTGATCACATATAAGGACATTGCTCGTGGGGTGAATGAGAAGAACTATCGCACCTATGTGAGAGGAAAGGTCCTTGATTTTAGCCCGAGGAGCATCAGGGAAGCCTTCCACTTACCACCTCTGAACTTACATGTGCATGACTAGAGTGAGAGGATAAGTAGGGGCAGGAGGTATGATCAAGTGCTTGTAGATATTTACCTCCCCAGTGCATAGTGGAGAATGGGAGCGGATGGCTATCCGAATCAATTGGGGTAGAGTGACCTCAAGCCAGTGGTTAAAGGATGGTTGGAGTTCATCCAACGCTCCATCATTCCAACAAGCAACCACTCTGAGTGCATTTCTGATAGAGCCATCATGATTCATTGCATCATGATAGGACATGAGGTAGATGTGGGTGCAATCATTCCCCAACAGTTTTATCACATCACCTCCAATACTAACACACATGCTAAGTTGGCATTCTCCCACCTCATTCACAGCCTTTGCGAAGCTTCAAGGCTCAACTTGGAGAATGACTTCCTCATTCCCAATGAGATGCCGATCTTCAAGAAGACTATGGCATAGGAAAGAGATTATGCAAAGGTTCCGAGAAGAGGACAAGCCAGAGAAGAAGCTCAGTGGTGCAGAAATTATAACCCACAAACTAACCGGCAAGTGTATCAGGTCGTACCAAGTAGTACCTCAACTGAATAAGGGTCAATCCCACGAGGATTGATGGACTAAGCAATAATGATTACGTGATTTACTTAGTTAGACAAATAGAAAATGGTGTTTTGAGAGTTCAAAAGCATAAACAGTAAATTCAGAATATTAGAAAGCAAGCAGTAAATTGGTGTGAATAATATAGGAGAAAACAGTTAAGGTTTTAGAGATATTTATTTTCCGGATTAACTTTTCTTACCAATTATTTTAATCATGCAAGATTCAATTCATGGCAAACTATATGTGACTAAACCCTAATTCCTTAGACCTTTTTAGTCTCCTCTAACCGTCATCAACCGCCAATTCCTTGGTCACTTGATTCCAATTAGAGGGTTAAGTTCAATTCTAGTTTATATGCCACAGAAATCCTAATTATCCAAATATAAGAGGATTATATGTCACGTATCCCGTTAAGTCCATATAATTATAAATTTAGGAGAAATTATTTTCAAGCTGTTGTTCAAGCAAAGAACTTTTCCAAGTTTTACAAAAACTTAATTAGAATAAGGGTCATACTTCCTTTCCACCCAGATTCATAAGATAAAGAATGAAAACAATTCTTGAAACTAAAATCACTACATGAATTAAAATAGAATAGTAATAGTATTAATCCATAGAATAAACAGAGCTCCTAACCTTAACAGTCGAGGTTTAGTTGCTCATAGTTCAGAGAGAAAACAAGGATTTTAAGAAACTGTCAAGTGCGAAATGAGGTATGAGAGAAGAGAAGAATCTGAAAGGCTGATTCTTTTTCCTTTTATACCTAATCCTAATTAATGTAAAATATATTTTCTAAAACTAAATATTATTTTTTCCTATTTATAATTAAATTAAAGTTTAATCCAAAATTGATGAAGATCTTCGCAACATTCCTTGATGGACGTGGGACCACTTGTAAATCATTGAACTGGCACCTAACTTGGAAATGGTTTGGATGCTTTGATTATGTCTTGGTGCCTAACTTGGGAAAAGCCAAGTTAGGCGCCACCCTTGCAGCATGGTTTTGGCATGTGAAATCTCCTTTGGCACCTAACTTGGAAAATCCCAAGTTAGGCGCCACCAAGGCCAAATTGCTAGAGAAGAACTGTGCACTATTATACATCGTTGGAAAGCTCTAGAAGTTAGCTTTCCAATATCACTAAAATCACGTCAATTGGATCTTTGTAGCTCGAGTTATTCTTATTGGAGTGCAGGGAGGTCAGGGTTGACAGCATCATTCACTTTCTTCTCTTTCTCTACAGAAACTCCATCAAATCCATCTGAATGCTACCTAAAATAAAGAGAATTGTACACAACTCAAAGTAGTATTAATAGTGGCTAAAAGATATTTAAATCTTGATTAAACTCAACAATTTGAATGCAAATTCACTAGAAAAAGATAGAAAAGATGCTCACGCATCACAACACCAAACTTGAACTGTTGCTTGTCCTCAAGCAACCAAAACTACTATAGGCTCCGGATGTGAATTTGCATGAGAAGTGAGTATTCAATTAAGCTCCTGTCTCTTCTTAAAGTGGGGTTTATACACTGCAATCTTGAATAGTTTTGGCATCTCACTATCCTTTGAATCAGAGGAATGTCACTGTCATTTGAATGAGAATCCGGATAATATTATGAATTCTCTGGCCTATATACTTGGTTTAATCCTTGAACACAGCAAAATTTCTTTCATTCTCTTTTCTTTAGTGCTTTGCACCATGAGCCTAGCCGTGACTTTAAATGTTTTGTCTCAAGCTTTACTTGACACGAAAACACCACAAGCACTTGACTGGGGGAATGCTCTTTAGGTTCTAATTTTTTTTCTTTCAGTCACTCCCAGACAGTGGTGCTCAAAGCCTTTGGCATACTCTGTTAAATGTATTTGATCTCGACTCTTAGTGCTCTGTCTCAAGGATTACTTGACACAATTACACCACAAGCATGTGACTAGAGAAACAACTCTTTGAGCTTTTAATCATGTCTGACCTCCCTATTCATTGATACTTAGAGCCTTGAACCTTGCTTTTATTTTTCTTTTGCTGTTTCTTTTGCTTCAAGTATTAAGCTTTTGTTTACTTCAGAGAGTTCATAATAGTTCTCTAAATTCTTGTTCCTCATACATCAACAACCTTTTGATTTAAATTCAAATATGCATTGTTCGTATCATGCATTCAGAATCACAGATAATACCACCATATTTGAGTAAACAAGACTACTCTTTAATATAAACTCAATTTCTCATGCAATACATCACTTATTTTCTTTTTCTTTTTAGATTTAATCTCAGTGAATGGTACATGAGGCATCTCTTCAATTAAAAGATAAATAACTAAAATTTCAAAATAATAGAATTAAACTAGAACCTAGGACTCAGAATTACTAAAGATCATGCAGACATTCAAGTAAAATAGCAAAGAACAGGAATATAACATAATGAGAATGGAAGAAAGTATAGAAAGAAAGGAACTCAACCACCTCAGTTATCCTAGTGGCCGTCTCATTCTTCAGGCTGTGCTTCTCTGTGAAGATGATTTGCCTCCCTTTGGTGCCGTTAAAATAAACAGAAAAGTTACAAGCGAAGCGATAACACCAAACTTAAAAGTTTGCTTGTCCTTAAGCAAAGAAAAACTGAAAATAGGGAGGGACATAAAAAATGCACGAAAGGGTAAAGACAAAAATTATTACAAAAGAAGGAGAAAATAAGAAAAGGACAAGAGAGGTTAAAATTAATTAAATTATTTTTTTATATGGATATAGTTATTTATTTATTTGTTTATTTATTTTATTTATATAGGGACTGGGAGGGGGTCACGGGTGTATGTGATTTGCCTTATATATATATATATATATATGGGAATGAATCAGGCATCTCTGCGCCTAACTTTGCCTTTGATTCACACCTGGTGCTTATCTTGAGAATAGTGGAGTTAGGCGCCAGGCCTTCCATATTGAACTTCACTGGGCACGCATGACTGGCGCCTAACTTCACGGTGAAGTTAGGCGCCACCCCTCCAAGGAACAATCACCAAAGTGCACGCATGGTTGGCGCCTAACTTCAAGAAATGAAGTTAGGCGCCACCCCTCCCGAAAGCAACCTTTAAAATTAGTCTGTATGTGGCGCCTAACTTTAGAAAGTGAAGTTAGGCGCCACTCTGTCCGCAGCAAACTCTTTCAGGGTGTCCGAAACTCTGTCTTAATGCACCTGTTTCTGTTCTAATCACTCTTCATAATCAAAATACACATAAAAAAAAGAAAAATAGTAGAAACTCAAACAAAAATAAATAAATAAATCATAGTAAAAATCAAACTTATGGATACGAAAATATCAGGTTGCCTCCCGACAAGCGCTTCTTTACCATCACTGGCTTGACGGTCAGCGCCTCTAAGGAGGAGGATCATAGGGGCTCAACTCTTCACCCCTCACTGTGAACTTCTTTCCTGTGTTCTCAGGGATCAACTCTATATGCTCAAGAGATAGGATACTGTTTACTGTATGAGGCAGGATTGGGCATGTAGTGAATACCACCTTCATTCTTGGGGAGAAGTCTTCAGTGGAAATCTTTTTATTTCTCCATCCCCTGGGTACTTTCTTCTTTTTGAGAACCTCCTCCTTGGTGGATGATGCATTCCTGACACCAAACTTAGGTTTGATGTCAGGGAAAATTTTGTTGATTGTCACCAAAGGACGTTTGAGCTGCAGATTCTGTTGTGCATCATCAGGGGGTTCTTGAAGGTTTGGATTAATAAGCTCAGTCTGCATGCACCTCTCTTCTTCACCTGCTGAATGCATATCTTTGAAGACATGAAAGATCAGTTGCTCATCATGCACTTTGAGCACTAATTCACCCACTTCTACATCAATTAGAGCTCTCCCAATGGCTAGGAAAGGTCTTCCTAGGATTATAGAGGCATTCTCATCCTCCCCCATGTCAAGAATCACAAAATCTTCTGGGAGGAAGAACTTACCCACTTTGACCAAGATATTCTCCACTAATCCATATGTAGGCTTTAGAGATTTGTCTACCATTTGTAATGCTATCCTTGTGGGTTGTGCCTCTTGGGTTTGTAACTTCTTTATCACAGACAAGAGCATTAAATTGATGCTTACTCCCAGATCACATAGCGCTTTCTCAAAGGTTGTGCTCCCAATGGTACATGGAATTTGAAAGCTCCCTGGATCTGGCATCTTCCTTGGCAAGTTATTCTGAATTATGGCACTACATTCCTTAGTCAAGACTATTGTCTCATCTTCTTTTAAAGGCTTCTTCTTTGATAACAACTCTTTCATGAATTTAACATAGAAAGACATTTTCTCCAAAACCTCAGCAAAAGAAATATTGATTTGTAACTTTCTGAAAACTGCCAATAATTTTGAAAACTGCTTGTCCTTGGTCTCCTTTTGAAGTCTCTGAGGATATGACATCTTAGGCTTGTACTCAGGAGCTTTAGGCAATGTGGGATAAGTGTCAAGAGAGACTGGGAAGGGGTTGTCTGCATGCGTAGGAGGGGTGTGTACTACTGTATCTTCAGTCTGCTCTGGGATTCTTTTTCAACTGGCTCCTCTGTAACTTGTACTTCTGTACTTGCCACTTGTCCACTTATCAAGGTGATAGCCTTGCACTCCTCTCTTGGATTTGGAATTGTGTTACCAGGAAGGCTATTAGTAGTCCTCTGATCAATTTTATTAACTTTTATGGCTAATTGACCCATTTGAATCTCTAAGTTCTTGATTGATGCTCTGGTTTTCTGTATAACACTCGCCATTAGTGCTTCCAAATCAGTGTTCTTCTGTGATTAAGAATTTGCTTGCTGATGTGGTTGTTGTTGAAAAAATTGAAACTGGTGGTTATTATAATTATTCTGTTGAAAACTGCCATGAGAATTATTGTTAAAATTCTGTGGCCTCTGAGGTTGCTCTCTTCATCCAAAATTTGGGTGATTTCTCCATCCCTGATTAAAGATCTTATAGTATGGATCATTATTGGGGTTTTCTAGGAGCATTCCCCATGTAGTTGACCTGTTTAGAAGGAAATTGAGTATAATCATAATTCTCACCTTGCATGAAGTTACCAGTCATGTCATAAGGAGCCTCTTGAGGGGCATTCTGAGCATTAACAGCTGAAACCTGCATTCCACTCAAGTGTTGAGTAAGCATATTAATCTGTTGAAACATAGTCTTGTTCTGAGCAAAAATAGCATCCAAGGTCTCTACTTCTAAAACGTCTTTCTTCTGAGGAGTCCCAGAGTTCACAGGATTCCTGTTAGATGAGTAGAGATATTGGTTGTTAGCAACCAATTCAATAAGCTCAGTAGTCTCTTCAGGCATCTTTTTCATGTGCAATGAACCACCTGCAGAATTATCTAAACACATTTTGGACATTTCACATAAGCCCTCGTAAAAGATCTCCAATTGAGTCCATTTAGAAAACATATCAGGGGGCATTGCCTGGTCAGTAGCTTGTACCACTCCCAGGCTTCATAGAGGGTCCCACCATCTCTCTGTCTGAAGGTCTGAACTTCCACCCGTAGCTTAGTCAGCTTCTGTGGTGGAAAGAATTTAGACAAAAACCCAGTGATTACCTTATCCCAAGTGTCCAGGCTCTCCTTGGGCTGAGAATCTAGCCACAACTTTGCTCTATCTCTCACGGCAAATGGAAAGAGCATGATCTTGTAAATCTCAGGATTCACTCCATTCATTTTCATAGTATCACAAATCTGTAAGAAATTAGAAATAAATTGGTTTGAATCTTCCTACGGGAATCTATGATACTGACAATTCTGCTGTACCAGAGTGACTAACTGAAGCTTTAACTTAAAGTTGTTTGCAGCTATAGGAGGCACCACAATACTGTTCCCATAGAGATCTGGATTGGGGGCAGTGTATGAGCCAAGTACTCTTCTTGGTTGTTTATTCTCATTCAGATTTGCCACATTGGCATTAACATCACGATTATGATTCATATTGGACTCTGCAGCTTCCCTTTCAAAAGTCTCACTTAGATTTTCACTAGCCTTGTAAAGTCTAGCTTGTTCCAAGCGTCACCTCAAAGTCCTTTCAAGTTCAGGATCAACATCTACAAGAGGTTCCTTGTCTCTGTTCCTGCTCATAAACAAACAGAAAACAAGAAAAGTGGGATTCTCTACTTCAGAGTGTAGAGAATTCCCACTGAGGTAACATATGTAAAGAGATAAAATAAAACACTAAACAATTAAAGAAAAGGAAATTAAAAAAAGTTATAAATAAGATTAACCTAGGAATTTCGAATTTTATAAAAAAAATGAATAAGCAAATAAAAAAAAGTAACTAGGTAACACCAAATTTAATTTCAGAAATTAAGAAAAAATTAATAGCAGTTGATTTCAAAAATTAAGGAGCAAAAATAAATAAAATTAAAACTAAAATTCCTAATCTAAGCAATCAAACAACTAATAGTTGTCAATCACAATCCCCGGTAACGACGCCAAAAACTTTGTGTGGAATTTATATCACACAAACTAACCGGTAAGTGCACCGGGTCATACCAAGTAGTACCTCAAGTGAATGAGGGTCGATCCCACGAGGATTGATGGACTAAGCAACAATGATTGCGTGATTTACTTAGTTAGACAAACAGAAAATGGTATTTTGAGAGTTCAAAAGCATAAACAGTAAATTCAGAATATCAGAAAACAAGCAGTAAATATGTGTGAATAATATGGGAGAAAACAATTAAGGTTTCAGAGATATTTATTTTTTGAATTAACTTTTCTTACTAATTATTTTAATCATGCAAGATTCAATTCATGGCAAACTATATGTGACTAAATCCTAATTCCTTAGACCTTTTTAGTCTCCTCTAACCTTCATCAACCGCCAATTCCTTGGTCATTTGATTCCAATTAGAGGGTTAAGTTTAATTCTAGTTTATATGCCACAGAAATCCTAATTATCCAAATATAAGAGGATTATATGTCACATATCCCGTTAAGTCCAAATAATTAGAAATTTAGGAGAAATTGTTTTCAAGCTGTTGTTCAAGCAAAGAGTTTTTCCAAGTTTTACAAGAACTCAATTAGAACAAGGGTCATACTTTCGTTCCACCCAGATTCATAAGATAAAGAACGAAAACAATTCTTGAAATTGAAATCAATACATGAATTAAAATAGAACAGTCATAGTTTTTATCCATAGAATAAACAGAGCTCCAAACCTTAACAGTGGAGATTTAGTTGCTCATGGTTCAAAGAGAAAACAAGGATTCTAAAAAACTGTCAAGTGCGGAATGAGGTATGAGAGAAGAGAAGAGCCCCAAGGGCTGATTCTTTTCCCTTTATACCTAATCCTAATTAATGTAAAATATATTTTCTAAAAATAAATAATATCTTTTCCTATTTATAATTAAATTAAAGTTTAATCCAAAATTGATGAAGATCTTCGCAGCATTCCTTGATAGACGTAGGACCACTTGTAAATCATTGAACTGGCGCCTAACTTGGGAAATCCCAAGTAGGTGCCATCCTTGCAGCATGGTTTGGATGCTTTGATTATGTCTTGGTGCCTACCTTGGAAAAGCCAAGTTAGGCGCCACCCTTGCAGCATGGTTTTGGCGTCTGGAGTCTCCTTTGGCGCCTAACTTGGAAAATTCCAAGTTAGGCACCACCAAGGCCGAATTGCTGGAGAAGAAGTGTGTAGTGTGTACTATTATAAATCATTGGAAAGCTCTGGAAGTTATCTTTCTAATGCCACTGAAATCACATCAATTGGACCTCTTAGCTCGAGTTATTCCTATTACAGTGCAGGGAGGTCAGAGTTGACATCATCATTCACTTTCTTCTCTTTTTCTATAGAAACTCCATCAAATCCATCCGAATACTACCTGAAATAAATAGAATTGCACACTTTCTACCTCTCATGCCTCAAGGGCACTACTTTCTACCTTAGGAGTATTGGCAGCAGTTGACCTCCTCCCTCGAGCATATGAGAGTAACCAAGATAGCCACGACATCCTCCTCTATCATATTGTAGCAGAGCAAAAAAGTCAGCGCCATGAACTTCTTCAAGTCAGACAAGATATAGGGCGACTGAGAGGATTGTGTGGAGCACAGCCTGGGGAGGGATATGGCCACCATGATGACTGAGGTAGTTGAGTTCCCTTTCATTTCTATTTCCCTTTCCATATTGCTTATGTTATTTTCTTACTTTCGGTTTTCTGGTATTCACTATTTAGTGCATGACTCCTAGTTTTCTGTTTTCTTTAGTTTTTAGTCTGTTTTTAGTTTTCATGTTTATTTTCAAAGATGCCTCATGTAATGTCCTAAAAAAAGGTTTTCAAAAGAAAAGAGCAAAAAGTAGTGTTTTATGCTAGAAGTTGAGTTTATTTTACAATTATCTTGTTACATTGTATGTGGTGGTATATATACTTGTGATTGTGATTGCATTAAGAGAATGATGTATGAATTTCTTTGAACAAGAGGAATGTTGATTTTTAAGGAATAGGAACTTAGAGAAGTGTTATGAAACCTCCAAAAATAAGCAAGAGGTTGATCCTTGAATCAAAAGAATTGACAAGAAAAACAAGAACAAGAGAGAATAAGAAAGAGTAAGAAAAAGAAAAATAATGATGAAAAAGATAAAAAAAAAACCAAGTTGCAAAGCTCTGAGCATCAATGGCTGAGACCCAATTATGTACCTGTGGTGTCTATTGTGTAACACCCTATCACCCTAAGCTTACGTATGGCTATAAAGCAATGGGCGACAAAGTACCATGGCAGTTCTAAAGCTCATACAATAATGTATATATAAAGAAGTAATAAGACTAGAAGCCCGATATAAGGAACAAGAGTTCAAAGATAGGTAAACAGAAGAAACAAATCTCAAAGTATTCACACACGATGACTAAACATCCAAGAGTGTACTGGGCACTATATCCGAAAGCGATGGCAACGAAAGACAACATTCGTAAGGATGTAATGTTGGGCACGGGTCAAAAACTGATGGATGGTATCAATACCTGCACTAGGGCTAGACATGCATCATACTTGGTTACGCATATCACTTGCGTGTGTTGAATTGGTTCTTATAGTTGTATGTTATGTTGCTGTTTGCTTTTGTTTGTTGTTTGCTCTATGTTCTTTTATTATGGTTTGATTGATCTGGGACACACGGCCATTATATAAAAAGCAAATTAACTTATTTCACCCTGACCCTATTAAGAACTCGCCAATTCTTACCCCTGTCTTCCTACCCCCTTCATATGGAGATCAAGTATCATTTTCTATGAGCTTGAGCAGCCTTATGTGTACGAGGATCCTGTCCTTCACAGCTTTTATGTGGTAGCCACGGAGCCTCGAGTCCGTAAGTACGTAGTTAGAGATCTTCCCTTTCAGCACTCACTAGATTTACCTCTCTTTGATCCTGATGCACTATATACTTTTTTGCTATCTTAGTTACATCCCAATTCTGTTCATCATCCTTTTGATCAGGTGCATGGAAGTCCTTTTCCAGTTAGGGGTGTCAAAAATCCCGAGGAGGCAGGGATTCCCGCGGGGACTGCCCCGAATGGGGCTTCGACGGCGGGTTTTCCTGCGGAGACAGGAATAGGGAACAAAATCTCCCCAAAGCAGGTGTGAGACCCAAGCAGGGATATCTGTCCCTGCATTTTTTGCAGTCCCCGAATATATTAAAATACTTAACACCCTTAGTAGTTTGTTTTTTACTCGCGAACCCCCTTTCTGTGTTCTCTCCATCCTCTCTGCACTCAGCTAGCCACCTCTGAACACCTCCCTCGCTACTGTTTGTTTCACCTCACCGTCTCACTCACCGAGCCATCGCCGGCCACTGTGGCGTTCTCTCTCTCGACACTTTTCTTTGTCCTGCACGACGCCATCACCGCACCGTGCCGTTTCCCCTCTACTGCGACTTTATCTTCTCTCCTTTTCCTTTGCCAACGTCGCTGCTCTGTTGAGTCTGTTCAACTCCTGTGTCGTCGTCGTCCTACATTGCTACTCCGTATATCTGCTTTTCTCTTCACCGGAGTCTCTTATCTCTCCGGCCATTTCTCCCCTGTTCCTGGTAAGATTCACTGCTCTCTCTTTTCTGCTTGGATTTTGGCATTTTACTTAATTAATTTGATTTCATGCTAATTAATAATTAGTTTCTGATAATGTAATTTTTCATATTTTAAAATTCTATTTTTTCCATGAATTTGATTTTGATTTATTTTTTGATGTTGGTGGCTGTTATTTTTGTTAACGAACGTGGTTCTGAACTTTTGATTTTGTTGGCTATTCTGTTTATAGATATATGATTGTATTTCCAATTTTTTTTTATCATATCTCCCTTTCTGCCATGCTGTGTTCATGCCATTCCTCCTGTTCAATACAAAAAATTCATATGACCGTGTAGTGTGTGGTTTATCATTAATTAGAAGAGGCTCTACTTTGCTTTTTTTATTGTTTATCATTAATTAGTGATTTTTTATCCTTCTCTATTTTTTTCCATTTTTGCTTATTTATTATATATTCTTTTGTATTTGATTTAATCTTTTTTTTTTTGAATTTTTTCTTTGTATCTTGTAACAGCCTAGACCACCCGCTAGCACGATATTGTCCGCTTTGACACACAGGTCTCACGGTTTTGCCTTTGACGATAGGGATGATAGCCGAAGCCCCCCACACTCACTCGTCAAAATGCGTCATGCTAGAGAGAGGTATCCACACCCTTATAAGGCATGCTTCGTTCCCCTCCCCAATCGATGTGAGACCTTACAATCCACCCCCTAAGGGAGCCCAGCGCCCTCGCTGGCACATCGATCTGGGCTCCGGCTCTGATACCATCTGTAACAGCCCAGACCACCCGCTAGCACGATATTGTCCGCTTTGGCACACAGGCCTCACGGTTTTGTCTTTGACGATAGGGATGATAGCCGAAGCCCCCCACACTTAGGGATGTCAATGGGGCAGGGCGGGGGCGGGGCGGGGGATGCCTCCCTGCTCCCCATCCCCACCCTCAGATTTGCTTCCCATTTCCGTCCCCATTCCCCGCCGTGGGGAAATATTGCTCCCCATCCCCATTCCCCACGGGGCCCCATTCCCCGCAGGGACCCCATTCTCCATCTATAAAATAGTTCTAACTAATTATTAATAGAACTGCAAGTATCTATCTTATACAAAAACTACAAGATTTCATACAAAAAGTCTAAATGACACGATGGTGACTTCTTTCAAAATGATGCAAGGACGCAACAACGAGTCAAAGGATAAAGCAGTGGACGAGGTGGAAGATGCAGCAACAGAGAGAAGAATGGACACGACGGCAGAGTTACGAAAAGGAATGCCACAAATAGAAATTACGACGCTGTAAGGGTGATGGCACGGTGAGGTGTGACGATGCGGTGAGAAGGGTGGCGAGGGGGTGGCTGCAGAGAGGTTGGATAGAGTATGGACAACGTTAGGGATATCTGAATTGAGGAAGGGTTATGCAAATAAAGATTAGGAGTTTTGGGTTTCTATATATATGTGTGTGAGAAATGACTAAAAAACATATATGAGAAATAAACTATTAAGGATAACTCAGGAAATTCATAAATTTTAAGGAATAGCGGGGACGGGGCGGGGATCCCCGCTCGGGTCCCCACGCCTGCTTCGGGAGAATTTTGTCCCCCATCCCCATCCCCGCAGTGAAAATTTCTCACAATCGGACCCCGTTCGAGGCAGTCCCCACAGGGATCCCCGCGTCTCGGGGACATATCTGAAGTTGAACTAGAATCTAATTTAGTGTTTTTGTATTAAATCTTGTTGTTTATGTATAGGATGGATAGTTATCTCAACTCCTATTGAAAATAATAATGAGACAGAACCAACATAAGATGATAATGGTCAAGCAATTAAAGCAAATTCAAAAAAAATTATAGTACAAATAATGCCAAGATTCATCTTGTGCTTGATAACTTTTATTTAATATATGGTACTTTTGTTTATAATGTATGGTAATATATTCATGTTTGTGTTGTATTTTAACAGAGAACATGAAATTGTTTATTGGAAGTTGTATTCTGACAATGAAAAAACATATATTTGATGTTGAAGACGTTATTTATGTTTTTTTTTAGAATGAAAGTTGTATTTTAACATTTTATTTTATGGACTATGATTTGTTATTTTGTATTTCTAGACTTGTAAGTTGTAATCTTGAATAAGATATGTTTGTGTGTTGTAATAATGTTTTGTGATTTTTTTATTTTTAAAAAATTTTCACTATAATTTTCATATAAATGTTCAATATAAGGAGACGGGTAATGGGGCCTACGGGGAATGGGGATGGGGGCAATTATCCCCCATGGCGGGAATTGGGGCGGGGACGGAGACAAAATCTGGAGGCGGGGACGGGGAGCAGGGAGGCATCCCCTCCCCATTGACATCCTTAGTTCCAGCACAGCAGGATGGTTAGGTGGTGCCTAAGCCTGGCCCTGTCGTCGATGACTACATTCCTGAATCTCCTCCGGTAGGTTTGGATATGTCGATAGAGTCTCTTTCTACTCGCTCCTTTGACCCTTTCACCATAGAGCCTATTGAAACTTTCGCCGCAGCTTCTGGTCAGCCCTTAGCAGTTGAGCAGATTTCTCCTAATGGTACAGTTTTCGTAGGTGACAACAGTGATGGTAGTCTCCAAAGTACATCAGAGGTCATCGTTATTTCTGACGACGAGGACATCAAGGAGATAGAGACTGTGGATCTGACTTCTGAGGATGATGAGGATCTTGAGATGGATATAGAAATCATAGACTTAACTTCTGATAGCAATTAGGTAGCGACATCAACATCTTCTTTTGGCAATTCTCTGGTTTAGTGTTTCTTTTTTCTTAGACTCTCACTTTTGTTTTTCAAGAGATCAGGTTAGAAGACTATGCTAGTCTAGATGTCAGATTAGGGGCTTCTTATATGGGACAGACCTCGGAGATATTTTGAGTTGTATATATATATTCGTAGCTGTGAGAGAGTGACTAACTTTTCATCTTTTAAGTGCTATATATATATATATCCTGTTTGTGTATGTATCTGTTTATTGTTTTGGTTGTAATTTTATTTTCTTTAAGGAAGGTTTTTCATAAAAATCAAGTTCCGTTAACCCCTTTACAGGTTTGATATTATTAATAATAATGTCGGTGTAGTTTTAAGTTGGTAACACTCGATGTTTCGATATGAGTATGCCATACTGAAAATTGGGTCGTTACAAGTTACAACCAGCATCCACTAGATCCCACCACCTCCCTTTTCAAGGATAACCCAATCGCATTTCTCTCAATCTCCTGGGTCGACAGCTTCTGCCACCCTAACGCCACCGTCACCAACCTCTCCGCTTCCCTCCGCTGCCTCGATCTCTGGTTCTTCGCCTACTAGAAGGTCGTCGCCGATGACACCGGCTCCTACCTTTTTTGCTTTGCTGCGCTCAACGACCTCCTCTCCCCTTGTAATGTTGTCCTTAACCGCCGATTCCGATGGATTCAACATCTTAAGTTCTTCATCAAGACCCCTAAAGACTCCACCGACTAGAATCCCTATTGAAGAGGAAAATCAAAGCCATATGAACTGCCACACAACTGACCTTTTTTCAAGACAATTTATGAGGTTTAGTTTTCAAGTAAGAGTTTCGCCTTTCGTCCCAATAAGACTCCTCACATTGTGTTAAAGGTTATGAAGAAGAGTTTTGCATGGTATTTATGATATATGAAAGGTGATTTAAATAGTTGATTTATGTGGTAATAGAAGATTGAAAAAGTTTTGAATTTAGAAAAAAAGAAATAATAGTAGAATTGAAATTGAAAATAAAGGAGTAAAGTACCAACTCGGTCCTTGTCCATTTTTCCGAATGACAACGCGATCCTTAACCAAAAATGCGATCCATTTCTGTCCCTGACCCTGTGCTCCGTCTGCCAACGTGGTCCTTCTGTCACTTTCATGGCGAAAACTCGACGGAAATTGCTGACGTGTGTAGGCGAGTGGATGACATGGATGGCTTGGGTGGTTATGTGGATGATGAATGCCCATGTGGCTAGGTGAAATGGACAAGGTCCTTTTTGTCCTCGTCCACAACACAAAAACGCTATCGTTTTGAGGTTTCCAGACGTCTTTATTAGACGAGTCTGGTCGTCTATCTCCCCTGTTTCGTGTATGGAACCGATACCACCATGAGCAATAGTAGAGATCGTGGGAGTGGAAGAGATGTGTTGAACAATGAGGGTAGGAGTATTTCTGTGAGCTCCGTTGGCAGTGCTGGAGCGAGGAAGAAGAAAAGATTCATTGTCCCAAAATGCAATTGTGGGATTCATGCAATTCTATTCATGTCATCAATACATTCGAACCCTAATAGGCTATTCTTTGGATGCCCAAATTTTAAGGTATGAAATAATTAGTTATATTCATATTCCTGCCAAGATCTATAGCAAACATCTTTTCATTGCAATTCTAGTTTTTCCTTTTTTTACTGTGTAGACTGCAGAATATCATTGCAAATATTTTCTATGGCTGGATGAATATATTTCACTATTTGAAAAGGAGCAAATAAATGATGACAGTCTTTATGGTCGGAATCCAAAGCAAAATCATTTGTTGGATGCAGCTGTTTCGATGGAAGAGAAAGTGACTAAGCTAGAGGACAGAGTTCTGGGTTAGAGTTGCAGATGAAAAATTCTAGGCACGTTAAGTGTAATAGGGGTTTTAGTTATCCATTGATGGCTGTTGTGTTTGTATTTGGAGTTGTATTTGCAAATTATCTCCGTTAAACTGGATAGCAGATAGTAAGTCTATGATGTTTTTTTGTTTTGGAAGTGCCAGTTGCTGAAATAGTTGTATCACTTAATAGTGTAAATCCGAATTTATTAAATCGAATAATTGTGTTGGTTATTTGGAAAAGATAGACTGTGTCAAAAAATAGAATGTGTTACACTCAAATTCTTTCATTCCATGAAAAGCAATCCAGTAATAACTAACAATAATATGTAACATTAACAACTTCATACAGTAACCAAATGTCAATATCTTGTGCACAAAGTGACTCCAAAAGTGGGAAACATATAGAACTATACCAACATCAGCAACACAAAGATAAATAGAGTATTATAGATCCTTAATTCACATAGGCTATCAAAACAGAAAGCAAAAGACTGTTTGTTGTGGCTGTATGTAAACTAGTTTATAAAAAAGACAGCATCTACTTGTTGGAATATAAACCTAGGACTACACTTCTAGTTCTTCCTAGGAGGCCTAAATCCAGGAGTGAGAATGAACTTGAATAGTCTTGATGCATTCCCGAAAGTTGTTGCGGCCATTGTCTCGGCACTAAGTCCATGTTGTGTGCTGATAGGAGTGGGAGGCCTAAAGTGAGGTCCAATGATTAGAGGACTCTGATTCACCATAGAAGCTTGAACACAGGTGGAGGAAATTGGTGGCCTAACAATTAGTTGCTTCATCCTTTGTGTAGGTGGATTATTCAAGTTGGGGGTCTCAGATGCTCCATGTAGACCAACAGTATTGCATTATGTGAAACAAAAAATAAGATTAAGATATTGCTATTTATAATACAATTGTGAATTATGTCACTTACAACCTCTGGTTGGGGAGCAGACTGTGAAAGAGGAATTTCATCTCCTTGTCTCACTGTTGTACCTTCTTTTGGTGTTGATTTAGATAACTTCTTTTTTTGTTTTTTTTTTGCCTTTGTCTACATTCATAAATAATATACATCTCAATCTATAGTCAACAATAAAACTCATGATGAACACATTTAAACTAAGTAACCCTACAAACTACTTACCACAGGATCCAGAGAAGTTCCTTCAACACTAGCATTCAGATTGTTTCCCTCACCAAACTGGTTCTGTGTGGGTCATTATACAGAGATGACAATTAAATGCTTCATCAAATTTTACAATGACAATTAAAACCCTGACCAACCTATCATGTGACACTTAAATCCTTAACCATTTTGTTATATGACAAATCAAATCCTAAAGAAGCCATACCTATGTGGTGCTAGCAGAGTCCATTGCTGGAGTAGACTTCTTCAAAGCCCTCATTTTCTTCTTGGTCATAGGCTTCCAATTAGGATCTTTGGGTGGATTGGAGCATGTTTTGTAGTAATGAACCGTTTGGCCACACTTGTTACAAGTCACCTCGAATGTCTTCTTGGCCTTATGGGAATGCATTTTCGTCTCCATAGAATTGCCTTTTCTCTTCATTTTTGGATGATGAGCAGCTTTCTTAATTGGTGGAGGTAGTGGCTGTGGTGAATCAGTTGGGGTTCAGTATTCTTCACTGTTAACTGGACTAATGCAGTTTCTTCAATCTTACATCAATTTAAACAGCCAATCCTAATAATCTGTTCCAACTTTCAATAATTTTTTAACACATCTCTATACTTTCATCTTATTTAAATACATAAAACTTCTAGGATATAGTAAAAGAAACAATATTTTAACCTCTCTCTACCCCACCATGGCTGAATGCAAATAACAATTGTAGAATGAGGACCACACACAAGCAAAACAATGAAAGGGACAGTAGCGACACCAACCTCAGCAATCAGTGCTGTGTGCCGAACCGTTTAACTTCCGTCAACAGCGCCGTCCAACAACCGTCTACGTCTCCGTCAGAAGCTTCGTCAGCAACCTTGTCACCAAGCTTTTCACCACTCACTCCTGCCTTGATGGAGAAGAGAGTTGTCTGCTAGGGTTTAGAATGTAATTGTGTTAGAGGATCAAGGGGTCTTTAGGGGATAACATATAAGGCGCGAAACCAAACGACGCCTGGAAACCTCAAAACGATGGCATTTTTGTGTTGTGGACGAGGACAGAAAGGACCCTGTCCATTTCACCTAGCCACGTGGGCTTCCATCTTCCACGTAACCACCCAAGCCATCCATATCATCCACTCGCCTACACACGTCAGTAATTTTCGTCGAGTTTTCGCCGTGAAAGTGATAGAAGGATCGCGTTGGTAGATGAAACACAGAGTCAGAGACCAAAATAGATTACGTTTTTGGTTAAGAGTTGCGATGTCATTAAAAAAAATAGACAGGATCGAGTTGATATTTTACTCAAAATAAAGAGTTAGAATAATTTAAAATTTTATTAAAAAATAAAAAAAATAGAATTTATATACTTTTTTCACAAAAAACCTATTTTTTA
>NC_029786.2:74161257-74170751 GCF_000816755.2 Arachis ipaensis | reverse complement strand
AAGGTTAGTGTGTTGTTTGATGAGTATTTTTATCTACTTCGCAAAGTTCAAGGGTATAAATGGGTTTTTTTCCAATAGTATAACGAATTTGAAGTGTAATTTATTCATGACCACTTTTGCTCTAGAAACAAAGAACAGACACACACACAGCACGGATCTATGGTGTTGGATTGGAAGGGTGCTGATCAAGGAGCAACAACATCAACTATGGAGCAACTAATTTCGGATGTTTCTCACTTCCACCATACCCCTTTTTATTGGTAAGCCCCCGGTTCAACTCCTCTCTCTCTAGGGTTTTGGGTTTTGGTTCTGTGTTTTCTTTTCCATGGAGAATCTTTACAGGACCCCCTTTTCCTTTATCATGTTTAGCCTCTATTTAATTTTTTAATTATTTTTTGCACAATTAAGCGGAATGGGTGTAGACGTCAACTAACATTTTGTGTGTGATGAATTCTATGTTTGTACTATGTTCTTAACTTCAGTTACTAATTTACTATTTATCAACATCTTCACTCTTGACTAGCGTTGATTTGATTTCCTATTCTCCATTGGTAGGGATCAATAAAAAAAATAGCGATGATGTTGCATTCTTCATACATCTAACAAGACCCTAACTATATGCATGTTCATTGTTGACTACCATATTGAGTCTCATCTTCATTCTAAAGCTGATATTCCAGCTCTGCTATCTACTTATGATGATTATTTTTTTTCTTCCTGTGATTTATTTGCAGTGAGGAGAATGTATATTTGCTTTGCAAGAAGTTGTGCACTGATGGGATAGCCAATGCTGAAGGATCTGATATTTTTGTTGTTTTCATTTCCAATGAAAAGAAGCAGGCATGTGCCATTTCATATACATTATTATTTATTCTTAGTCTTAGGGGAGATTTGTAATTTGCTTGCTAGTTTTCTTGTTCAAGGTGATTCACCTTGCACCCGTGAATATGTGGAGGAAATAATGCTTCTGTGAAAGGAAATAATTCTTTGATTCTGCACTATTAGCAGGTTCAACATGACCAAAGTATTGGAACATAACCATTATTAAGCTTTCATCACACAAAACACACACACAAAAGCACAAGTGGACACACAGTATCCTCAATTCCTCATGCTTTAATAATGGTATGTGGACAGAGTATTGATTACATGTTTAAGTCTCTGCAACCCTTTCTTTTGTTGCACTGCAATTTATAAGCACTTGAATTGTAGCAATAAGGCACAGGCACATTACCATTCTTACATGTCTGATATGTGTATGCGTTGTACCTTACAGGAGATGCTAACATTCTAACAAGTGTCTGCACTTGTACAATTAAAAAAAAAAAAAGACTCTTAATGTCTTGGTCAAGAATGGATACAACAAAGTGAAAATCATTTAAAATTTGAAATATGAAGAAAGCAAGAAATTTTGATATGTTTTATTATACCTTAAGTATTTTTTTTATTATGAACAAGGAAATTAAGGAGAGAATTTTTGAAATTATGAATAACGAGTATTTTTTAGTAAATTTTTACGTGTCTTGTGTTCATTGTCCACCGTCTATCATTGTCTGTGCTACATAAGATTGAAGAGTTATTTATCATTTTTGTTCCAAAATGATAATAATTAACACCTGTTAATGTCTCTCCTTCTATAGATCCCACTCTGGAATCAGAAGGCTAGCCACAGAGCAGATGGCGTTATTCTCTGGGATTATCATGTAATTTGCATTCAGGTATCACGAAATATGTATTCCTTCCAATGAGTTGAGGCAACTGGTTTACGGAATTTTAAAATCAGTTTATTGTATATTTAGATGGTTATTGCACAGATCATTGATATACTTTTCTCGTAATTGTCATTACAGATAAATCAAGGAGGTGGCCCTCCTCAAGTTTGGGATTTAGATTCAAGTCTTCCTTTTCCTTCCCCTCTACCTTCATATATATCTGAAACAATTCGGCCATCTTTCAAGCTATTTTCTGATTTTAATAGGTACTTATGCCACACTAGCTTCCTTCTTTTTTACACCCCCCCAATGGAACTATATCGGTCCCCAATTGTCGAGTATCTAATGGATGGCATTTGATCCACAACAGGATCTATCTCAAGTTATAAACTCGAAATATTCTACACTGCAATAATCAGAATGTGTGTCATGACAACCATAATTGAACTCACAATTACAGCATCTGCAATCATGATTGCATCAAAGACTGCACTGTTTAAATAATCTTTTGTTTGATAAATGCTCATTCTTGGTTGACTAATCAACCTCTTACTATGAAAAGGTTTACAGTAGTATGCATGGTCATAACAACCATTTTTCATGCTATTAAATACGTTCAAGGTATGTTTAAGAACATGTTCTAATCAAGCATATGCCACCTATTCAATATTTTGGTTTCAAAATTTATTTGTTCATGGCATTTTATTATGTTGGCCTTGTCCTTTCAGGATTTCAAAATAACTCATGGAATTTTGATTGGTTATATTTTACACTAAAGCATTAGAGTTTGGTTTCTTTTGAAATCAGGTTATTTCGTGTTGTGCATGCTCCGATATTCCTTCGATGTTTTGCATCCGACAGAAGACACATGAAAGATTCTGATGGAAACTGGATGCAAGAACCTCCTCAGCATGAACCCATTGTTGCTGAAGGTAATGACTTGAACTCTTTTACAAAATTAAGATGCTTTGCTTTCACACACGCACACACATATATAAGGAGAGGATCCGTTAATTTTAAGTTTGAGAGAAGTAAATCTTGACTATTTTGGACTAATAGTGTTGATCATCGTATATATGTATGGTTATACAGCCAATATTTGCTCCTCTTACCTTGTATAAAACCATTGTTGACTAAAAATTTGATAATATTAAATGCCAATTTCACACGGTTCTGAAATCTGATGTATTTTATACTCCTGCCTTATTCAATTTGACTTTGGTTCTAAGTTTTAACATTCATCAAACTTAAAATAGCATCACTGTAAACTTATGATATTGATTGAGTAAATGGTCAAAATCGTTACTGAAAGGTCACTCATTCTTCAAATTGGTATCCGAAAGATTCTTTTAACCAAATTCCTCCCTAAAAGATTTTTAGTTAATCACGTTAAGTCCTTTCGCCTATTCCTTAGCTGACGCCGTAAAGGAAAACTGATGTAGCCTGTTAAGTGTTAAGTGTCATCTCAGCACACACACTTGGCAGTCCTAATTGGCTGCTGACATTACAAGTTTTTGAAATTAGATCAAATAAGTTTCCAATTGATGAACCCTAATCCCAAAATTATGTAGTGGTCAAAACCAAAAGATAGGCACACAAACCACAAACAAGTCCAGATCATGATTTGAAACCTAATAATTAATACTAATTCCATATGGTATCAGATAGCAAAGCTAAATTGCCAAACTTTTAAAGAGAAAAACATTTGCAAACTAAATAAAAATTCAATCGTAGAGATGAACATCATTGAGTGACTAGAGATTTAAATCAACTTGAGCATTCCTAAATTTTAGAAATTCACAGCACATCAGATCTTCTGCATCCACAAAAGTCAACTCAAGGGACAATTTCCAATGAAACTTCTAGATTCAACCCCAACGCCACAACCCATCACAAATGTCACAAACCCGATCTCAATTTTTCCTATTAAACTTAAAACAATTGAAAAAATCGTAGCTTTTTCAACAATAGCCCTGAAAATCAAAACCCTTAACCAAAATCAAAACTAATTCATTGCATGAGTAAAAGGGCAAACCGACCCAAATGAAAATATGCCAAATTCAATACACACCTTAGACCCAGAGAATCAACAACCACCATCAAGCAGAAGCAGAAGCAGAGGAAGAAGCTTCTTATTTGGATGATGACCTGTCCTCCTTTCTCAGCAAGAAGCCTGACAGGAACATGGTCCTGCTGGACGATTACGAGGCCGATGAGCTCGACTTCGAATTTGGCCCCAATCGCTGAAGCGGTTCTTCTCTTTTCCTTGGTTTTGTTGTGGGTTTGTTTTAAGTTGTTTTCTGTAAATGGATTAATACGTTCCCTGGCATACATTATCTAGTTTTTCATTTGATAAATGACGCCGATGAAGAAAGCTTCTTCCTCTTCTCTTGTGTGAAGATGAAATGTCAAGGTTAGAGAATCAGAGTGTTTTGTTATGGAATGAAAAGAGTGAAGTGAAGGTATAATATGAGGAATTGAAGAGGTATAGGTTTTGATGGTCAAAATGGCACCATTTCAATCAATCCCCCACTCTAGCATCAAAATGGTGTTGTTTAGCAATGTGCTGAGATGTTACTTAACGGGCCACATCAACTTTCGTTAATGGCATCAGCTAAGGAATAGATGGAAGGATGAATGTGATTACTAAAAATCTTTCACGGGCGAATTTGATTAAAAAAATCTTTCGGGTACTAATTTGGAGAATGAGTGATCTTTTTGAGACGATTTTGACCATTTACTCATTATTGAGTACTACATCCTAAGTCAGTGTATCAAAGAGATGGATTTCTTCCAACTGTTATCTAGTTACTTGCAAGGGGACCTATAAAAGAGCAAAACTTATAGCAGGCTCGATTTTGGAATTGAGTACATTGACCAAGTGATCACTATTCTTATCGATGAAGCCAGGATATGTTAATTTAATTCCACTATGTTATGATATAACAGGATTGATATTGGAATTACTATAATTATAGAATTGGATGGAACATTTGTAGAATTATTAGGGAAACTGAAGATATAGTTGAAATAGATCATAGAAAAGGGATGAATCATATATAAGAGAGGAATGTAATCAATGAGAAGAAAGTTCTAAGATATTTCACAATTCATATAATGAGTGTTATAATACCGATATCCTATTCATACTGTTCTCACTCAGAACTTAGCCCAACTCTTGTAATTGGGTCCAATCCAGTTATATTCATTACATATGCAGTTACCAAACAATTTTCTGTTAATATCAAAAGGTTAACCTGTTAGGGTAACGTTCAAGTTTAGGAATTGTGCTATTTTGTTTATACTGGGAAAAGAAAATATCATGCTATATAATGTAAGTTGTTGTTCTTCATGCTTATGGTTCTTCGTTTGTGCAGACGGAACAGTGCATAATCTGAATGAATACATGAACATATCTGCTGCAAATGCTACTACTGATTTCACTTCGATCAAACATGAACTTTATACGCAGAAACATGGTGTCGTGATAAAGGAAAATCAGCTGGAGGAATTATTTTCCCAGATTGCTTTACAATAGGTATATTATCCCTAATCAGTGCTTTGCTTCCGCTGCTTGTACATAAGTTAGCATTCATTTCCCCCTTCCCCCATCGATTTTTGGTTCTTTTAAGGGTGCTGGTTAAATATTGTTTATCTTAAATGGGTAAGCATGAAAATGTTTATGTTGTATGAATTGTTACTGAGTGAAATACTAGGAAAGCAAATCTAAGTTCCATTATGTTGTTTTAGGAGCATTACAACATGTTTCCTGTGACTTATAAAATTTTAAAAAGGAAAATGATAATGCCACTCCATACCTGAATTTTTTGCATTGTATGTTTGCATGAATTTGTAGAAAAAAGGAGTTACATTATCAAAATAAGAGTTGTAATATCCATTTCCTTTTAGAAAATGTAAAACTATTCTGGGAACCATAAGTTTTCTGATTGCATTCTTACCACGAACGTTCAGGCATTGAATGGCTACAAGTCTCCCTATGATTAAACGTTTGAAAATGAGTTCTGCCAATAGTTTCATCGAAGGCTTTAAATTGCAAAATTGAGGTAATTTGAAGTGGCAAGATTACTGAGTTTTGAGTATTTTTTGGTTCTATTTTCTATTAGCATTTTCATTAAAAATATAAAATAGAGGAGAAGACATGTTTGGTAGGTAAGGAAGGGCATTGATCATAAACGTGCGTTATCCTCTAAAGAAGATTCTGTTCAGTTGTTTGAGGTTTTAGAAAGAACACTAATTAAGAAAACCCGTCTGAGTTGTTTAACATTAATTAATCTTTCTTATTTAAGGATATACTTATTCCCTTTAGTTATTGGTGGTTTATTTAATCAAGAACCTATTTGATTTCCTTTCAAACAAACACAATATATATATATATATATTTTATTAAGGTATCAGATCATATGGAATACTATTTTATAGAATATAACACTGTTCTCTTGCAAATACACTTACTAAGAAAAAATACAAAATAATTATTTATTAACGTCTAATAGTTATGTACTGCACCCAAGAATCTCGGCCGATCTCGGCCACGTCCGAGATATACCTCGACGCAACGGTCGCCTTTCGAAAATCGCCCATATACTCGAATCACGGAGCCAGCGTACTTGCCAGCATATCCGGATTAATCCACTCGCGGAAATCTCGGAATATGTTGACCGATCAGGCTCCACGCTGAGCCTATAAATCCGAACAGAAAACATTGAACGGAGACATGAAAAACAACACACTCTCACTCGATAGAACTACTCAAATTTAGGGATAAGTACGATTTTGGTCCCAAAAATTTTGCGCCAGAATCGAAATCGTCTCTCTTCTAATTTTCGATTTAAAATCGTCCTTAACGTTTTTTTCGTATTAAAATTGTCCTTTTAATTTTTTTAAGATAAAAATACCCTCACCACTACCAACATAATTACCTCCTTCACTACCACCACCACCACCAACTGCCACTCTACCACCATTATCAACGTCGTCATCACCATCATCATCATCATCAACACAAGGATCATGCTCCTCCTCATCTGATATGGAAGCTCATAGCAATTATCAGCATGAACTACAGACAAATCTACACCTTAATCTGTTCAAGTAGGACAGACTTAAATACCAACCTGCCGAGATCGCCTCCCTCAATTCCCGCACAGCTTCATTCTCCAGAACAGCATCCCAATAAAATAGGGGTAGTTTAGGAATTAAATTAAAAATTTTATTTAAAAGGACGATTTTAATACGAAAAAAACATTAAGGACGATTTTAAATCGAAAATTAGAAGATGGACGATTTCGATTCTGGCACAAAATTTTTGGGACCAAAATCGTACTTATCCCTAAAATTTATATTCAAACAAGAAATCATATTAAATCATACTTATATTTGTATATGCTTGAGTAAATATAGTTAAGATAATAAATGTTTCATTGACAATATTTTTTTGTATTTTAAATTATCTTGTTATAATGTTTTTTATAAAATCTTTAGCCAATTTTCTGGTAATTTGTACTCTCATATTAAAAAAAATATTATTTGTATATTAAAATTAGTAATCAAAATCAGTCACTATGTATTTATGTATTATGTATAAATATATGTGTTGTGTAGTTTATTTTAATATTTATTTTATATTTTAATATGTATTTTATACTAATGGCTAATTTTAGTATATACGTAACATAGTCGAATATTAAATTTGTCAAAATTTACTGGATTTTTAATTTAAATTAAATAAATACAAAATTTATGAAAATACATAAAATACAACGTAATTACGTAAATGCATAATATACCACATCTCGGCTACTGGAGGGTTTAAAAAGAGTACTTAGACAAAAATTCTTAAAGGATCTCAATATTTGAGATATGCACAAAATTTTAATTGGGGTCTCAGTCATCGAAATGTGTATAATTGAATTGATGTTATGTTTCTTTGATTTTTATTTTTTTATTTCATCTAATTTATTTGATTTAGATAATTTTGAATTTTAAAATTATAAAAATATTTAATTTAAAATTTAGATGATTATAATTTAAATTAATAACTATTTAATAATGTCATTTTTTAAAAATTAATTTTGCGGTACTTATAAATAACTAATACAACAATACAATTATATTTGTTTTTAATTAAATTAAATTATTAATTTAAATTATAATCATTTAAATTTTAAATTAAATATTTTATAATTTTAAAATTTAAAATGATTTAAATTAAATTGAATGAAATAGAAAAATAAAAATCAAACAAATATAGTATCAATTCATTATACACATCTTGGAGACTGAAGTTTCAATTGAAACTTTATGCATATCTTGGTTAGTGAGAGACCACACTTATGAATTTTACACGTATCTCGGGTACTCAATATCTATTTAGTTCTTTTAATACAGATCAAAATCTCAGTATCTAAGATCTATTTATTTTTTAAAATTTCTCTGTATCTGAGATATGACTCATATTGTACATTTACATAATTAAGCTATATTTTATATATTTTTGTAAATTTTGTATTAATTTAATTTAAATTAAAAAAATCCAAATTTATTTACTATATGATTTTGGGAGAAAAATAACCACGTGGGGTTCATTAATTTCTAGACCATTTAACATACATGGGCATTGTAAACAACATCATTAAATAATTTGTAATGTTGTAAAATTAATTTTATCTTCAATAACACTATCTTACTTAATATCTATGTACTCTATTGAAACTTTATCAAATGTTATCATATAAACATGTCATTAATCAAGTCTTCAAGGGTAGATATATCACTCTCATTTGATCTATGTCCATGAGAAATGCTAAAGAAAAAAAAAATTAAATAGCAATGCGACAAAGTAACAAAAAAGTACAAAATAATAGTAATGAATGTTCCATCTAACATGTGGTAAGTGAAGGGGAAGCGTATGACCAAGTACAAAACTTGTTTCCAATTGGATTTTATGACTTTGTCCACACAAAATATCGAAACTCGCCTTTCAATGCCAGACACAAACCCAAAATGAAAGTATCTTTATATAATCAAAAGGGCATTATATTGTCACACTTTCTCTCTCTGTCATCATCCAGATATGATATTAGATATCCACGCTCTCCTTTCTCTACTGCAGGGAAAATCCAATTCCACCAATCAGAATCCAAAAAACTCCATCCAATAAAACTCAAAAAGATAGAAGTAGCAATTGAAATTGATTACCTGAGTGTGACACGTATGCACCAACACTAACACATTTTAATTATTATTTCACTCTAAATTTTAAAATTTATCTATCTTATATCTTAAAAATATATATTAAATTTATAAATAAAAAAATATTAAAAATATAAAAAGTTAAATTTTTAATATATTTATTAAATAAAAATATTTTTAAATTTTTTATTAATAATAAATTCATTATATAATTTTAAAATAAAAATAATGACTAAAATTATTAGACTATTAATATTCCAGAACCCTTAAAAAAATTTTCATATGATAATGGGTCTATTTAGAATGTTTCAATAATTTTTGTATTTGATCTTTATTATAAAATATATATCAATCACTAAAATACTAATATTTTTAGAATAGTTAAATTCTATATGTCAACAAGTCTATTTAAAACACTTATGAAATAAGATTTTGCAAATCTATAATCTAAAGACACATTTTTTTTATCGAAAATAGGAAGATTCGAATCCGTGACTTTTTAGATGAATATAGAGAGATTATATTTTTTCTAAAGTATTATAAAAAAAATTTGACTAAAAATTATTGAAA
>NC_029786.2:74153376-74160885 GCF_000816755.2 Arachis ipaensis | reverse complement strand
TTTCAAATGTAATCTTAAAATATATGTTAGCTAAATCTTATTAAATATTAAAATATAAATTTTAAAAATTTTAAATCAGAATATATGCAATTTGATTAAATTCATAAAAACTATACTTTTTGAATACTAATGAGTACTTTGATTTATAGATATAAAACACCATCAACAACAATAAAATGAAGTGATTGGTTATATGTATCAAACATACTTGAATCTATTTTATCAATCATATACAAACTCAGTTTATTCATGTTTGAATTTCTTCCATTTCACTCAACTAAAGCGAAATTTTACTGTGCCACTTCAATTTTCTCTTTGAATTTAACTGAGTGTACGGTTTAATTTTCATTAGTTACCAACTGTGGAATATGATCTCACTCTTGTAAATGAAAAATATTTTATAATTAGTCGTATAAATTTTAACCAGAGGTTGGAGCGGTAATACGCTCTAAAATTTTCTCACGCCTTAATTATGTCCTATTTCTGTAATTTAAAATAACCTCTAATTATTTTTGTTTATAATATTTGGTTTATATTTTAAAATTACCTCTAACTAACCTATCA
Organism: Arachis ipaensis; assembly: GCF_000816755.2. Classification (NCBI taxonomy): domain Eukaryota; kingdom Viridiplantae; phylum Streptophyta; class Magnoliopsida; order Fabales; family Fabaceae; genus Arachis; species Arachis ipaensis. The sequence continues at coordinate 74,160,321 of NC_029786.2, read as the reverse complement.
TTAAAAAACAGATATAATATATAAAAGTAATTTTGAGAAGTATTATATTAAGCATGATAAGAAAAAATGATACAAATCAAATATAAATTTAAGAATAAAGTATTAAATTGGTCTCTATATTTAAAGTAATCCTATTTTGGTTCTTAATGTTTAAAATATTCTATTTGAATCAAAATAAAGTTTTATTTAGTTTGAATTTAATCCTACCGTGAGATTAAAGTTAAATAATTAATGTCGTATATGAGAGCAGTACAAGAACAAGATCAATAATTTGGAAACTAGTACAAGCTCCAGAGGTACAAAATTAATCGTAAATGCATCAATATATTTATTTACCATCTTCTTAGTTCAATAGAAAAGATTTCATTTAAATTGTAAAAAAAATGATAAATAAATATATTGATACTGGTTGATTTTGTTTCTTTGGATCTTGTACTTGTTCTTCACATTATCGATCTTGTTCTTATATTCTGTTAATTACCTCACGATAGGACTATATTGAAACTAAATGAAACTTTTTTAGATTTAAATAGGATACTTTAAACCTTAAGGACCAACACAAAATTATACCCAAACAAAGAGGACTAATTTAATACTTTATCCTAAATTTAATTATGATGTATAAATTATTATTTAATTATATTTATTTCTTTAGATAACTATTCATACTATCAATATAAAAGACATGTAAAACTAATTTACACTCGCAATCATCCAAAATAAATTCTATGGACATTTCACAGGAGGAACAGCTACCTGCCTACCTCAACGTTTTAAAGATTTTCATATAAAATAAAAAATGTACGAGCAAAAACATGGTTTACTCAAATTTATATCATAAAAAAAAAAAGAAAAAAAGAAAAAACCTATGCTGGAGTCGAATGACTAGCTGATTCGCCACGTGGTCGAAGCTCTCACCACTAAGCTTAAAAAATCGTTTGAATTGTGGGATTCCCTTTCTTCTCTCTCCTACTCTCCACAGTCCACACAAACCAAATAAGAACTCACAGCCACCCATTTTCTCTTCTCAAAGGACGAACAGCAACCTTCACTCTCTCAACTCTCAACTCAACTAGCAGCATAACATACAACAAAGAAACTCTGCTCATAATCCTCAATTCCCAACTCTTTATATTCAACCAATTCCCTCTTTGCTTTGCTTCTCTTCTCTTCTCTTCTCTTCTCTAATTCGAGAAGAGACAGCATTTCTTCTTCTTCTTCTTCTTCTTCTTTTGTACAGTGTTTCATTAACATACAATGGCTTCTTTAGTATCTTCACCATTCACACTACCGAGTTCTAAAACCGACCAACTCTCTGCTATTTCACAGAGACATCTCTTCCTTCATTCTTTCCTTCCAAAGAAGGCAAACTGCCATGGAAACTCATCAAGATCTTCCCTCAGAGTGAAATGTGCTGCAATTGGCAATGGCCTCTTCACACAAACCACACCAGAAGTTCGTAGAATAGTTCCAGACAAGAACAACAACAACCAGAACCTTCCAACGGTTAAGATTGTATATGTGGTTCTTGAAGCTCAGTACCAGTCATCTTTGTCTGCTGCAGTTAGAGCTCTCAACAGCATCAACAAAGATGCTTCCTTTGAGGTTGTTGGTTACTTGGTCGAGGAGCTTCGCGACGAAGCCACTTACAAGACATTCTGCAAGGATTTGGAGGACGCCAATGTCTTCATTGGCTCATTGATCTTTGTGGAGGAACTTGCCCTTAAGGTTAAGGCCTATGCATATCTGCATTAAATACTGTTCGTTATCTTATACTCCTTAAATTTGTGACTAATTTTATCGACCGCTATGTATTTGTGCATAAATATATGTGTTAGTTTATCTCATTTTCAATGTATATTTTGCATTTTATACTGCTGATTTGGTTGCGATTCTTGATGTACAGATAACATGGTGGTTGTTGTATTTATGTATCATACTGTATCATAGTGACAAATACTATATTCTTACGCACCAATGTGTATCCGCCTCCACCACTGTTATCTTAAACTACTTGAATTTCTAACTAATTTTCTTTTAAATCTACTTGTATTCATATTTGTGTGACGGCAGGTTAAGGCTGCTGTGGAGAAAGAAAGGGAGAGGCTTGATGCAGTTCTTGTGTTCCCATCAATGCCTGAGGTGATGAGGCTCAACAAATTAGGCTCGTTCAGCATGTCACAGCTTGGACAATCCAAGAGCCCCTTTTTTCAGCTCTTCAAGAAGAAGAAGACCTCTTCTGCAGGTTTCGCTGACAGCATGTTGAAGCTTGTGAGGACACTGCCAAAGGTTTTGAAGTACTTGCCAAGTGATAAGGCTCAAGATGCTAGGCTCTATATCCTGAGCCTGCAGTTTTGGCTTGGCGGTTCGCCTGATAACTTGCAGAATTTCTTGAAGATGATTTCGGGGTCTTATGTTCCGGCCTTGAAAGGGACAAAGATGGAGTATTCGGAGCCAGTTTTGTACTTGGACACCGGAATTTGGCATCCTTTAGCACCTTGTATGTATGATGATGTTAAGGAGTATTTGAATTGGTATGGAACAAGAAGGGATGCTGATGAGAAGCTTAGGAGTCCGAATGCGCCGGTAATTGGTTTGATTTTGCAGAGGAGCCATATTGTGACTGGAGATGATGGTCATTACGTGGCTGTGATCATGGAGCTGGAGGCCAGAGGGGCCAAGGTTATTCCGATTTTCGCTGGAGGACTTGACTTTTCGGGACCAGTGGAGAGGTTCTTGATTGATCCAATTAGTAAGAAACCGTTTGTGAATTCGGTTGTGTCCCTAACCGGCTTCGCCCTTGTTGGAGGCCCTGCCAGGCAAGACCATCCGAGAGCAGTTGAGGCATTGAGCAAGCTAGATGTTCCTTATATTGTTGCATTGCCATTGGTGTTCCAGACAACAGAAGAGTGGCTGAACAGTACTTTGGGTTTGCACCCAATTCAGGTTGCTCTTCAAGTTGCCTTACCCGAACTAGACGGTGGTATGGAGCCAATAGTTTTTGCTGGCCGAGATCCAAAAACTGGTAATAATACTTTCTCTTTACAGCCTGAATTGTAATGATTCATATGGTGCAGATATCTTTAGGTGTATTTTGGTAGCATATATGACCATTCTTTTAAATGCTTAAACATACCAATTTTATCAGACAAAGTCACAAAAACTATATGTTTGTTAATTCGTTAATTGATGTGTTTTCAGGAAAATCTCACGCTCTTCACAAGAGAGTGGAGCAGCTCTGCACTAGGGCGATCAAGTGGGCTGAACTGAAAAGAAAATCAAAGGTACTTTGCCCTTTTCTGAGTCTTAGGAGTTACATAATAATCTGGTTCAAGTAAAATCTTTATAGAGACTTCAAAGATTTATACCCAAGATATAATTGATAACAACTTTTTGATCTCCTCTTCGTAAATTTGTCCAGCTTGGAAAGATAGTCAACATTTCGATGAATTAGAAAATAATCTGCCAGAGTTTCCATAATTAATATTCACTCAACTGAAGATTACTTTCTAGTAAAATATTTGATGGTGATTTCTTTTGTTTGATACCATAATTACCTAATAATTTTTGCAGCAACAATGAGGTTTAGGCATGTTTAGTAACAACTTATTTTGGGAAGTAATCACTTTCTCTCAAGACCTAAATGATATGGAGTAAAGCAAGGAATAATATTCTTGTTTATTTCTTTCTTAGTATTTTACCATTTTCATACTACTACTTAGGAATTTCTTTAACCTACGAACTTCCATTTCAGTATTTGTATATTAGGTTAACTTTGTAACTATGGTTAAAAAAAAAAAAAACTTAGTCATTGTTCTTTATTTCTTAGGTTCATCTGCTTTTTGAATTTGCAGCAAGTTGTTCTGTTTTCTTACAGCAGTAAGACTAAATATGTTGAAATCGATAAATTTATGTGTTCGTTCAGGAAGAGAAGAGACTAGCAATTACTGTCTTTAGTTTCCCACCAGACAAAGGAAATGTAGGAACTGCTGCCTACCTGAATGTCTTTGCCTCCATATTCTCTGTTCTCAAAGATCTTGAGTATGATGGTTACAATGTTGAGGGACTTCCGGAGACTCCAGAAGCCTTGATCGAAGAAGTAATACATGACAAAGAAGCTCAATTCAGCAGCCCTAATCTGAACATTGCTTACAAAATGAGTGTCCGGGAATACCAAAAACTTACTCCCTACGCCACAGCACTAGAAGAAAACTGGGGAAAACCACCGGGGAATCTGAATGCGGATGGAGAGAACCTGTTGGTATATGGTAAACAATATGGTAATGTTTTCATAGGTGTTCAGCCCACCTTTGGTTATGAAGGCGATCCTATGCGGTTGCTTTTCTCTAAATCTGCTAGCCCACATCATGGATTTGCAGCCTATTACTCTTTCGTCGAGAAAATATTCAAAGCCGATGCTGTCCTTCACTTCGGGACACATGGTTCACTTGAATTCATGCCTGGAAAGCAGGTTGGGATGAGTGATGTATGTTACCCAGACAGTCTCATTGGCAATATTCCCAATGTCTATTACTATGCTGCAAACAATCCTTCTGAAGCCACCATAGCAAAACGTAGGAGTTATGCCAACACCATTAGCTATCTCACTCCTCCGGCAGAAAATGCAGGACTCTACAAAGGTCTGAAGCAACTAAGTGAACTCATTTCGTCGTACCAGTCTCTCAAGGACACTGGCCGTGGGCCACAAATTGTCAGTTCAATTATCAGCACAGCCAAACAATGCAATCTTGACAAGGATGTCGCCCTGCCGGACGAGGGCGAAGAGCTCCCAGCTAAAGAGAGAGACCTTGTAGTTGGAAAGGTGTATTCTAAGATCATGGAGATCGAGTCTCGCCTTTTGCCATGTGGGCTGCATGTCATTGGTGAGCCCCCATCAGCCTTGGAAGCAGTTGCTACTCTGGTGAATATTGCTGCTCTTGACCGTCCTGAAGATGGCATTTCTTCACTCCCATCTATACTAGCTGAGACTGTGGGAAGAAACATAGAGGAAGTTTATAGAGGGAGCGACAAAGGAATACTGAAGGACGTGGAGCTCCTTCGGCAAATAACCGAAGCGTCCCGTGGAGCAATTACTTCCTTTGTGGAGAAAACAACTAATAAGAAGGGTCAAGTTGTTGATGTATCAAATAAACTTACCTCAATCCTTGGGTTCGGCATAAATGAGCCATGGATTCAGTACTTGTCAAACACCAAATTCTACCGTGCTGATAGGGAAAAACTCAGAACATTGTTCGAGTTTTTGGGGGAGTGTCTGAAGTTGGTTGTGGCTGACAATGAATTGGGAAGTTTGAAACAAGCTTTGGAGGGTAAATACGTCGAGCCAGGACCCGGTGGTGATCCAATTAGAAATCCTAAAGTTCTGCCAACTGGAAAGAACATTCATGCGCTCGACCCACAAGCTATTCCTACTACTGCAGCAATGCAGAGTGCTAAAATAGTAGTAGACAGATTGATTGAGAGGCAGAAGGTTGATAATGGAGGGAAGTATCCTGAAACTATTGCACTTGTATTATGGGGAACAGACAATATCAAAACATATGGTGAATCCCTGGCTCAGGTCTTGTGGATGATTGGTGTGAGACCAGTGGCCGATACTTTCGGAAGGGTCAACCGTGTGGAACCTGTCAGTCTTGAAGAGCTTGGAAGGCCTAGGATTGATGTCGTCGTTAATTGCTCGGGAGTGTTCAGAGACCTTTTCATCAATCAGGTATTAACCATCTTACTCTGGATAAATTTAGTCCCCTTTGTATTCCAAAACTGATTAGGATATTCCTTTGCATCTTTCTCAGATGAATCTTCTGGATAGAGCAGTGAAGATGGTCGCCGAGTTAGACGAACCAGCCGAGCAGAACTTTGTAAGGAAGCATGCATTGGAGCAAGCTCAATCCCTCGGGATTGATGTTCGGGAAGCTGCAACAAGGATCTTCTCCAACGCCTCAGGGTCATACTCTTCAAACATTAACCTGGCTGTGGAGAACTCCTCATGGAATGATGAGAAGCAGCTTCAGGACATGTACCTTAGCCGAAAGTCTTTCGCATTCGACTGTGATGCTCCCGGTGCAGGCATGATGGAAAAGAGAAAAGTGTTCGAGATGGCTCTGAGCACAGCAGACGCCACATTCCAAAACCTTGACTCATCAGAAATCTCCCTCACTGATGTCAGCCATTACTTTGACTCGGACCCAACTAACTTGGTTCAAAATCTAAGGAAAGATGGGAAGAAGCCAAGTGCTTACATTGCTGACACCACCACAGCCAATGCGCAGGTAAATGTTGCTATGCTCTCTTGATTATGGTGTGAAACGTAAACACAACAATTTTAGATAGAAATACTAATACAACAATATGCACAAGTATTAAATTTCTATATACCTTAATCAAGTATCTATAAATAATATCCTACTAAGCATCATCTAGATATGACAATTTTTGCCAAGTTATTGATTGAATAATGAATAGAATGAATCTTATATTTTAGTTAAAATATATGTTGAAATACAAAATACACATCGAAACAATATATGTATTTATACACAAATACATGGTGGCTAATTTTTTGTGCCCACATAACATTTTTAAAAAGAAATGCTAGGTAACCACCTTTTTTTTAGCTAACATAAGCCTACCTTTTTAAAACTATTTTGTTTATATTAAATTTTAGATTCTGAATCTTAAATTATTAAATTTGGCTAATGTTGACTAACTAAAAATTGGTGCCTGTACTTTCTGTTTTGAAAAAAAAAATGTCTAAAGCAGTATCCAATGCATATGTGAGTAAAACTGGAGTGTTTGTGCATCATATTCTTCACATGAATCACTTATTTCAATGCTTCGTTTTGACCACTTAAGAATTATTCACAAAACACACACTGATCTGATGAGAAATTCCTTTCCAGGTGCGGACCCTTGCTGAGACGGTTCGAC
>NC_029786.2:74146168-74153175 GCF_000816755.2 Arachis ipaensis | reverse complement strand
ACCGGGTATGAAGGTGTCCGTGAGATCGAGAAGAGGCTGACCAACACGGTCGGGTGGAGTGCAACTTCAGGCCAAGTTGACAACTGGGTATACGAAGAAGCCAACACAACATTCATTCAAGACGAGGAAATGCTGAAGAAGCTCATGAACACCAATCCCAACTCCTTCAGGAAGCTGGTGCAGACATTCTTGGAAGCCAATGGGCGCGGCTATTGGGAGACTTCAGAAGATAACATTGAGAAGCTGAGGCAGTTGTACTCTGAAGTTGAAGACAAGATTGAAGGCATTGATCGCTGAAAGTGCAATGCTTCTATGGATGAGACTTGATATGAATACACCATATACCAAAATAATGAAGAGAGATTTTTAACTGCTGATTTTAACTGTGTACCAATGTACAATCTTTGTCTCTTGAGACTCCTTGCCATGCAGTACCCATAGTTGTTGCGTTGCCAATGCCATCCATTTATTGTGATTTTTGTTGTCTTTTTATTCTCTTTTTCCTTGTAATTTTTGTTCATTCCCCGGGACCACTACATCCTTTTGTGCAGTTGCCAAATGCCAAGTGAATAATAAGTACAGCTTCCATTTTAGAACTAGTGATTTTTTCTTCTTTTATTTTATATTATTTTCGTTTGAGTAAATTGCATGCATTTTCAGGGAGAGATTCCGTAATGACACCCACTTTAACGTGGGGGAAGACATACATACACAGACTCAATTGATGCAGACTTCAATTATATTTATTTTTTCTTTAAAACAATGTCAGGTTCATATCTGTGCATGACTTTTATTTATTTTGGAAGAGTAAAGCTTTAATTCGGCCCTGTCTATTTTCATTAAGGAAAATGCGATTTCTTATCAAAAGAAAATGGACACTTCAATCCTAACGTTTTTATTTTGGGACAATATAAATTATCTATTAAAAAATTCGTAAAATAGTAATAAAAATTGATTTGTGGAGAATTTTATTTGTATTTGTATTTGTAGGGTTATACAATTTCAATTTGGAATGAGCTAAATAGTATCCTAAGATATTAGTTTAAAATGTTTAAAATAAAACATTTTGACACTTTCAATGAATTAAGAACTTACAGAAAGAATACCCTTAATAAGCTATTTGTTAACAAGATTCTTAATAAAGTTAGAGTACCTATATCAATGTTTAATTATACCCATTGCTTCTGTATCAGTATATAAGATGCAGATAACATTTTTTTTTCCTAAATGGTATGGCATGAGATTGACAAAGTTATAAGGCATTTTGTGTAGAGTAATAAGTCTTGCGGTTTGCGTCCAACTTCTTGAAAAGTTCTCACCACTCCTAAGAGATATAGAGGATTAGCCTAAGAGATTCTCGGAATGTGAATGTTGCTCTTGTTGAAAATTAGTTTGGAAATTTCTTCATCATAAGGATACATTATGGGTACATATTATGTTAAGCAAATACCTCAGAGAGCAAATTATTTTGAAGTTAAGGTTGTAATGGCAACTTCTCCTACTTGAAAATCAGTTCTTAAAGTAGTCAAAACCTTTAAGAGATGATTTTGTTTGGAACGGGGATCTTCTACTGCTAGGCAAAAAATATTATTATTAGAAAAAACGTTGTTTTAAATAAATAAATATAAAATATTGTTATCGATTTATGAAGTCAGTTTTAATATATTAGGGAAAGGTTTTAATTAATGTTTTCAAAAGGAGCAGGTTTTATTCAAAATTTGATTTAGGCCTGAATTATAAGATATGCTATGTGCCGGAGCAGTTATCAACATGAGGCGTCAAAGTACAATGCAAAACGGTCGTCAAAGAAATTAGAGCAGAACAATAGTTAATTCAAGTTTAGAAAAAAATTGACAAAGATATTATAGAAATAACTGTCAATTAGACATTAGATTAGTCTATAAACAGAGTTTTAAGCAAATATTGTAGGGAGTTCAGTTCTTTTGGAAAACATTTAGAAACTTAAAATGCTCTCAGTCCCTTGACATCACAGAGTAAAAATTAGAAATCTTAAATAATTCCTCTGAACTCAAACACTTGTAATTTGCTTCTTTCTAGTTTTTATTAATAAAATTTTTCTACTTTTACATGTTCTTCTCTTTTATGCTTATCTTTCCTTCTTCATTCGTTCTTTAATTTTCTATTTCTTTTAATTTTTGCAATTTACTTTTCTTTCGACATCTTATATTTCTTTGTTTATTTGCTAATTTCATACCTTTTAATTTCTATTGATGTTATAATTGCAACATTAAGATACCCATATTTTCTTTTAAACATTAACAAAATTTGAGTAAAACAAATTGGCACGCCTGATAGGACATTGTCAATAGATTGTAGTTTGTCAAAAGAAAAAAATTAGGAGTTTTGAATTTGCACGTGGTTACGTAGTAGTAAGATCGTGTTTTTAAAGATTAAGAAATCAGTGTCAGTTGGCATGTCAAATACATATGCAACATCTTCTACTTCCAGTGACGAGACTAGAGGAAATGAGTCTAGAAATTCTCATGTGATTTCAAACGCAGAGCCTACCTTGCCGTTAGTGAGGCATGATGGTGTTGGCCATGCCTATCCAAAATTAAATGCAACTCACATAAATACCGTGGGGTGGCCGCCTTATGGCTTGCCACCGAGGTATGTCCCCCATGGTGACCCAAAGATTACTTGTGCCTCTCTACTCAACTTTTTAAAATCCTCTTTACCAGAATTTGTATGTCATGTCAATGTACCTATTTCTGGGGTGGCAAATTCACATATATAACAACAAAATCTGCTACATGCTATTAATATAGGAAATAATAGCGCATCTAATTCTACTATACCTACTGCTACTAGAGTAGAAAACTCCAAACATGTATTTTCTGACATCTCAAGAGCAATACCTGTTAAACATGTTACCTCATCAAATGGTGACCGTTTTAAATCCTCTTTTAGAAAACACAAACACTAGAATTGAATAGTTAAATAGGCAAGTTAATAAGATTGTTACTGTAGTAAATTTTTAAAAGAAAATGACAACCATGGTTTAGAATTTGATAATGTCAACCAAAATGGTAGAGCAATTTCTAATTATAAGGTTCATATGCCTAAACATTGTCAAATGCTGATGATATGTTGGAAAGATTTAGGCAAAACAATTTAGGGGACATTATAATCTAGCTAGGAACGTTGAGCAAGTTTTAAACCATTTGAGATTTAATATTAGTTGTTTGAATATGCCATATTTCGTGTCACCATTTTCTAAATGTGTCCAACAAGCAGAGCTTTCAAGAGGTTAAAAAATTTTGAAATCCCTTACAAAATTTTATGGAGAAGAAAATGAGTCTACAGTATAGCATATTGCTCGATATATTGTTGAAATTGGGGAAACAATTTCTAATGAATATCTCAAGATGAGATATTTTTTTCTTCTTTAACAAAAAATGCATTCACTTGGTTCTCCAACTTGAGACTAAATTTCATTCATTCTTAGGCATAGTTAGAAAGAAATTTTCATGATCAATTCTTCCGAGGTGAATTGAAAGTTAGCCTTACAGATCTATTCTCTATCAGACTTGTAGAGGAAGAATTCATTGACACTTATTTGGCATGGTTTAGAAACATGAGAAATAAGTGTTCTACTTCGATTTCAGAAATCGAAGTTGCCATAATAGCTACTAATGGACTAGAATTTGGAGTTAGAAAAAAATTTGTTAATCAACATACTTTAGATCTTGCCCAGCTAACTGAGAGAGTAAGACAAATAGAAAAAATTAAGAAAGAAAAAGAGAATTTCAAAAAAAATTCTAAAAAAATTGCATATGTTGATTGTTTTTTCGATAGTAGTAATTCAGATGAGAAAGAGGTTTATATTGTTGAATTATGTGGGGTCCTCCTTATGTGTGCAAATCTTTAAAGTCTGTTAAAGAAAAAAAAAGTTTCTTCATATTTCAAAGCTGAAAATAAGATTTATTCTTTTGATATTTCTAAGGCAGACAAAATATTTGAGGTTTAGGATAAACAACTTATTTTATCATAAGGAAAAAAGATGCTTCAACTGATGAAATAAAAATAAAAAATTTTGTAAATTTTATCAAGTGTTTTTGCCCACCACTAATAATTACATCCATTTCAGGAATTTAATATAATTGAGGATGAAAGATTGAAGTTTGAGGATAAAACTACTATGAAGGTGGACACTGAACATTCGTTATTGATTCAAATTATGTTGAACCATTCAACTTGTTAGTCAACATGGCAGAAATTGACACCATAGTGGCTAGTGCTGAAGGTGAAAATAAAGACCTGAGAATTTTTAGCGAGACAAAAAGCCAATTTATCCTCGTCTTGGTGATGATCTGTTAAATTTTTTGCTCAGAATTAAAGAATTTGACAGCACCATTGCTATGTGTCCAAAGTGCAGTGCTGTTTTTGACAAGGAAGCTACAAAAGAATTTGAAAAGTACAGAGTTGAAGAGAAGGAAAAGGCTAAGTTGAAAAAGAAAATTACTGAAGAAGAGAATGAAACTAATGAGCTAAAGCAAAAGATTGCTGAAGAAAAATAAAAGGTAGACTGTTAGGTTTCTTTGAACAAGTGTATCAATAATTCTGGGATACAATTCGTTAACCAAAAGATGAAGATTGTGGTAATGATTGACAAAAAATTTGATGATTTTTTTTCAAAAGACAAGAGTACTTACTGCCAAAATTTCAAGCAACAAATGGGTTCAGGATGTGAAGAATGTGCATAATCAACCTAATGCTTTTTCAAGAAGGAAAAAAAATAAATAAATGGGTGAGGACTAGATCTTTTAAGCCTAGATATTATGAGTTCTAGTTATGGAATTTGAATCCTGCACAAGATGAAGGTATTGTATATGTTACAAAAAATGTACGTGTTCCTTCAAAGTCAATTTATTTTTATTATAATCCTAACATGTAGAAGATTACATTTTTCTGTCTAATCTAACTAAATTATTCTTTTGCCATTGCGTAGCTGGTGCCTTCAAAATTACATTGAAGCATAATTCTACCACTTCTGTTTTACGGCTTAAACGTAAAACTCTGTGTGGTAGGGTATTACAATAGTCTTTATGTTGGTTCTGCCATCGGAAGAATTATTAGTTTTATTTTTTTCTCTTATTTTTGCTAATGTAAGAGTATATGATGAGGAGTACATGATGAGAGTATAGAATAACAAGTGTGAATGTACAAACAGAACTTTAGTATTTTTTATCAATACAAGTGCGTATAAGTTTTGGTTACTAGGGACATAATTTATGAGTATTATAAAGATTCTTATCATCTTTTTTTCAATCAACTAATATGTTGTTCAATAGTTCAAAGCTTAAAAGGATATGGACAATAATTTGAATGAGCATTCAATCAAAGAGACAAGATCCAATGTAAAAATTTTGTTCCAATATCTTCATTTGTAATAATTGAAATATGATGCCAAATGTTCTTATTTATCAGTATATATAAAAAAACAAAAACATTTTCATATTGCATAATATCATTAACAAATCTATGTGAATTGGATAGTAATGACAAAAATTTACATAAAAAATTTTTCATACTAATGACAAAGAAAAGAAAAAATACCCAAATGTTGTGAACTTGTGATATTGTGTAAGCAGTAAATTGGGTTCATGAAAGAAAAATGAAAAGACCTTAAGCCAGCTAAATTTAAATCAATCCCAATTCCTCAAAACTAATAACAACTAAAGAGAACAATAGAGAAGAAGGTCTTAATCAAGGGTTTCAAACAAACCTTGAGATGGTTATCAGATCGATTGAGCTGATACCAAGTTGAAGAAATTCCCGAAGACAATAAGAATAGTAGTTCAGAAATCAAATCCTGGTTTGAACCTAGAAATTGAAACCATTAGTCTCCTAAAATACTTTATGGTTTGCAAAATAATATTCTGATACTCTAACTTAAAAAGATATTTTTCGTACTACCCTGGTATGGGTAGTGTTCTTCTAGAATTAAAAAAAAGAAGAAAAGAACGAAGATGGAGCTAAGGATTGAAGATTACCTGAAGTTCTTAGAGAGCTAGTAGTAAGGTCTTTGAGTGCAAGAAAGTTACCATTGTAAATGGCTGTTAGAAGGACGCTAGGTTGAAGAAGAAGAAATTTTTCAGTGTCAATTTTTTCAATTAGTAAAGTGTCATTTTCTTTTTCTTACAGGTTTTTGTCTTTCCAATATACCCTTTAGAGAAAAGGATAAATAGGTCATTAATTTTTTGATCCACAGACATTTAAGTTGTCGAGAATTTAAAAATACATTTAAGTCCTGACTTTTTCAAAACTTGGACATATTGATCCCTTATGTTCACTTGGGTCTGTCAGACTCAACAGAAAAATCAAACATGATCCCGTTGTACTGATCTGGTTATACGGATGCACACATGAAAGAATTTTTAAAATTTGACAAATTAAACTCACTGATCCATATGTCCAGATTTTAAGAGGTCAGTGACTTAAATGTATTTTTAAATCCTCAGGGATTTAAATATTCACAGACCAAAAAATTAGGGATTGATTTATCCTTTTCTCTACCTTTTATACTGTAATCCATGTTGGGGTTCTGGTTCTTTTTGTTTAGTCAATAAAAAATAAATAAATAAATAAATAAAAATAATAAAATAATAAAAAAGTAGTGATAGTAATGTATATGTAGTGTTTTTAGTATTATAAATAACAATATTTTTTCACTTTCAATTATGATATATCTTCAATTGAAAAATTTTAGGAACATTATGTTATGCAAAAAATAATATTATTTAAAAAAAGTTGTTTTAAGTAAATAAATATAAGATATTATTATTAATTTATGAAGTCCGTTTTAATATATTAGGAGAAGGTTTTAATTGATATTATCAAAAGGAGCCGTTTTTATTCAAAATTTGAATTAGACCTAAATTATAAGTAGGGCTGCACATAAATCGGATAATATCCGCATATCCACGGTAATTATCCGCATCCGATCCGAATTTTGCGGATATTATCCGATCCGCAAAGACATC
>NC_029786.2:74134458-74146139 GCF_000816755.2 Arachis ipaensis | reverse complement strand
TCCGATCCGATCCGCACTATGGTAAGATCGGATTGCGGATTCGGCAGTGATATCCGCGGATCTGATTCGCAAATCCGCATATCCGCACATCACATATAAATAGCATAGTTTAAAAAGTAAACCCTAATGTGATATGAATTTTAGTGTGTTATTTTAGGAATTTTATGATATTTTATTTTTAATTTTTTATGTTGTACTTCAATTTAGAATAATTAAACCTAAATCTTGTATTATTATTTTATTTTTGTTATTCAAGAGAACTGTTATTGATAATATTTTAGGAATAAATAGGCTTAAAAAGATAAAAAATAAATTTTGTGGACATTTTTTTGTAAAAACAGCCAAATAGAATCTTAAAATAGTTTTTTTTGAATTATGCGGATATACCTGATATCCGATCCGATCCGGCCTAAAAAATGCGGATATCGTATCCGATCAGATCTGATCCGTGTGCAGCCTTAATTATAAGACATGCTATGTGCAGGAGAAGCTATCAACATGGAGCGTGAAAATAGAGTGCAGAATGGTTGTCAAGAAAATTAGAGCGGGAACAGTTAATTCAAGTTTAGGAAAAAATTGGCAAAGATATTATAAAAATAACTCTCAATTAGGCATTAGGTTAGCCTATAAATAGAGTTTTAAGAAAACACTTAAAAACTTAAAACTCTCTCAGTCCTTGGACATCACAGAGTAAAAATTAGGAATCTTAAGTAATTTTTCTGAACTCAAACACTTATAATTTGCTTCTTTCTATTTTTTATTAATAAAATTTCTCTACTTTTACTTGTTCTTCTCTTTTACATTTATCTTTCCTTCTTCATCATTTCTTTAATTTTTTATTTCTTTTAATTTTTACAATTTACTTTGCCTTCGTCACCTTATATTTTTTTTGTTTATGTGCTAATTTTATTCTTTTTAATTTCTATTGACGTTATAATTGCGACATTGAGATATCTACATTTTTTTAAATATTAACAAAATTTGAGTAAAACACCTAAAATTCATTTTTGTTTTTTAATTGGATATCTTTTAATTGTATGAAAAAAAAAGCTTGATGTTATTCATATATCTAACACTCACTTGTGAGTAGGAGATCTGTTTAATTATTTAGGCTATCATTTGAATAGATTGATGATAACAATGGATGCTGAATTGAAAAATGACATTATGAGGTATCATATCTTTAATTTGTTGCATCAGAAACTAGTATTGGTTGGTGGTAAAAATCTTCGTCGTCCAAAACTCATTCGGTTAGAACAGAATACTACTGGTTGTTAAGCCAAGATACTTCGTGACAGCTGAGAGTTTCGAAGAAAGTTCGCCTTCTAGTTTGGTTGAGCCTTCATCACCAGGCTTTGCAAACATCTACTTTTAGATTTCAACAAGGTCTCACTCCACTGATTCTAGTCGGAGATGTTAGCAGCAATAAGAAACAATTATTCACTGTCTTTAGTATTGTAATTGAACTAGAGTTATACAGAGTCAATTGGGGGTTAAGAATAATTCCTTCTTTCAACATTCTGACATTTCTCTGTTTCAATCCAGAATTTAGAATATACGTTGTTGGGTATATGAAGATGGTAAGATGATAAAATCTTATATTTGTGTAGTGGTTTCAAGGCATGCGATTAGATCGCTTTTTTTAGAGAGATATTTGTCCCCACACTTAGTTGCTATAGGGGATGACAATACTCTCCCAGGATACAATGAAACCTAAGAATTTCTTAATTAGCAATAGTAAGAAATTCTCAACTCTCTTGAACAAAAAAAATCTCTTAATAGTTGATTAAAATGTACACTTAGTATTTGTCTATTCGAAATAGTGGACAATGACTTATTTATACATATTGTACGTAGCAATTATGATTAGTTACGTATACAAATGGTTGTATCTTTTTTATTTCCAATAGATACAATGTTTTAAACATACACAATTGTTAAAGAGTTATGTCCTTTTAGCCAATAGACACAATGTTTTGAACATACACAATTCTTAAAAGGTTGTGTCCCTTCAACCAAATGGTATTAAACGGTTAGTAACCGTTTATTAATATTAATAATAATATTAATAATAATATCAATAATATTAATAATATTATTTAATCAAATTTGTAAATACCCTTCAATCTCCCACTATTTACAAAATTTAAATGTCATACAAGTATATGCTTAAAGAATGTGTCACTAAGATTAAACATTCTTTTAGTGTAAATTTTAAAGTTCTAACGAAGTAATAGGTATCTAATCAATTAAACCTATACTCCATATGCTAGTACCAAAAATTACACACATTACTTATACCCTCCAAGTTCAAGAGTTTATAATTTTAAGCACTTATATGACCTTGTGTTCATCCTAGTTTCATGAATATTTACGAGAATAAAACTTCTAAAATTCTCGATTAGAGCAGCACCACTCTTATATTCATATAGGTAGAATCTTTTGATAAATAATATTATCATTCCAATAAGAGTTTTAACTCACCCTCCTAATTTATTGTCAATAGCACTAAATCCTATACCATAGTGCTCCAATTGCTAAATAACTTGTTATTACTCATTAAACCTTGAAACTAGTGGTCTACTAGAATAAGGTTGGGTTCCCATCATTTAGCAATAATATGTTTTAATCCCATTTTAGTAGTAGTCTCTTTGATTTTATCCCTTGACAAACCTTTAGTCAAAGGGTCTGCTAAATTTCCTTGAGATCTTACATAAGTGATAGAAATTACACCATCATCTATTAGTTGCCTCACAAACTCATGTCTCAAACTTATATGTCTGGACTTTCCATTATAAACCTTATTATATGCTCGAGACATGGTTGATTTACTGTCACAGAATATTGAAATGGTTGTCGTTTGCTGTGGCCACAACTTTATATCATACAACAAATTTCTTAACCATTTCGCTTCTTTACCTGCGACTGATAAAACTACAAACTCAGCCTCCATAGTAGAATGTATAATATATGTTTGTTTCTTTGAGGCCCAACTTATTGCTTCACCACCTATGGTAAAAATCCATCCTGAAGTGGATTTGTTGTCACTAAGATTTGTAATCCAACTTGCGTCGGAATAACCTTCTAAAACTGTGGGATAATCACTATAATGTAATCCCAAGTTTATAGTTTTCTTGAGATAACTAAGAACTCTTGTTATAGCTTTTCAATGTTGATTGCTATACTTTCCTGTAAACCTTGATAATTTGCACACAGCAATGTTATATCAGGTCTAGTACAATGCATTGCATACATTAAATTTCTTATAGCACTAGTATATTCTAATTATGCTATAGGTTTTCCCATGTTTCCTTCTAATTTAAGATTAGAATCATAGGGTGTATTGGATTCTTTAATTGTGAGATGATCAAACTTTTCCAATACCTTTTTGATATAATGAGATTGACTTAAAATAAAGCCAACTTTATTCTTATGCACCTTTATACCTAATATTGTATTTACTTCATTCAAATCCTTCATATGGAATTTTGAAGTTAGATACTTCTTTGTTACATGAATTCCTTCTAAATTTGTTCCGATGATTAACATATCATCAACATATAAACAAATGATTACTCTATAATATTTAGTAAATTTTGAGTAAAAACATTTATCCGCACTATTATGTGAGAAGCCATTTAATAACACCATTGAATCAAACTTCACATGCCATTGTTTAGGCGCTTGTTTTAGCCCATACAAAGACTTAATTAATTTGCAAACTTTCTTTTCATTTCCTGGTAGCACATAGCCTTCCGGTTGCTCCATATAAATTTCTTCATTAAGATCTCCATTTAGAAAAGCCGTTTTAACATCCATTTGATGTATATGAGGCTTATGTATGGATGCTAATGCTATAAGAGTCCTAATAGAAGTCATTCTTGCCACATGTGCATAGGTATCAAAATAGTCTAGACCTTCGTGTTGTCTAAATCCCTTGGGCACTAACCTTGCTTTAAAGGTTTGTAATGAACCATCAGTGTTATACTTTCTTCTAAATACCCACTTACATCCTTTAGGCTTTGATCCTGGAGGCAAATCAACCAAGACCCAAGTATTGTTAGATAATATTGAGTCCATGATAAACCCCCTTTTTAGAGTTTATCTTGTGTTGGATTTAGAGCATTTTGATAACCTTTCCTCACATTTATTCAATGAAATAGCATGATTTTGTGATTGTCTCCTTACTTGTACTTAGATGTGAAAACATGCTTTTTAGACCTTTAATTTGATGATTTCTAATTTTCTTTTGATTCCACTAGATGTCTTGATGTGTTTGTCAGTGATTTCAGGTTGAAAAGGGCTAGGAAAGGATCAAATGAGTGGAAGAAAAGCATACAAAGTGGAGAAATCATGAAAAGTCAAAGATTTGGAAAAGCCCATGGGCGCGCGCGCACTCTGCGCCTACGCGCGGATTACGAAATGCTCCAGGGACGCGTACGCGCCGAAGGCCGCACATAATTTTTAAAGAAGAACTCATGCCTGGCAATTTTAGGGGGTTTCTGGCCCCATTTGGAGCTGAGTTTTTGGCGAAAAAAGGCTAAATAGACCAAAGAATGAAGGGGAAAGCATCATCACATCATTCACACACTTTAGATCTAGTTTTAGTTAGTTTTAGAGGGAGAAGCTCTCCCTTCTCTCTAGAATTAGGATTAGGATTAAGTTTAGTTCTTAGATTTAGGTTTTAATTCATGCTTTCATCTACTTCTACCTTTCAATTCTTTGTTGTTAGATTCATCATTCTTCTATTGTTTGTTATAATTTCTTCTACTTTGTTTCTATGCTTGTTGTAGATCTACTTTTGTTCATTCTATTTTCTTTCAATTCAATTTGAGGTAATTCATGATAATTGTGTTTCTTTTGATTGTTGTTATTAATTCCTTGTAATAATTGTCGTTAGATTCTATTCTTGTTGCTAATTTACTATGTTTTTCATTTTGTGCCTTCCAAGTATTTGATGAAATGCTTGGTTGGGTTTTAATGTAGATTTTGTTCCTCTTGGCCTAGGTGGAGTAATTAATGACGCTTGAGTTATCTAATTCCTTTGATGATTGATAATTAGAAGTTTCTAATTGATTTGGATACCACTAAAGCTAGTCTTTCCCTTGGGAGTTGGCTAGGACTTGTGGAATCAAGTTGATTCATCCACTTGACTTTTCTCCATGGTTAGAGGTTAACTACGTGGTAGCAATGGACAATTGTAGTCACAATTGAGGAGGATAACTAGGATAGGACTTCTAATTCTCATTCCTTGCCAAGAGCTTTTCTAATTGTTAGTTTATTTTCGTTGTCATTTACTTTTCTTGTTTCTTATCCAAAATCCCAAAATACATAACTCATAACCAATAACAAGGACACTACCCTGCAATTCCTTTGAGAGACGACCCGAGGTTCCAATACTTCGGTTTATAAATTTAGGGGTTTGTACTTGTGACAAACAATCTTTTGTATGAAAGGATTAATTGTTGGTTTAGAAACTATACTTACAACGAGAATTCATTTGTGAATTCTAAATCGTCAAAAATCCGTTCATCAGTCCATTTCATCATTTATTACTTCTTTCCAAAAAGCAGAATCCCTTGAAGCCATAACCTCCTTGAATATTTGAGGATCACCCTCTATGTTCATAACAATAGGAATCTTGTTTGTTACAGAATTCTTAGTTCCTTCTACCAAAAAGGTGATAGCCTGAGAAGAAATAAAATCTGGACCCAAGTCCTTTTCTTTTCTTACTCTCAAGCTCTTCCTTGGTTCAATCAACTCTTTGTCGCTTAGACGTTTATTGTTTTGATAATTTATTTCTTGTGAAATATTAGTATCATTTTGGGGATACTCTGAATTAGAAGTTGAATCATTGATAAATTTATTTTCAATAAATTCTACATCTCTTGATTCAACAACTACATTAGACACTAAGTCTAATATTCTATATGCTTTAGAATTTTGAGCATATCCTATAAAAGTGCCTTTTATGACTCTTGGCCCCAATTTGGTTCTCTTTTGATCAGGAACTCGATAAAAGGCTAAACACCCCCACACTTTAAAATAATTTAAATTAGGTTTTCTTCCTTTCCAAATTTCATAAGGAGAAACCTTTCTATGTCTTGATGGTATCCTATTATGGATATGACATGATATCAATAATGCTTCACCTTGTAGTGATTCAGGGATCACCACTTGTAGATCACGAAGTCTACTTACAAGGATTTGTAATTCATGAATTTGATCCATGACAGGCATAGTATCATTCATAATAAATTCAAAATATTTCATCATAATAAACTTATCTGTTCCTTGTCATTTAATATTGTACTTTTCTTTGAAAGATTTCTAAATCTCCAATGGTGATTGAATTAACATATGATCTCGACATGTAATAGTATCTGCATCACATTTCTTCTTCAATTGAACAATCTTTTCTTCCTCTTTCAGTGTGGAATTTCTAGCAGCATTGACAATTGGTGTAGTCTGAGTTAATCACATATACAAGATTGAGAACTGAAAGAAGAAACATCATTTTGTCCTTCCAACTATTGAAGTTCATCCCATAAAAGCGATCTAACTTGACAAACTCTTGATTCATGACCTTGAACATAGTGTTTTGATCTTGTGCCATCTTCAAGTAATATCTCTCTAAAATTGTTGGGTATATGAAGATGGTAAGATGACAAAATCTTATATTTGTGTAGTGGTTTCAAGGAATGATTAGATCGCTTTCTTTAGAGAGATATTTGTCCACACACTTAGTTGCTATAGGGTTGATGACAATACTCTCCCAAGATACAATGAAACCTAAGAATTTCTTAATTAGCAATAGTAAGAAATTCTCAACTCTCTTGAACAAAGAAAATCTCTTAGTAGTTGATTAAAATGTACACTTAGTATTTGTTTATTCGAAATAGTGGACAAGGACTTATTTATACATATTGCACGTAGCAATTATTATTAGTTACGTATACAAATAGTTGTATCTTTTCTATTGCCAATAGATATAATATTTTGAATATACACAATTCTTAAAGAGTTGTGTCCCTTTAGCCAATAGACACAATGTTTTGAACATACACAATCCTTAAAAGATTGTGTCCCTTCAACTAAATGGTACTAAACGGTTAATAACTGTTTTTTTTTTAATGAAAGAGCTCAACACACAAGGTGGAGCATTAAAGCAAACCAGAATAACACATGAAACCAGGCAACAACACCGGACAACTCAGCGTACATGATAACCCCTAGCCATCTTCGGCAATGCCATCAACAACCAAAGGGTTTACCACCAAGCCATTCGTCAGAGAATTCGAAAGACCTGTTCAGAATTTCTTCCACACTAGATACTTGATTTCTGAAAATTCTACAATTTTTTTCCAGCCAGATTGTCCATATAACAGCAAAAAATTCAACGAACCACCGCTTCCTCTCATCCTTCCGCACTGAACCATTCGTCCAACTTAAAAAGTGCTCCTTTAAGGAACCTAGTATTGTCCAAATCCTCCCAAGAGCGAATAGCCAAGCACTCCACACCTGCCAAGTGAGCTCACACTCAATAAACAAATGAAACGCAGTCTCTTCAGACTTACAGCATAACACACACAAATTATCTTGATGTGCAATAACACCTAATCTACACAATCTATCCTTGGTTTTCACCCTGACAACCAACACAAACCAAGCAAATAGCTCGATCTTTGGAGGTACGAGACCTCTCCAAATAGCACTAGTAAAACTATAGGTTGTGATGTCCTCCGAAAGAGTCTCTGCTTGTATCACCTACACAAAGGAGTTAGTGGAAAAAATACCAGATTTATCAAATTTCCATACCACACTATCCTCTCTCTCATTTGTTAACTTTAATGTTTGTAGCCTCTCTTGAAGCTGGTTTACTAGCTCTAACTCCCATTGGAATAGCACTCTCCTCCATTGAAAACTCCAAATCCACTCTAACCCATCCCATAACCCACACTCCCCAATAACGGATCCTTTGAGGTTTGAGACCGAGAAAAGTCTTGGAAACACATCTTTCAATGGACCACTAGGTAGCCAGTTATCCTCCCAGAACCGGATTAATCCGCCATTACCTACCTCCATGGACAAGCCGCTGATCACCCTTTCTCTCACTTGTGGTTCTCTAATCTGTAATTGACAGATCTCCTTCCAAGGACCCCCTCTTGTAGGTATTGGTTGCCCACTCAGTATAACAGAAGGATTCATGTTATTGCAGGAGCAAACAACTTTCTTCCATAAAGGACAGTCCTCCTTCGAAAATCTCCACCACCACTTAAAGAGTAAGGCTGTATTCCGAACCACTGTATCACCAACTCCCAATCCTCCTGCCTTTTTTGGAGCCATTACTATATCTCATTTTACTAGCGGCATCCCATACCCCCCATCCTCTTTACTCCATAAGAAACGTCTTTGTAGTGAGATCAACTTCTCCGCCACTGTCTTGGGTATCTTGTACAAACTGAGATAGTAAATAGGCAGGCTATTAAGAACCAATTTAATGAGGACTAGCTTACCCGCTTTATTGAGGGATTTTACTTTCCACAGACTCAGCTTTTCTTCCACCTTATCAATCACCGGTTTCCATGTCCGAACAAGCCTCGGGTTTGCTCCCAGAGAGATGCCCAAGTATCTGACTGGTAAAGAAGCCTCCTTGCAACCCAATAGATGACACATCTTTCGGGTCCAATGCCGCTCACAATTAACCGAAATAAAACTAGACTTTTCAAAGTTAATGCTCAGCCCAAACATCAGCTCAAAGCAACGCAACAATCGTTGATAGTTCCGGATAGTTTCCTCCTCAGTAGGACAGAACAGGATCGTATCGTCTGCAAACTGTAAGTGTGATAACTCAATGTTGTCTCGCCCAACCAAAAGCAGACTAAT
Source organism: Arachis ipaensis (assembly GCF_000816755.2). Taxonomy (NCBI): domain Eukaryota; kingdom Viridiplantae; phylum Streptophyta; class Magnoliopsida; order Fabales; family Fabaceae; genus Arachis; species Arachis ipaensis. The sequence continues at coordinate 74,137,253 of NC_029786.2, read as the reverse complement.
ACGCTCATTCCTCACAGCTTCCCGAATCATTCTATGGAGAACATCCACAACTAGCACAAATAGAAAGGGAGACAAAGGGTCTCCTTGTCTTAGACCCCTTTCTTTTTTGAAAGGCTTAGTAGGGGAGCCATTTATTATAATCGACATAGATGCAGAGCAGACACATTCCTTTATCCAAGCCCTCCACCTACAGCCAAATCCCATCTTGTGCAAAACAATATCCACAAAACTCCACTTGACCCTATCATAAGCCTTTTGAAAGTCTAATTTGATTATCGCTGAGCTCTTCTTCTTTACCTTCAGCCACTGCACAGTTTCACAGGCAATCAGAGCCCCATCATGTATTTTCCTGCCCTTCACAAAAGCACTCTGAGTCTCCCCAACTAAACCCGGCATAACTTTTCGCATCCTCCGAACCAACACCTTAGAAATAACCTTGTATACACAACCCACCATACTAATCGGCCGAAGATCTTTAATTTCTTTGGAACCAACAAACTTCGGTGCTAGCGCCACCCAAGTGACATTCGAATCCTTTGGTAACACCGCAGATTAGAAAAACCCCATCACTGCCTCAGTGAACTCCCTACCGACCTCATCCCAACACTTCTTAATGAAGTTCATATTATACCCATCGCTTCCTGGTGCCTTAGTTGCCTCACAGTCCCAAACTGCTTCCTTTATTTCTTCCACAGATGGCATCAACTCTAGCTCTGTTGCCTCTTCCTCACTTATCTGCTCTACCAGCCCGTCCCGAAACCCTATAATAGGCGATGTCTCCTGATGGTATAAGTCTTTATAGAACTCTCGTATAGCAACCTTGATCCTGGCTTGATTCCGTACTAGCCTTCCATTGATCATTAGAGCATCAATTCGATTGTTCCTCCTCCGAGCTGAGGCTAAGTTGTGAAAGTAACGAGTATTTTTGTCCATCTCCTTAGCATGTCTGGACCGGGACATCTGCTTCCAACGAAGTTCCTTCCTAATATACCACTTCTTGCATGAGCTTACAAGAGCCTTTCTTCTAGCTTCCATAGTCTCGTCATACCCTCCGTTGCTCACCAAGTCATCGACTATCTTGATCTCTTCTTCAAACTGTTTAATCCTCATATCCATATTCCCAAAATTCTCCTTGTGCCACTTGCCGAGTGGGATCGTCAACCCCTTCAACTTATCCATGAAAGGAGCATCCCCCAAGTTCCTCCACTCCTCCTTTACTAATCTCCGGAATCCTTCGTGAGAAAACCAAGAATCCAGGCTATGAAAAGGTCTTGGCCCCCCTCTCATCCGTGTCACATCCACAATCAGCGGACAATGGTCCGATAATCCTCTAGGCCCTCCTCGCAGTCTTGTATCCGGAAATTTTTCTAACCACTCCAGACTGACCAGAACCCTGTCAATGCGACTGCAGGACTGGCCCCTGAACCAAGTGAACGTTCGGTCAGTCAGTGCAAGGTCGACTAACTCCATATCCTGAATCCATGATTTAAAATCTACTGCAGACGTCGTCAAAGAAACAACCCCTTTCCTCTCTTCCACCTGAGTAATCTCATTGAAGTCCCCCAAATAACAAACTGGTACTTGACATACCTCCGCTAAAAAGCTTAACTCTTCCCAAACCACCAGCTTCTCCATTGCATGTGCACCATATACTAGGCAGAAAGCACAATGGAAATTATTACTCAAGAGCATACCATCCACACATAAGCATCTATCCCCTTTATAACAGTTATACAGCTTAAACACTGCTTCATTCCACATCAATAGCATACCACCTGACGCCCCTTCCGCTCCTACAAACTCCCATTGAACTGCATCATTTCCCCAAAGTTGGGCTACTTCAAACTTAGTCAATGCTGCTTTCTTTGTCTCTATCAAGCCTAGCATACTCAGATTAAATTTCCTCCTAAAATTCTTCACCATACTTATTTTTCCTACTCCCGCCACCCCCCTAATATTCCAAGAGTTAAAATTCATTTTAACACATTTATACACACCTTTTTTCGATTTTTCGAGCGACTTCTCCTTGCTTTCTCCTTCTGCTTCGCTTGTTTCTTCTTCTGAGCAATCCCTTCATTTTGTGCTTGCAGTATCGCCATGATGTCATCCTCCTCATCATACTGCACTGCTCCAGACTCCATAGCAAGCTCCCATGCCTTCCTGTTTTCATACGTTTCCTCCGCTCTTTTGTCTGATTTTTCCGAGATTGCTTCACTACTAGCATCACAACTGTCAAACCCCAGGCCAGCTGGATCCTCAACTACGTCTTCCTCCTCTAGCTCAGACTCTGCCACTATTTCGTGTATCTCATCTGCTCCTAAACCAGCCTCACCGCTGCGTCCTCCATTGAGTCGTGCCTCTGCATCGCCATAACCACCAGTACCCGAGCCAGGTTCCTCTCCCACCTAGTCCGAGCCCATCCCTCCTCGTTCCCGCAATACACTCGCCTCAGCCACCCCTCCAGCGGTGCTCCCCCTTTCAACACCTCCATTGAGAATCAGCCTCATCTCAGCGAATCCAGGCTCTCCACCATTTACAGTCTGCGCCTCCGCTACACGTTCCACACCCTTGCCCACCTCGAGCTTCGTCAAATATACTTGGCTGCCTTCCACATCCGTGCGCTGGCTCCCCCTCCCTTTCTCGCCGTTAATTGTCGTCAACAGCGGCGCCTGGTCCCCATCCTCGCCGACTGCATCCTGGCTCCCCTTTCCTCTCACACCAGTCGACGCCACAAGCTTCCTCACTCCCTCTGGCTCTCTCCCATCGGTGACAAAGGCAGCGCCGGCTTTGACCTG
>NC_029786.2:74123925-74133659 GCF_000816755.2 Arachis ipaensis | reverse complement strand
GGTCCAGCATGAAGAGCAGCAAATTGGTCTTTTCGGTGTTGGCCCACACGCATACCCTTGGCCTTTGAACGGGAAAAATGGGCCTCAGTGCTATTTTTGTGGTGAGTGGGCCCAGTGAGTTCCAATCCCCTTCCAGCCTTACTCAAACCAACTCCCTTCCGCACATAATGTCTTCCATAATCCCATGACAAAGTCTGTTCCGAATTAACCTCCTCGCTGCTAGCCAGGGATCCCGTAACATCAGCAATTTTCTCTTTGGAATTGATTTCCTTACTTACTGCTCTTACCGTTTTAGAACCCAAAGATCCGTTACTCCACTCATTCAAATCCTCTGAGTGAATTACGATTCTACCCCTTTGTTGATCGTCCTCTCTGTTCACCAAGGCCAACAATTCTGCCTCTGTACCCCACTCCAGCCGCTGTATGTGACCCCGGTAACCCTCACCGTGTCCTAGTCTGTTCTCAGTTGAATGACCAGCTCCTACTGAGGAACTACATTTTTCGGCCAAACCATCGTTCATCACAGGCCCTGCTACTCGAGATACATTACCCCCTTCTCCGTAACGAAGATATCAAAACCCTTTGTTCCTACCAACACACGAATCTGTTCATGAATGACGTCAAACCTGCATGTATCGATCAGAACACGTCCAGCGCCAAATGACAAACAGGAAATTGTATCCTCATCACGGCACACCACATCACCCCATAGGCTTCCAATCTTATAGAACGTATCTTCTGACCAAACCTGTAGCGGCAGTCCAACGCACTCAAGCCACACTCTTCTCTTATCGCAGCGCACATGCTCCTCCCATCGGCTAACATTACCAAAGAACTGCAGTAAACTGCCCAAGCCAGATCCCAGTGCCTCTTCCAAACCACTAGCACTATCAAAGGTCAACATGGCTTTGTACGCCCCATGTCACACACGTTAATTACGTTAGGCCACTCCGTACTTGCTATTTCCTTCAATAATCGATAGTCAATAACCGTTGATGTACTCCCTATGAGACTCTTCTGAAGCCAAGCCAGATTATCCGGTATCACTGAGGCTTCCACTTCCTTCACCCCACCATTCCCGTGGACTTCAATCCCAGTGTCCACCGATTTCATTTTTAACAAATCCCCCCTAGTTTGATCGGAGCTACCACCATGATCACCCCCTTCTGCAAATATTAATATTAATAAATTAAATTTGTAAATACCTTCATACGTCAATTAAATTTTTCTGCAGGCCTTTAGAGCATTTTGTTAGACAGGAATGATTCAGTTATTAACGGTAAAAACTATTCTGCCATGGAAGTTGCTTATCATTCTTGGATTCTATCAAAAGATTGCTCTTCAGCTATCTTTTTGTCATGTCTTGCTTCATGCCCAACTCTTTTATCAGTGTCGACGACCCTGCAGCTAGGTTTGTCAAATTAAATTGTGATGGAATTGTTCTTGAAAATGTTGGATGAGCTAGATTTGGATGTTTGATTAGAGACCGTAATGATAATTGACTACGAAGATGTTCTAATAAAGTTTTGATCAATATTTTGAGAGCTAAACTATTTGCTATTTGGAGGGGTTGATCGTGTCTTGTGAAGACCAGTTTAAGAATATCGTTTATGAAACTGACTTTGCATAGGTATTCTTATTAACTAACGATTGGAAATTGCCATATAATCATGAAAACAAGAATATTACAAAAGGATTTTTTTGAATTAAAGTAGCGAAAAGCTTGAGTTATCTATTTTGTCCTCATCTAAAAGAAAGGCTAATAAAGTAGCAAACTTGATGGCTAAAGAAGGGTGCCCTAAAGAAGATGCACAACTAGATTCAGATTTGGTGGAGTGACTCTGCCCAAAATCCAAATAATTCTATAATTTCGGTTCTGACGAGTGATTGTGGTTCTTAGTAATTAATGTTATTTTTTATTGTTTTCTATTTCTGTTTTCTTCTTTCTTATTTTATTTTGTACACCCAAAAAATAAATTACACATAAAAAATATATGAAATAATACATGTATTTATAAACAAATACATAATAATTGATTTTTTTTATATACAAATAGTATTTTTTATCTGCATATATATTGTTTACACTGTATATACCATATTACACCTGCGAATATATTTTTAAAGATTTTAAATTTTATCGATCCAACTATTAAATTGTTTAATAGAATTAAATACTTTTTTTGGTCCAAGATCTTATATGAAAATCAAAATTATTCTTATAATTTTTTTTTTCTAAAATCATCCTTAACAAAATTAATAATCCTTTAAACAAATTCTCTCTCTCTAACACCAATCCCAATTCTTCATCCGTCAATTTAAATCCATCACAACACTAATTATTCTTTGGATCTAGACAACAATAACAATGACAATAATATTAAGAAGAGGAAATTTAACTTGTGAATTAATAGAGAATGAAACGTTGAAAAGGGAGAAACCTTTGCAAAATTCGAGAATCACAATCAATTCAGTGGCAAAGGAATCCTCTACAACAGCATCAGAATCGGTGAGAGTCTTTAGTATTATCGCAACTAGTTCGACGAACCATCAAAGAGTTTGGTGACAACAACAACTATATAGTAAGTGAAATCAACAACACCCACAAATTGATAAAAAATAAAAAACAAAACAAAACTCCTAACAAATTAATACATAAAAAATTTTATCACGGCAACAAAAAGTTAAACTAATATAGAAGGTTTGTCCCTAAGTACAATCCAAAAATGTAATAACTGGCTCAACACAAAAAAAAAAACTCCTTAAATATTAATTCGAATCATGTAACTAATTTAAATAAGACACAAACTTTAAAACTTTTTGTTGTTGTTAATATTCCTTTTCCCAACAATTTAATGGTGGGCCTAATAATAATGATTTGCTCATCAATGCGGGTCCCATTTTTACAGACAAACTCCAATCACATTTTAACAGTTTAAATTTATACATGTATAAATTTTTTGGCCATCTACATATTGGGGTAGACATGATGGGAATATAGAAGTGATAAAGAAGATTAGAAATTTGGAATTACTGGCATGTACTAATTTAGGATAGGGAGGAGTTTTTTAATTTTATTTTTGTCGAGGATAGTTTTGTACAAAAAATAAAATTGGGATAAAGAAGGGTGATTTTGAAACTATTTCTAACTTTAAGTATGAATTTGATAAAAAAAAAATCTTAGAGACAATTTTAATTTTGGCCTAAAACCTTAAGGACGAGAAAAAATATTATTTTTTGTTGCCTATGATATCCTCCAACTCAGCAGATTAAGAACTAATTCGCCACAGATCTGAACTTCATTTAAGGATATTTTACTGACTCCGCTGGCCAATAAGTTGCTGCATACACAAAGCAAAATTCGAATGCCTGACGCTTGTTTAAACAAACAAATGAACTGACCACTCAACCAACCCAAATTGATTCGTGAAAAAAAGTACTTAACCCTTGTTTAATATAACAAATTCTAAAAATTTTGGACATAAGCAGGTCCAAAATTTGAGGACAAATGACTAAGATAAACCAAATGCATGAAAAAATTACATATATCACCCAAACCAAATAATGGTACATGGATCTCCCAAAGAGTGTTACTATGTAAATCAAATAAGCATAATTTGAATTACAATTTCTAGTAGTAATTCGAATCAGGCTGCATAGATTTATTAGAAAAAGTTGAGATAGACATAAATAGAATTACATCATCTCAATTTAAGCATGCTTTAAGTAAATCGATACAGGCCCCATAGATTTAGTAAGCAACGCAGCCGGTTTTACCTATTCATAGTAATTCGAACGAGAGTAGTTCGAATTACCCCATGGTTTTGTGCCCATAGTCATTCGAATTGGGTGGTTTTGATTTACCCAATAGTAAAACTACCCCCTAATTCGATTTATATAAGAACGAATGCTCAATGTAAATCTACTTGTCCTGTTTCGATTTACATGCACGGTGGCTATCTATATATATAATTCGAATTCACTTCATTCGAATTATATTTCACCATCCTATACCCCACCAAATCTAGAGAAAGCGACGCAGCCTATCAAAATGAAAGACGACCCGAATCGAATCTACCGCTTGGATGGAGTCGCACATATCGCTAGTAGCATTTATGACGAGGTTAGTAAAATAAAATTTAAATTTTATTTTATTTTCTGTAAGAAATAAACTATGTGTTAGTTTTGTTTAAATCGGTTATATCTTGTTTATTAACATGATTAGAATGTGTAAACTTAAAGTTGTAGTTAGAGATTTGATTTAGGGGTAGCAATGTGCTAGAAGCTACTTACTGATATTAAACTGTTTAGAACTTGAATATTATAATTGATAGAATCTATAAATCTCGAACAGGGGTTAGAGTATTGATATAAAGATGGTAGTGTGTTAGAGTATACAAATAAAAAATGCATGTTAGATAAGGGATTCTGAGAGTTTAATAGATATCTGGTTAAAGTAAATCTATAATAAAAATTATCCGTTTTAGATGATATATTTTTGGTAAAGTTTTATGATTGTAAGAGTATTTTTTCAATGTCATGCAATCCCACCATTGCATCTTGAACATGAAGAGGCAGCATGGTGTGCCGTTAGACGATAGGATCATGTCGTACGTTCAGATGGCTGGCCTGGCCTATCTCGCAAGACTCAATGATCACTGGTTTATGTTGGATGAGCCATTAATCAGTGCATTTATGGAGACATAGTGTCTGGAGACTTATACCTTTCATCTGCCATTCGGTGTGTGCATGGTTACGTTACAGGATGTAGCCTACCAGCTAGGGCTCCCGATCGACGGTCAGTACGTTAGTGGATGTTTGATAGACTTCGAGTGGTACATCGAAGGAGGCCGTCCGGCATGGGCTTGGTTTGAGGAGTTGTTGGCTGTGATGTCGCCACCGAACTGCATCGACAAGTTCACTGTGAACTGCACTTGGATGCAGCGGATGTTCAGTGACCTTCCCAAGGGGGTAGACGAGGAGACCGTCCGGAGGTATACTAGAGCGTACATTATGATGCTACTATCGACGCAGCTCTTCGGTGACAAGTCCGGTACTCGTATGCATTTCAGGTGGCTGCCTACATAGCGAGGTTAGAGGATATGGGCAGTTATAGCTGGTGATCTGCCACTCTGTCGTGGTTACACAGGTGCCTATGCCGTGTAGCCAACAAGAATGTGGTTAAATTGGCAGGTCCTCAACAGCTCCTTCAGTCATGGATCTTTTGGAGGTTCTTGGGTTTTAGGCCCGACGAGTTTGATGCCTTTCACTGGCCGTTGGCCTCGATGTATGCAATTGACTACTAGTTATTTTCTATATTTATATTTTTGTCAGTTGTTAATAACGTTTATTGGGTGGCAAGTAGTCAGGTTATCAACCGACGCCGAGCGAGAAGGGACTTCGAGCCGTGCACTGCAGACTATGGATAGATTTACTTTGTCCTCACGATGCGAGTACTAAACAGTTTAGTGTTTAGTTCTTGACTTATTTTGTGAGGTTACTAGAGATTAAGCGTTATGTTGGACCAAATTGCCTTTTTAGTTCGTTTGGATGCCGTACAGCTTGCCAGACGTCTTGCAGGTAGTGCATCCCGAGATACTAGAGCCACATCACAAAACATTATGGAGGTCTGCGACGGCATTGATATACTTTGCTGTCATAGAGTGGCATCAGGTGGATCGGGTTCTACCTCAGTTTGGAGGAGTACAACATCGGCCATTGTCCATATTGAACATCGATTTTCTAATGTCGAAGGATGGCCGAGGCAGCGATTGGTGATTTCCTAGTATGTTACATGGCTGGCACATTCATTGGGATCACAGGGCAGACCATGTCTTATGGTTTAATGTTGTTCCTGATCCAAGACCCTCTCATGAGTACCTAGATTGGTGATATTAGTATGGGAGGAAATTCTTGTCACCTGAGCTATTATTCGGAGACCCCAGAGTAGACCCAATCTTGCCGGAGGCATTGCAGAGAGGTCCAGGTCAGGCTCCACAGATGGATCAGATGCATGATGTTTTGGATAACTGTTGTGCCAAGCAAAGAGCTCGTGTGGGAACATGAGCTAGTAAGCGTGAGTGGAGGTAGCTTGATGGTGCTATCGGTGTGATGGAGGGGAGGGGTAGAGGTCGTAGAGGGGCCAGGGGTGGCGGTGGCCATCGAGGCAGACCTCGACGTGAAGGGCGAGCCGGAGAGGATGATGGTAGTGGTGGTGGTGGTCCGGATGACAATGGCGATGACGGAGGTGATGGAGGATGCGGTTGTGGGCATGATACTAGAGTTAGTTCTAGTTGAGGTGGACATAATGGTTTTGTGGGTGGCACGAGTGGAGTTGCTAATGTTGGTGGAGGTGGAGGAGGCGTTGGTGGTTGGGGTGGTGGTGGTGATGGAGGTGGTGGTTATGGCGGTGTTGGGTGCGATACCTTTGGTGGTGGATCATTTTGTGATGGTGGAGGGGGCGAAGATGCTGGGCGAGGATTTGGTGATTACTTTGTTGGGTGTCCTAGCAGTGACGGGGATGTACATGAGACTCAGACGTGGATTAGCTCAGGTGAGATGCTATTCAACTTTCTGGGCAGCGAGGGTCTCGACGCGGAGTACGGAGGGTCACACTTTCTTGAGGAGATTAGGGTCATCATGCAGGATGATGGTGTGGCACGATGCAGATCTCAGGTAGGTGGCCCCCATACACCTCTAGGTGTGGACCTTAATGAGCCACCATCTGGATTCGACGATGAGACTTTTGCGTTGGGTGGGATCCCTGCCTCGGCATTTGCTACAGGTACAACTACACAGGACGGGCCATCGACGACACACGAGCGCATACCTCTCGAGATGGAGCATGAGGGCGAAAAAAACGGCGAGATGGAGCATGACGACAACAGAGATGGCGACGATGATGTCCCTCTAGCGCAGAGATCACGGAGGATCAGACACCCCCGCCGTTGTGGCACAGGATCGCATCTCTTTTGATTTAGTAGTTTGCTGTGTTATTATTGAGTTATTTTAAGTTTGTTGTTTGTTATTTAAGTTTGGTACTCGTGTTGTATGTTATTTAAGTTTGGGGCTCGTGTTGTGTGATACTTAGACTTGGTACTCGTGTTATATGTTATTTATGTGTGGCCTGAGCACAGGTAGACACATTTACAAGCAAAATTTCGATTACCAAGTGCGAATGCAACAGGAATGATATTGGAATTGCCGTCTTGAGCAATTGCAACTAGCAGTGTACCACTGTATTTGCCGTACAAGTGGATCCTGTTGACACTAACCAGAAGCTTGCAATGTTGGAATGCCTCGATACACGGTGAGAAGGTCCAAAAACGTCGATGGAATTATGCTTGCTCCTCATCCACTTGCCACCCAGTCGCACAGGACTCGTCCTCAGTACTACAACACTTCCGGTATTGTCATCTGTACACCTAGCACCCATCGTCGCAACTCATTATATGACTCTTTCTAGTCTCCGTAAGTTTGAGCCACAGCCTTCTACTTAGCCATCGAAACCCTCCTGTAAGTCGGTCTGAAATCAAAATGGGCCTCTGTCGCATTCTGAAGTACCTTGATCGACACTGCAGCATCGACTCTAATCATAGGCAGTATGAAAGCCGAGATCACATGGTAATCTAGCCTCCTATGATCACTGGATATCGAAGTGGCCAGACAAATATGCGGTCTATTGTACCGTTTTACCTCTCAAATACCTCTGCGGTGCCGGAGACTGATACGAATAAACTATGTACACCCGTTGTCAAAATACTTGCACTTTCCATGGTACTTGTGGTAATCGGATTCTAACACTTTAAACTCAACCCCACGTCAGATACTATAATTTTTCACACTCAACACGACCTCCTCTTTATCCTGAAACTGTTAACCAACTTGGAACTCAGCTAGTCCTCTTGTATCCTGTGTGTCTCTGGCGCCAAATCCGATAGGCACGGTAGGTTCCCCCTGCTGTCTCATGGCATCCAAGTCCAAATTTGAAAAGTGCGCCCCGGGGGGTGGGGGGTGGGGGGTATTGAGGAGTTTCTGAACTAGCTGCTCCAGCACCCCCAACTGGAGTATTCCTCACATCCTCATCGTCGTTATCATCGGCAATCTTGGCAGGCTCCACATCATCATCATCCTCATCCTGAAATACATCTTCCACACCATCCGATGCTCCACCTTGTCGGGATTTTGGTAACACATCATCAATGTCGGCCATCACAATCACAACATCAACTACGGGCCCAGTGTCAACCCTTTCTTTGTAACGAGTGAGGTTTAATTCAGCAGTGAAGGATGGGGAGGCCACCAAAACTGCCTCAGGCTCAATCATGGACAAAGATGAAGAGGCACCAATAGGTCTCAAACTAGAGCATGCTGCCGTGGCTGAAGGCAAAGGATTTCGGTTAGAACCTCCTGAACTAGAGACCACATGCACATCCACAAGTTTGGCCAACAGCTCAGGAGTCCTCACCTCCGGAAATTGCCTACGACAATGGAACAAAACTTCCAGATCTTCGTCGCTGCCTATGATAAACAAATCATACTTCACATCATCTCGCAAAATAGATATCAGAATTCTGTAGAATAACTTCTCCACCCGTTTCACTCCTTGCAGCCCCAATTTTCTGATTATAGTATCCTGAAACTCGGTGAAACTCATCGAAAGTTTCATGAAAATACTAAGCGGATCCTTATTAATAAACTTAATTCCATAACGCATTTTTTTCTTAATCGACCCTCTATAGTGCACCAAAACTAAGAAACTCTCATCACTAGCCATTATGTGGCTCACTATGGAAGAATTCACATTCCACAGCTATTTATATATATTCGCACCCTACTAAATTGAATTTTCCAGCATCCATTTATATATTTTGCTGAAACTATAGTAAATCTACCTCCCCTAATTCGATTTATTCATGTTGATCTTGAAGCAGGTAAATCGAATTAGGGGACTTCGATTTACATGGAAATGTAACCATACATGCATAAATCGATGGGAGCTAATTCGATTTACATGAATGTCTACTAAATCGAATTTGTCTGTTTCGATTTATATAAAACTATGCTAAATCAAATTTGGCTGCATCTATTTACATAGAAATGTCCTCTAGGGACGTACACGTAATGATTTTTTATTTGGGTGATTTGCGTAATATTAAGTTGGCATCGATTTATCTAAGTGATTTGTCCAAAATTTGATGTTTATAATATCGAACCTAAAACTATATTATACGTGAAAATAAAGTTTATGATGGAAATAACAAATCACTTTCGAATTTTATAAAAAATTATACAAGTTGAAAAATCCTAATTCAACCATTGAATTTACGAAATTCAAAATCTATGAAAAATTATTCAATATTGCAAATTTGACATACACTTGGCGTCAACGGATTATAACCCATTGCCATATATAGACACACAACTTACAGGTTATGCCATTCTGTCAGATTCATACAATATAAGGGATTTGGATTCCCTCCATAGTCATACCAAAATGAACCAATGTTAAATTGTTAACTGTTTAAAAGGGATTCGGAGGCAAAGAGAAGCTCTCAATGGAGAGAATGGATTACAATAATGAAAACAAATACATATCAATTCATATTTTCACATAAAAGAAGGGGAAAATGATGAATACATCTTCTCTGTGGAGCAAATCTACAATGAGGGGGTAAAAGAGAAGAGAAAAGAGAGGAGAGAGAGAGAGAGAGAGAGAAAAGGGGGGGGGGGGG
>NC_029786.2:74119230-74123854 GCF_000816755.2 Arachis ipaensis | reverse complement strand
ACCCAACCAAAATTTTTAGAGGAAGAAAAAGAGAAACAAAAAGACTCTGTAACAGTGTTTTTGATTGAAAAGATTGTGTAAGAGCTAAGTGAGTGTTGCATGTTTCTTGTGTACTCTCAAACTAACTCCATTAGGAGTGGATCACCTTCTGCCATGATTCTAATAAGCTTTATGAAATCTTGCTCACTTGACACAGTCCATGGATGCACAGCAGGGACTTTAGCCGAATAAAGAGCGGAAGAATTAGTGGGGAATTTTTGCTTGTAGATTGTTGTGTCAAGAACAGGGTCGAAATTCTGTGGGGAATCCATGGACACAAAGAACATAGGAATTGCAACCTTCTGATGGATATCCAGATCGCCAATTAGGCTAACAAGCTCAATGAAATCACTGACAAGGCGCTGAGGAACATAAAATACCTCAGAATTGCAAAGTAAGAGGTTCTTTTCGTTGGGACTAAATTCCTTGTAATTCACTTGAAAGTGTGCTGGCATCATGCTAACAACCTGCTGTACCATGCTTGCTTGTTGCGATAACCAATCTGAATTGCCGCCTTTGGTTAATACAGGTGTCCAAGACTCGGATAACTGGATCCCAAAGAAATTGTCAGAGTGAGAAGGAGTTCTAACGTTCTATCAAAACTTAGCTATACATTTCAGGAAGGGGTTCATAATGATTTTTGGAAGTGTTTTGAAAATAAGTGCCTATTTCAATAGTAGAAGGATTTTATTGCATTCAAAACTCAATAGGTACTGGTGTAAACTGAAAAATAGCATAAGCAAACAATAAGGATTTGATTTTGATATATTATTCATGACAAACCCTTGTCATATTATCCATCACATGTTGAGATATCATGAAATTGACTATGATAACACAACTTGAGAATTTAAACCCTTATCATGAAAACATATAGTTAATTGATCATACAGAAAAGCTTTACAGTGACAGTACATTAATATCAGCATTTCTGAAAGACACAAATAATCCTTTACTGATAATTCTACATGAAGTTGTAAACAAGAGTTATGTACTTTAGATGGAAGGAAAGGAAACAGTGTAACAGGAATACCTTATTAGTGATCCATAGCTTAGTTTTGTCTGCTTGTACTAAGTTCCAATAATTAAGAATGGTATTATCCTGTAGGAACAAGAATCCTTCCGCACTGCTAAATTGATCAAATATTTTTGGCAGGTACCTGGAAACAGGAGATTAAAAATTATATCAAGTAGAAAAAGACTAGCAATCTAAATCTATCTCTAGTTCTATGACACAGGTCAGTGCATTTCCTGTTAACAAATAAATGCTTTTTCAACAATAATGTGCCAGGGACTTTGAAAAAAAAGAAAAAGAAAAAGAAAAGGAAAAATTGAAAGAGAAAAAAGGCTAGCATTTCCATACGCTAGTGGGACCATACCATATTCAGACACAATCGATCCACAAATGTCTGTTAAAACATACAAAAGTGATAGTTCAAAATATATTCCCCCCAATCCCACCGCCACCTTCTTCTGACCTACTCCTAATCAGTGTCCATGCACAATTACAGTTTGAGATCCAACGTAGACTCCAAAATCAATCTTTTATGGATAAATGCTTCACAGGAAAAATTAGAAATGTTTCTATATTACTCTTTCAAATTCCCATTGGTAGTTACTAATCCAGTAATCCTACAGAATATCTACTATACAGATATTAAAATGCCTAATGCAATGGCAAATGTATCTTTTCTGCTGAACAAGCGCAATTTATATTTTAAAACAGCTCAACATATAAGCAATTTATGTGCAAGTTACTTCGGGAGGCAGCCATCAGACAACCACACTTCATATGGTTTTATGTTACTCTTAAATGAACTAGAAATCATTTGCTGCCCGTTGACACCAATTTATGACCACTTAGATCCTTACTTTTGTAATTATAAAAATAAAACATCTTATGTAATTTGTGAAGATCCACAAGTATTCAGTTGCCAAATATATTTAGCTAAATAATGCCGAAGTAACATAGTCATAAAATAGCTATCACTTGCTGAGATATATATATATATATGACTTGACTTACCTGTATGCTTTGTCCAATTTGCCTTCCTGTACAACAAGGTCCATGTCCTTCTTTTCAGACAAAATAACTACAGTTCTGAACACTCTCCCATAAAGCAATCTCCATTCAAGGGCTGTACGTTCCACAGGCCCACTGCAATATAAAATAAGCACAACATTCCCAAAAGTTTTCCTCCATCGGATCAAATTTGCAATCTCATAATTCACAGTTCCCGTCTCTTCAACACCAAGGTGAACAGATGGCAATTTCTGTGGGATGAATTCCCTGCGATCACCATGACCAATATTCGCTCTTGGACGTCCCAATTCCAGCGACATCAACCTTGGCTGCTGGTAGCCAACAGCTAACAAGTCCTGCAGCCAAGCAGCTGTAAGTTTCACATCCTTCTCGGTCCAAAAGCCCTCCTCAGCCATTGCATAGCTTAAATCCAAAATCTTCTCAAACAATCTATGCTTATTGGATTTCCACAAAACCAAATAATTGATCAAACGACCAACATTAACATGTAGATCTTTCTCTTCTGAAAAAGGATAGGCCTCGATCTTGTCATATCTATGTACAGTAGGGGGATAAACCGCAACATAACCACCGACTTCCCAAAGAAGCCTCTGTCCCCAGTAACCTCTCAACACATCGGAGGCCATTGTGCTAACAGACACTGGAAGCATCAAAGCCCAAAACGCAGGCGAATGATACATCGTGTTAAAAGAATTAACAGGAACCATCATACCCTGCGGCAGCGCCACCTTGGGGGCGTGCTTATCGAATCTAATATCAAAAGCCTCTAATCCTGACTTGCGCGTAAAATAAAACACTGAATCTACATCTGGGAGCCCATTTGAAATCCCCTGCTGTATAAACTGCTTTCCACCAAACACTTCAGTGTAAAACTCCTCATGCCCAATTTCACCTACATTCTCCAAAGGTAAACCTCTAGGCCAAACTGAACGCTGCCCGAAATGTACATATGGATTCACAACGGTTCGATTCGGATTATCATGACTATACTGTAATAAAACCTCTTGCCTAGCACCCTCCCCAATCAACTCCACATCAAAATGCTTACCCAAATCTCCATCAATCACATCCCCTCTATCATCAGCATCAAAGATCTTCTTAGCACCGTGCTGAATCGCAAACAAATACCCAACAGTTTTCCTAACATATGAATCATAAGGAAGGAATTCAACAACCCTAAACCCCAAATTAGCCTGCATTTCCAGTGATAAATAGATCGCACCTTTCAAGCTCCAATCCGAGGGCGTTCTCGAGTTCCCTATCGCAAGAACCTGCCAGCCTTTGATCTTCACAAGACCACGGAGCGAATCGGAGGGGTAACCGGAAACGGACACCACGATCCACCGTTCCGTCCGAAAATTCGCGAACTTCGATGCCGTATCCCGAATGGGAGCTATGTTGTTCCAATCAACGCGTGGGAACGCGATCTTCTCGAGGTCATGTGCTTGCTTCTCGAAGCAAAGGAGCGCGGCGGTGTCGCCGACATTGCGGAGGAAGAAGAGAGCGGCGACGGTGGCGGCCAGGGCCACGACGGCGACGATCTTGTAGAGATTCTCGGAAACCCACGCCGAGAAGTCAAGGTTCTTCGTCTCCGCAAATCGATTCGTTGGAAGAGATCCATTGGTTCTTGAATTGGGTTTAGAGTTTGTGGATTTGGGAGCTGAACGCTCTTGGACTAACATTTGAGAGCGTTGAAACTCAAATCAATGCGTTTTTAAGTTTTACTGATTCTGTTAAGAGCTTGACTTGAAGGTGAATCAGTTTCAACACTCACTTAGTTTAGTTGTTGAAACGCAAACACTGTCTTCTTCCTCTTCCAACATGAACGAGTATCTCTGAAAACCAAATCAAAAGAAACTAGTTTACAATTCCTTTTTCCTTTTTCTGAACTCTCTGAAGTGTGATGATGTAAGCTACTGGTGTTGTTGCCGACAGGTATATGGTTGAGTGTGTCGGTTCCTTAGGCTTGAATGCAACTGTAAATAGTAGTAGTTTGGTGTGGTGGAATCTTCTTCTTCTCCTCTCTCGCATTTTTTTTTATAATGACTGTTATTATTATTATTATTATTATATTATTTGGTGTATAATATAAGGTTTGGTTTGGTGTTGGAAAATGGACTTATTAGGTAGTATTTCACATTACCCATCACATTATTGTAATAACTGCAATTATTGTTGGATTATAAAAGGTGACAAATGACAGATGGAAGCTGTAATAACTGCAATTATTGTTTTTGTAGCTTTGATTACTTGTTGTTTCTGCAAGCAGCAATTTTTCTTTTTCAGTTTGGATAAAAGTATTTGTTAACATTATAAATAAAGTTGAAAACTACTTTTAGCAAATGTTTTATGAGCCAAACCCAAATTTCATTCTCCCCACTCTTCAAAAGTAGAGATGACTTGCAAAGGCGGTTAATCTTGGTAAGTTGGGATGGCACCCTACTTTTGATGGGTTTCTTTCGATCTGCTTCACGAATGGTTAGCAAGTCATTTTTACATTTTAGGTTTTCTTCCGTAGAAAAAAAAAAAAAAAGCTTTTGT
>NC_029786.2:74099409-74119222 GCF_000816755.2 Arachis ipaensis | reverse complement strand
TTGTTTTACGAATTACAAATATACTAAAATTAAAGGTAAAGTATTCCTTTTAGAATTTAATTTTTTGGTGAAAATAAATTTTACATAAAAATAAAATAAATAATTTTTAAACTCAATTTAAAATTATAAAATTATAAAATTGTCTACCACTTTTAATTTATATTAACTTGAGAAAAAGACAAATAAGTCCTTGACTTTTTATTCTACGAACATTTTTGTTCCTGACTATTTAAAAATGCTTTTAAGTCTCTCACTCTCTTAAAAGTTGGACAGATTAGTTCCTCTGTACAAATGTCTCCGTCAAACCCAACTTTTAAGGAGGGACTAATCTGTCCAGCTTTTAAGGAGATGAGAGATTTAAAAGTATTTTCAAATGGTGAGGGACTATAATGTCCGTGGGACAAAAAATCAGGGACTTATTTGTCCTTTTTCTATTAATTTTGTACGTAACATTTCTTCTATTCAAATTATTAATTTTTATTCCTACTATACTATTTTTTATCATTATCCTGGTCATCATCTCTAATCCTTTTTCTGAACCTCATTTACACCTACCATTATTACGTTTGTCACACCACTGTAGTTGTCATTGCTACCTTTGCTGCTATCGTTGTTATCCTCATCTTCTTCGCTATCTCTGTCTTTGTCTCTTTTATTTGTTTACATCTTACCCTCTTTCAATTTTATTCTCGATCCTCATCTTGCATTCAAATTGCCACACCTTTCACTCCTCTATCTTTTTCTATGACCTCTACTCTCTTATGGGAGTAGAAAGGAGACTCAAAAAATAAACAAATTAATTAGTAAATATGTTACGATCCAACTAATGTTAGGATGCTTAATTAGTTGGTTAACCTGTTAGAGATTGTTAGGAATATAAATAAGAGTATTGAGTCATTATATGGAGTATGAAGGAATTAATGAATCGATATTGAACTTAGTTCAAACTCAAAGCATCATAGAGGCATTTAATCAAACACCTAGCACGTAATCTACAAATTCAGCATAAACAAACAAACTTCAGCAGCAATGCTTATCCATTCAACAATTTTCACACTTAATATATCAAAACACAATAACAAACAGTAGTAACCAAGCTAAAACCAGCAACCAAAGCATCATCCAACCAAGAAATTTTCAATTCTTAATACTTGCAACTAACCTAGAATCTACAAACTAAACTACCTTTTTCCAACAACCTAAAATCTACTAACAGAAATAAAATATCCAACTAAACTAATCTAGAACAAACTATGGAATTAAAGCTAAACAAAATAATAAGAGAAAACAGAGCAGAAACTTGAAGTACTAGTCAAAGATGGAAATGAAGAAGGGAGGAAGGAGTTGCTGTGGCACTATATGTTGTTGCCACGACCAGAGATGGCAACAGAAGGTCGCCTGACACTAGGAAGCTCGCCGAAACAAGGATGGAATAGAGGTGCAACTTCAAATTCTGAGAGAGGGAAAGTGTCGCGGATTGGGGGGAAGAAAAGGGAAAGCGAAGAAGAAAAGAAGATGAGGAAGAAGAATACGAAACCGGCGATGATAGTGGTTCGTCGAAGGTAGAGGTGCGGTGGTGAAGCTTGGTGATGATGGTGATAGAGGAAGGAGGTGAAGGGGTGGTGCAGAGAAGAAAAAGAAAAGAAATAAGACATGAATGAGGGTGCGAATTAGGGTTCGCACAAGTAACATTAAAAAAATTGCAAATGGTGCATATGCATGTTGCGTGCGAATGCATGAGTGTGGGTTTCCACAAGGTGATACGTACACATCACAAGTGCGTACGTGCGGAACCTCCCACTGGCTTGTGAAATTGAAATTTAAAAATTAGGATGATACGTACGCACCATAACATGACATGTGCTAGGGGTAATGTGTACGCACCAGGCATGCGTACGCGCAGGACTTGCCCCTGGGTTTCCAATTTGAAATTTTGGAATTGGGGTGATGCGTACGCACAATTGGTGTGCGTACGCATGAGAGCAATTAAAATTTTTTTCGTAAAGGGGAAGAGGAGCGTACGCGCAAGTGGTACGTGCGCCTAGGACTTGGCACTAGATTTTTAAAACTTTGGGTAATGCGTACGCATTACAAATGCGTACTCATGACATGGCAAAAAACTCATGGAAGATGCGTGAATGAACCAGGTTTTTCTGTCAGTAAAGAATTTTGCAAAAGTAATCACATTGTAAGTATAGTTTCTAAACCAACAGAGAATCCTTTCGTACAAAAGTTTTGGTTGTCACTAAAGCAAACCCAATAAAAATAATAACCGAAGTATTTAAACCTCGGGTCGTCTCTCAAGGAATTGCAGAGAAGTATGATTTATTATTGGTTATGGAAAAGTATCTTTTTGGGTTTTTGAATAAGGAACAAGAAAATAAAATTGCAAGAAATTAAATTAATAATCATGAAAACCCTTGCAAGGTATGAGAACTGGAAATCACATCCTAGTTATCCTTATCAATTGTGATGAGAATTATTTATTGCTCCCACTTAGTTAACCCTTACTAAATAAAGAAAAGTCAAGTGGACCAATTAATGGGATTCCTCAAGTCCTAGTCAACTCCTATGGAAAGACTAGCTTTAGAGGGATCCAAATCAACCAGCAAATTCCAATTATCAATCAACAATGGAGTTTGATAACTCAAGTGTCACCAATTACTCAACCAAAGCCAAAGGAGAAGAAATCTAAATTAAATTGAAAGCATCAATAACATAAATAGAAGAAAGCAATCATAAATCTGAAATACCTCAAATTGTATTAAATAGAAAATCAAATTAAACATGAGAATTCATAAACCAAATTGCAACATAAAGTAATCAATAAAGGAAAATAGATAAAGTAGAATACTAGAATAAATAAAAGTAGAAGAGAAACTAAATTAAAGGAACATTGAACCTGAAATTGAGAAGAAATAAACCTAAAACTAAAAGAAATCCTAAATCCTAAAACCTAGAAAGAGGAGAGAGCATCTCTCTCTAGAAACTACATCTAAAATCTAAAATTGTGTATATTGAATGAATGATGAATGAATGAATGATCTTGATTCCTCCATTCTCTAGCCTCTATTCTGTATTCTCGGGCTTGGATTTCGGCCGAAAAAGAGCCCAGAATTTGCTGGGGGCGAATTCTGCAACTTTCTACACGTGGCGTCTGTCACGCATACGCGTAGGTCACGCGTGCGCGTCATTTGGAAATTTTCCTTGTCACGCGTACGCGTCAGTCACGCTTACGCATCGCTTGTGTTCTGCGTTAGGCACGCGTCCGCGTCATCCATGCGCGCGCGTCACTGCCATTTTCTTCAAAACTTTATTTTCGCGCATTTCTTCCACTTTTGCATGTTTCCTTTCTATCCTCTAAGCCATTCCTGCCCTATAAAGCCTGAAAATACTTAACACACAGATCACGGCATCGAATGGTACTAAGGGATAATTAAAATTAACAGTTTTAAGGCCTAGAAAACATGTTTTCACATATATCACAAAATAAGGAAGGAATTGTAAAACCATGCAAATTATATGAATAAGTGAGCAAAGACTTGATAAAAACCATTCAATTGAGCACAAGATAAATCATAAAATAGTGGTTTATCAATGCGTAAGCATAAGGTGCACATACGCATGACAAACAGATTTTTAAGGAAAATGTGTATGCACGATAGATGCGTACGCACGAAATCTGGAACTGAATTTTTGCCATTTTGCACCAAATTGAACATCCTAAGCACATAACAATCATCATAACAATACCAAACATATAACCCAGAAAATTCTATAAAAAAAGTTCAACAATTCTATTTAAAGAGGAGAATTAAAATATCAATCAATTATGTACAAAAGAGGAAATTGAAAAATATTACCATGGTGGGGTGTCTCTCACCTAGCACTTTTCTTTAAAGTCCTTAAGTTGGACTTGCATAACCCTCAATTCTTTTCCTAGGAAGGATCTTCCAAGAGGAGAATCTCAAACTCTTTTTTGTCCTAGGATTGTTGGGCAACTGGCTTGATGGATGACTCAACTGAAACACACCGTAAGGCTCAACCTTGTCCACTTTATACAGGCCATCCCACCTCGACCTCAGTTTTCTTGGCGTTAGCCTTAGCCTTGAGTTATAAAGTAGCACCTAATCACCAACTTTAAATTCCTTCCACTGGATATTTCAATCATGTACCACCTTGGCTCTCTCCTTATAAATTCTGGCATTTTCATATGCTTTAAGCCTCAGGAACTCTAGCTCCTCTAACTGCAGCTTCGTTTCAGTGCCCGCCTTCCTTTGGTTCCGATTGCACTCCATCACTGTCCAATAAGCTTTGTGTTCAATCTCAATAGGGAGATGGTAAGCTTTTTCATAGACTAACCAAAATGGGATCATCCCTATCAGTATTTTGTAAGTCATTCGATAGGCCCACAATGCATCCCCTAGCCTTACACTCCAGTCTTTCCTTTGAGGGTTTACCACCTTCTCTAGAATTCGCTTAATTTAATGGTTTGAAACCTCAGCTCGACCATTCGTCTGAGGATGATAGACAATAGCAATTTTATAGATCACACCATACTTTCTCATCAACGCCTCCAGCTTCCTATTACAAAAATGAGTTCCTTGGTCTCTCACGATTGCTCGTGGCGACCCATAGCGACAAATGAGGTTGTTCCTCACAAAGAAAACAATGGTGTTAGCGTCATCAGTTTGGGTTAAAATTGCTTCTACCCAGTTAGAGACATAATCAATAGCTAATAAAATGTATAGAAATCCATTTGAGTTTGAAAATGGTCCCATGAAGTCAATGCCCCACACGTCAAAAATTTCGCAAATAACATTGGTTGTTGGGGCATTTCATCCCCTTGGAATGCATTTTTGAACTTCTGGCATTGATGGCAGTTTTGACAATATTGATTTGCATCTTTAAACAATGTTGGCCACCAGAACTCGCAATCCAAAATTTTCGAGTAGTTCTTTGAGGGCCACAATGTCTTCTACTCTCAGACGAGTGGCAAGATTAGAGGATGGATTGAAATTTGAATTTTGGCACGCATTTTCTAATTACTTGGTCTACTCCACACTTCCACAAGTGAGGGTCATCCTAAATATAATATTTGGAATCACTCTTCAGCTTTTCCTTTTGATGTTTTAAAAAGCTTTGAGGGAAAGTGCAAGCTACCAAATAATTTTCTATGGGTGCAAACCAAGGAGTGTTAGGAGAAATTGCTTCCAAGACATCTAAAGAAAATGAATCAATGATACTTTAGAGCAATATCCACCGAATCATCCTAGGTTTAGATTCCTTTTTTGTTAGGAGGTACTTTAGAGCTGTGTGCTCCGAATACACCACCACTTTGGATCCTAGTATGTAGGGTCTAAATTTGTCTAATGCTAAAATAATAGCTAGGAGTTCCTTTTCGATGGTGGTGTAATTGGATTGGGTAGAATCCAAAATCTTAGAAGCATAGGCTATAACATAGGGAGTCTTGCCGTCGCTCTGTGCAAGCGCAGCACGCACCCACGACATAATTAGAAGCATCACACATGATCTCAAACAGAAGGTTCCAATTCGGGCCTCGCACTATTGGAGCCGTAGTCAATGCTCCCTTAATCTTATCAAAGGCTTCCTTGCAAACATTATCAAAGACAAAATCCACATCCTTTTGAAGTAGCCGAAAGAGAGGTAAGGCTATCTTGCTGAAGTCTTTGATGAATCTCCTGTAGAATTCTGCATGTCCAAGAAAGGAACGGATCTCCCTCACCAAGGAGGGGTAATGCAAAGAAGAAATCACCTCAATCGTGGCTAGGTCAACGAAAATTCCATTTCTAGAGATGATGTGACCAAGTAATATACCTTATTTTACTATAAAGTGACATTTCTCAAAATTTAGTACAAGGTAGTACGAGCACATCGCTCTAAGACCTTAGCCAAGTTATCCAACCATATATCAAAAGAATTAACATAGACACTAAAATCATCCATGAAAATCTCTAGGCAATTCTCCATGAGATCGGAGAAAACACTCATCATGGACCTTTGAAACGTAACTGGTGCATTACACAAGGCAAAAGGCATTCTCTTATAAGCATAAGTTCCAAAAGGACATGTGAATATGGTTTTTTCCTAATCTTCCAGAGCAATATGAATCTAAAAGTAACCATTATAACCATCTAAAAAATAGTAATGAGATTTACTGAATAAGCGATCCAACATCTGATCAATAAAGGGAAAAAGATAATTATTCTTTCTTGTGGCTAGATTGAGCCTCTGGTAATTAATACAAAATCTCCATGCATTATGGACCCTTGTTGCTACTAGTTTTTCATTGTCTTTCTTTAACATTATAACTCTAGACTTCTTGGAAACCACTTGAACCGGACTCATCCGTTCATTATCGGAAATGGGATAGATGATGTCCGCTTCCAAGAGCCTAGTAACCTCTTTCTTCACCACATCAAGAATTGTTCAGTTTCACCTTTGTTGGGATTGGCGAACCGGTTTAGAACCATCTTCCAAAAAGATACGGTGCATACATGTTTGTGGGCTTATCCCCACTATGTCAGCCAAGCTCCAACCAATTGCCTTTTTATACTTTCTCGAGGAAGAAAGGGTTTCAACTCTTCCCTTGCTTCTTAGTGTGCTTATTGATGCGTGAGCATCTTTTCTATCTTTTATTAGTAATTTAAATATGGATTTGTTGAGTTTTTATGTGATTTTGGTGTTTTAGACCATCATGAATACTACTTTGAGTTGTACTGTTATTTTATTGATTTCAGGTAAAATTTGAGCAAGTTTGATAGAGTTCATGCAGAAGAAAAAGAAGAAAATTGTTGCTGTCAAGCTAGTGCTAAACGCCACTACCTGGAGTTTAGCGCCACAAGCCTCATACTTTATGCAAGCATTTTGTGAAGCTAGCGCTAAATGCCATGACCCGACATTTAGTACCAGGTGCCTCGTAATTCGTGCCATGATTCTGCGAAGGTGATGCTAAACACCATTACCTGGCATTTAGCGCCAAGTGTCTAGAAACATTGGAGATGCATTCTGTTTGGTGGCGCTAAATGCCACTGCTCGGTGTTTAGCGCTAGGCCCATGTTAAGCAATTCCACGGAAGACATTTTTTGGTTTTTTTTTTTAATTTAATTTTTAAAGTAAGAAAAGATAATTTTTAGGGTTTTTAGAATTTTAATTTTAGATTAATTAGGATTAGATATAAAAGGATAAGAGATTAAGCCCTTCGGGCTCTTCTGTTCTCTTCTTCTTCTTCCTCATTTCGCAATTTACACTTTTAGAACTCAAGATTTTTCTTTGGGTCATGAGCAACTAAACCTCCATTGTTAAGGTTAGGAGCTCTGTTTATTTTAATGGATTAATACTATTGTCATTCTACTCTTAATCAATGCACTAATTTACATTCAAGGATTGGTTTCGTTCTTCTTCCTAGGAATTAGAGTATATTGGAAGATAAATCTTTTTCTATTTGAATTCTTATTGAATCTTGGAAAAGTTATATCACTATAATTAAAGCTTGAAATCAATTCCTCACAACTCTCTAATTATCTGAATTTAATGCGATACGTGACATATAATTGTTTTATCTTTGGGAGCTTAGGGTTTGTGTAGCTCATAAACTAGAATTGGACTTAACCTTCTAATTTAAATTAAGTGACCAAGAAATTCATGGTTGATTGGGTTAGAAGAGGTTAAATTAATAAAAAATTAGGGTTTAATCACCTAAAATTTACTATGAATTGAATCTTTGAATGATTAAAGTAGTTGATAAGAATTGTTAATCCAGAAATTTAAACATCTCCAAAGTCTTAACTGTTTCTCATATTATTTTCAGCAACCAATCACTGTTTGCTTTCTCACATTTTCTGATTTACTATTTTATACTATTTGAACTCGAAACCACTCAATTTAGCTTGTCTGACTAGCCTAATCACTCAACTATTGTTGCTCAGTCCATTAATCCTCGTGGGAACGATACTCACTCACCTGAGTTATTACTTGGTACGACCTGGTGCATTTGCCGATTAGTTTGTGGTATTCAAAATCTGCATCAGTTGTCTTTCTTCTTGGTAATGAGATGGTGGTAGGGTACTCTCATCATGCTCATCAACTTCCTCTACACTTAGACTTTTATCAAGGCTCAAGTGTTTATAGAGTTCATCTTGGACTTCCGCCACAACTTCAACTATAATGTCACACCGAAGGATTGAATGTTTCTCTGGTGGATACCTCATAGCTTCATCTAGATTGAATTTCACCATTCTGTCATCAACTTCAAATGAATAAGTACTGGAAAAGACATCAAGCTTGAACCTTGAGATTTCAGAAAAGGCCTCCCAAGCAAAATAGAAGAGGGTCTTCCTTGATCATTGGGAGGCATCTCTAAGATATAGATATCGACTGGGAAAACTAAGTCATTAATGCTCAATAGCACATCCTTCACAATGCCAACCATCGAAATGATGCTTTTATCTGCCAAAACAAACTTAGCGGCTAATATTTTCAATGGTGAGAGGTTCAACTTGTCAAACTGAGAGGGCATAATACTTACACAACACTTAGGTCACACATACAATCTTCCAATCGGACACCTCTAATCACACAAGAAACTAAACATGGCCCTGGATCACCATACTTTTTTGAAATAGCACCCATTAAAGAGGAAATGGAGTTACCCAAAGTAATGGTTTCCAATTCACTAATTCGCTCTTTGTGTGTATATAAATCTTTGAGAAACTTAGCATATTTAGGAACGTGTTGGATGACATCAAAAAGAGGAATGATTACCGTAACTTTCTTGAAGATTTGTACCATATTGAGCTCCAATTCCACATTCTTCTTGACCACCAGTGGAAAAGGGATTGGATTTGGTTCTTCTAGGATGGTCTTCGTTTTAAGTTCCTTAGGCTTCACTAGTTCCTCCTCTTTCTTTTCAACATCTTCCTTTTCATCCTCCTCTAAGTCTACCACCTCAACAACTTCTTTTTCATGAACATCCTCCTTAACAAATGTAGGCTTGGGGGAACTCTCATCAAGTGTTGTGTCGGACCTTAGGATAATGGCATTAATGCCACCCTTGGGGTTGGAAAGTGGTTGAGAAGGTATCCCACTAGAGCTTGATAGTTGGGATGTATTTGAGTTATTGTTGGAGTGTGGAAAGGTCAAACAAGACAATGCCTCAGCTATGGTAGCCATGTAGGTATCTTTCATCTTTTGAAATTTCCATTGTTCTTAGATAAAAGAACAAAGAGTTTTATCCACATTGGGTTGGTTGGAAGAAGAGGTTTGGTTTCCTTAAGTTGATTTCCTAGTGTGTGGTGGTTAGTATCTTTGTTGGGGTTGTGTGTGATATGGCTGAGAGTGCTGTTGGTAAAGTGGGTTTTGTTGTTGATATGGTGGGGATTGATGAAATTGTTGGTTTTAAGGTGGTTGATTGTGGTAGGCTTGGTTTTAAATGATTGTTTTTGATGAGGTTGTTGCCACCTTTGGTTTGAATTGTCTCTCTACCCTTGGTGTTGATTGCCTCCATATTGATAAGAACTTTGGGTGTTACGAGAGGGTAGGCTGAGGTCATCCTATTTGGAAAGGGATTTGCCACCGCCAAAGTGTTATCTTCTTGAAGTTGTGGGCATTCATCGGTATAATGGGTATTACAAGCACAACTACCACATGATCGAGACGGTTCCTCAATTCGGGGTGTTTGTGTTAGAGCTAGACGCATTGGAGATATTTGTTTGTTTTAATGGATTTGTCTAAGCCAGACGATCATTTTCCCAAGTATCTTAGTCAAAATGGCATCACCAGAAAGAGAAACCTCCCCAATAGCTCTTGGTTGAGGATTCTTTGTCCTCAAGTGTGTTGACTTCGCTAAATTTGATAAGACTTCCCAAGCTTTATCCGCAATTTTATGTTTGGTGAGTGATCCTGCACTAGAGGCATCAAGGAGAATCTCGTCTTACGGAAATAGACCTTTACAAAAGTTACTAATAAGCACCAAATCATCCATCTGATAGTGAGGACAAGAGTCAAGCAACTTCTTAAAACGTTCCCAATACTCATAAAATATCTCCCCATCCCTTTGCAAGATACTAGAAATCTCCTTCCTTAATTGTTCGGTCTTTGGGGTGGAAGAACTCCTCTAAAAACTCCTTTCGACCAATTCCAATTGGTAATAACTTCATCCGGCTGAGTATAAAATCACTCCTTTGTTTTTCCCTCTAAAGAGGAAGGAAAAGTGAATACCATAATAGCAATTTTATCTAACCCATGCCTTCTCGCAGCTGAGCAAACCACTTGAAAATCCTTTCAGTGTTTAAGCACATCTTCACCCGGTAGACCATGATACTTAGGAAGTAAGTTAATCAACCTGGTCTTCAACTTAAAGTTCTCGTCCAAATCAGGATATTTGGTGTGCGAAATCATGATCATTCCTTCCTTGGTAACGGCGCTAAAAAATTAATACGCACGTTCATGTTCTTAATTCTGTTTCACAACTTCGTACAACTAATCAGCAAGTGCATTGGGTCGTCCAAGTAATAAACCTTACGTGAGTAAGGGTCGATCCCACAGAGATTGTCGGCTTGAAGCAAGCTATGGTCACCTTGTAAATCTCAGTTAGGCGGATTCAAATGTATTAAGAGATTATAGTGTACTAAAAGATAATTAAAATAGGATAGAGATACTTATGTAATTCATTGGTGAGAGTTTCAGATAAGCGTATAGAGATGCTTTCGTTCCTCTGAACCTCTGCTTTCCTGCTGTCTTCATCCAATCATTCCTACTCCTTTCCATGGCAAGCTGTATGTTAGGCATCACCGTTGTCAATGGCCACCTGTCCTCTCAGTGAAAATTGTCCAATGCGCTGTCACTGCATGGCTAATCATCTGTCAGTTCTCGATCATACTGGAATAGGATCCATTGATCCTTTTGCGTCTGTCACTACGCCCAGCACTCGCGAGTTTGAAGCTCGTCACAGTCATTCAATCCCTGAATCCTACTCGGAATACCACAGACAAGGTTTAGACTTTTCGGATTCTCAAGAATGGCCGTCCATGGGTTCTAACTTATACCACAAAGACACCAATAACTCGGACTCGGTCTCCTGTATTAGATATCCAAGAGATATCCATTCAATCTAAAGTAGAACGGAAGTGGTTGTCAGGCACGCGTTCATAAGCTGAGAATGATGATGACTGTCACGATCATCACATCCATCATATTGAAGTGCGAATGAATATCTTAGAAGCGGAATAAGTTGAATTGAATAGAAAAACAGTAGTACTTTGCATTAATCTTTGAGGAATAGCAGAGCTCCACACCTTAATCTATGGTGTGTAGAAACTCTACCGTTGAAAATACACAAGTGATAAATATTCAGGCATGGCCGAATGGCCAGCCCTCACAAAAGTCTAAGATAGCATAAAACTAATCAAAGATTCGAAAATCTAAACATAATAGTAAAAAGTCCTATTTATACTAAACTAGTTACTAGGGTTTACAGAAATGAGTAAATAATGCAGAAATCCACTTTTGGGGCCCACTTGGTGTGTGCTTGGGCTGAGTATTAAGCTTTACACGTGTAGAGGTCTTTCTTGGAGTTGAACGCCAGTTTGTAACCTGTTTCTGTCGTTTAACTCCACTTTGCAACCTGTTTCTGGCGTTTGACTCTAGAATGCAGCATGGAACTAGCGTTCAATGCCAGTTTACATCATTTATCCTTAATCAAAGTATGAACTATTATATATTTCTGGAAAGCCCTGGATGTCCACTTTCCAACGCAATTGAAAGCGCGCCATTTGGAGTTCTGTAGCTCTCGAAAATTTCTTTTTAGTGCAGGGAGGTCAGAATCCAACAGCATCTGCAGTCTTTCTTCAACCTCTGAATCTGATTTTTGCTCAAGTCCCTCAATTTCAGCCAGAAATTATCTGAAATCATAGAAAAATACACAAACTCATAGTAAAGTCCAGAAATGTGAATTTTAATTAAAAACTAATAAAAATATACTAAAAACTATGTAAAAATAATGCCAAAAAGCGTATAAATTATCCGCTCATCACAACACCAAACTTAAATTGTTGCTTGTTCCCAAGCAACTGAAAATCAAATAGGATAAAAATAAGAGAATATACTATAAATTCCCAAATATCAATGAAACTTAGCTACAATCAGATGAGCGGGACTTGTAGCTTTTTGCCTCTTAAATAGTTTTGGCATCTCGCTTTATCCATTGAGGTTCAGAATGATTGGCATCTATAGGAACTTAGAATACAGATAGTGTTATTGATTCTCCTAGTTCAGTATAATTTTTGCTCTTGCCTTTTGGTTTAAAGAGCTTTTGGCTTTTTCTGCTTGCTTTTTCTTTCTCTTTCTCTTTTTTTTTGCTATTTTTTTTCGCAAGCTTTCTGTATTCACTGCTTTTTCTTGCTTCAAGAATCATTTTTATAATTTTTCAGATTATCAAATAACATTTCTCCTTTTTTCTTATTCTTCAAGAGCCAACATATTTAACATTCATTAAACATCAACTTCAAAAGACATATGCACTGTTCAAGCATTCATTCAGAAAACAAAAAGTATTGTCACCACATCAAAATAATTAAACCAGTTTCAAGGATGAATTCGAAACCATGTACTTCTTGTTCTTTTATAATTAAAACAGTTTTCATTTAAGAGAGGCGATGGATTCATATTCATAACTTTAAGGCATAGACACTTAGACACTAGTGATCATATAGTAAAGACACAAACATAAATAAAACATAAAGCTCAAAAATCGAAAAACAGGAAAATAAATAAACAATGAGATTAAGGAATGAGTTCACCTTAGTGAGGGTGGCGTCTTCCTCTTCTTGAAGAACCAATGGTGCTCTTGAGCTCCTCTATGTCTCTTCCTTGTCTTTGTTGCTCCTCCCTCATAGCTCTTTGATCTTCTCTAATTTCATGGAGGATGATGGAGTGCTCTTGGTGCTCCACCCTTAGTTATCCCATCTTAGAACTTAATTCTCCTAGGGAAGTGTTGATTTGTTCCCAATAATTATGTGGAGGAAAGTGCATCCCCTGAGGCATCTCAGGAATTTCATGATGAGGAATTTTCTCATGTTCATGTTGAGGTCTATGCTCTCTTGTTTGCTCCATCCTTTTCTTAGTGATGGGCTTATCCTTTTCAATGAGGATGTCTCCCTC
The DNA here is from genome assembly GCF_000816755.2 of Arachis ipaensis. NCBI lineage: Eukaryota > Viridiplantae > Streptophyta > Magnoliopsida > Fabales > Fabaceae > Arachis > Arachis ipaensis. The sequence goes on along the minus strand of NC_029786.2, from coordinate 74,106,043 downwards.
TATGTCAATTCCAACCGAATTACAGAGGTGGCATATGAGGTGAGGAAAGGCTAACCTTGCCCAAGTGGAGGACTTGTCAGCTACCTTGTAAAGTTCTTGAGGTATAATCTCATGAACTTCCACCTCCTCTCCAATCATGATACTATGGATCATGATGGCCCGGTCTATAGTAACTTCAGACCGGTTACTAGTNAATCACTTTCTTCTTGGCCACAACTTCATAGAAGTGGTCTTGATGGACCTTAGAGATGAATCTCTCCATCTCCCATGACTCAGAGGTGGAAGCAATTGCCTTCCCTTTCCTCTTTCTAGAGGTTTCTCTGGCCTTAGGTGCCATGAATGGTTATGGAAAAATAAAAACCTATGCTTTTACCACACCAAACTTAAAATGGTTACTCGTCCCCGAGAAAAAGAAGAAAGAAAGAAGTAGAAGAAGAAGAAAAATAGAGGAGAGGGAGAGAGAGATGGTTTCGGCCAAGGGGAAGAAGAGAGGGTTTTGTTGTGTGAAAATGAAGAGGGAATGAGGGTTTTATATAGGAGTGGGGAGGGGTTTAGGGTTCGGCCATTTAGGGTTGGGTTTGGGAGGGAAATTATTTTGAATTTAAAGGTAGGTGGGGTTTTTGGGGAAGAAAGGATGGATGTGATTGGTGAAGAGGTGATGGGAAAGAGCGATTGAGTTGATTGGTGAGGGGTATTTGGGGAAGAGAGTTATGGAAAGGTGTGAAGAGGAGAGAAGAAGTAGGTGGGGATCCAGTGGGGTCCACAGATCCTGAGGTGTTTGAGGATTTCTCATCCCTGCACCTTTTAGACGTGTATAACGCCCTATATATGCAATCCTGGCGTTTAACGCCAGACTGCAGCATGTTTCTTGCATTAAATGCCACTTCCTTGCTTGTTTTGGGCGTTCAACGCCAATCTATAGCATGTTTCTGGCGTTGAACGCCAGTATGGTGCATGTTTCTGGCGTTAAACGCCAGTCTGATGCTTGTTTCTGGCGTTTAACGCCAGCTTTCCTCTGGGTGCAATCCTGGCGTTTAAACGCCAGACTGCTGCTTGTTTCTGGTGTTTAACACCAGTTTCATGCTCTGTTCTGGCGTTAAACGCCAGCCAGATGCTCCTTACTGGCGTTTAAACGCCAGTAAGCCCTTCCTCCAGGGTGTGCTATTTTCAATGCTATTTTTCATTCTGTTTTCGATTTTTTAGTAGTTTTTGTGACTCCACATGATCATCAACCTAATAAAACATGAAATAACAAAGAGAAAATAAAATAAAAATGATTAAATAACATTGGGTTGCCTCCCAACAAGCGCTGTCAATAGCTTGACAGTGAGCTCTCATGGAGCCTCACAGATAATCAGAGCAAGGTTGGGACCTCCCAACACCAAACTTATTCTCCATTACAGAGAGGGGGCATGAGGTTTATCCCTGACCCAAGGTCACATAGAGCCTTCTCAAAGGTCATGGTGCCTATGGTACAAGGTATTAAGAACTTTTCAGGATCCTGTTTCTTCTGAGGCAATCTCAATTGATCCAGATCACTTAGTTCATTGGTGAGCAAGGGAGGTTCATCTTCCCAACTCTCATTACCAAATAATTTGGCATTCAGCTTTATGATTGCACCAAGGTACTTGACAACTTGCTCTTCAGTAACATCTTCATTCTCTTCAGAAGAAGAATATTCATCAGAGCTCATGAATGGCATAAGGAGTTTTAATAGAATCTCTATGGTCTCCAGATGAGCCTCAGAGTCTTTTGGTTCCTCAGAGGGAAACTCCTTATTGATCTCTGGACGTCCCAGGGGGTCTTCCTCACTGGGGTTCACGTCCTCTCCCTCCCTTGTAGGTTCGGCCATGATGATCAATTCAATGGCCTTGCACTCTCCTTTTGGGTTTTCTTCTGTATTGCTTGGGAGAGTATTAGGAAGGGTTTCAGTGATCCTTTTACTCAGCTGGCCCGCTTGTGCTTCCAAATTTCTAATGGAGGACCTTGTTTCATTCATGAAACTTAGAGTGGCCTTAGATAGATTAGAGACTATGTTTGCCAAGCTAGATGGATCAGAAGGACACTTTTTGGTCAGTTGCTTATATCTCTCCCAAGCTTCAAAGAGGGATTCACCTTCTTTCTATCTGAAGGTTTGAACATCCACTCTAAGCTTACTAAGCTTTTGAGGAGGAAAGAACTTTGCTAAGAAAGCCGTGACCAGCTTATCCCAAGAGTTCAGGCTATCTTTAGGTTGAGAGTCCAACCATACTCTAGCTCTGTCTTTTACAGTAAACGGGAAAAGCATAAGCCTGTAGACCTCGGGATCAACCCCATTGGTCTTAACAGTATCACAGATCTGCAAGAATTCAGTCAAGAACTGAAAAGGATCTTCAGATGGAAGTCCATGAAACTTGCAATTCTGTTGCATCAGAAAAACTAATTGAGGTTTAAGCTCAAAATTGTTTGCTCCAATGGCAGGGATTGAGATGCTTCTTCCATGTAAATTGGAATTAGGTGCAGTGAAGTCACCAAGCATCCTCCTTGCATTGTTATTATTTTCAGCCATATCTTCTTCTTTTTCAAAAATTTCTGTCAGATTTTCTCTAGAGAGGTGTGCTTTAGCTTCCCTTAGCTTCCTCTTCAGAGTCCTTTCAGGTTCAGGATCAGCTTCAACAAGAATGTTCTTATCCTTGTTCCTGCTCATATGAAAAAGAAGAAGAAAGCAGAAAAAAAAATATGGAATCCTCTATGTCACAGTATAGAGATTCCTTTATATGAGTAGAAGAAAGTAAGAATAGAAGAAGGAAAATATGAGAATCCAAACACAGGGGTGAGGATAGAAGTGTTAATGGATGAATAAATAAATAGAAGGAGATTAGAGATGAGAGAAGAATTCAAAAATTTTAACAAAATAAAAAAATAAAAATATTTTAAAAATAAATTTAAAATTCGAAAATTAAAATTGAAATTAGATTAAATTAAAATTAAAACAATATAAAACGAAATTTTGAAAAAGATTGAAGGAATTTTCAAAAATTAAAGGTAGAGAGTTAGTTGGGCAGTTTTGAAAAAGATATGATTGAAACAAAAAGATATGATTGATTAAAAGAGATTTGAAATTTGTTTTTGAAAAAGATATGACTGAAATTGAAAAAGATATGATTGAAACAAAAAGATAAGATTGATTGAAAAAGATTTAAAAATCAATTTTAAAAAGATAAGAGGTTAGGGGAGAAGTTAGAAAGAATTTTGAAATTAATTTTGAAAAAGATATGATTGAAATTGAAAAAGATATGATAAGGAATTGAAAAGATTTAATTTTGAAAACTAAAATTGATTACTTGACTAACAAGAAACAAAGAGATATGATTTTAAAATTTAAAGATTGAACCTTTCTTAATAGGTAAGTAACAACTTAATATTTTTGAATCAATCATATTAAATGTTGGTATTAATTTCGAAAATATGAAATGAAAATAAGAAAAAGATTTTTGAAAATCAATTTGAAATTTTCAAAAATTACAAAAGAACAATGAAAAAGATTTGATTTTTGAAAAAGATTTGAAAAAGATAAGGTTTTTAAATTGAAAATTTGACTTGACTCATAAGAAACAACTAAATTTTAAAAAGTTTTGAAAAAGTCAACTCAAATTTTCGAAATTTATGAGTGAAATAAGGGAAATTTATTTTTTTTATTTTTGAATTTTTAATGATGAAAGAGAAAAACACAAAATTGAAACAAATCATGAAAATTATGAATCAAAACACATGATGCATGCAAGAACACTATGAATATCAAGATGAACACCAAGAACACTTTGAATGTCAAGATGAACACCAAGAACTTATTTTTGAAAATTTTGAAGAAAAGAAAACATGCAAGACACTAAACTTAAAGATTTTTAATTTTTAGACACTAAAAATTCAAGAATGCATATGAAAAACAAGAAAAGACACAAAACAAGAAAATATGAAGATCAAACAAGAAGACTGGCCAAGAACGACTTGAAGATCATGAAGAATGCAATGCATAAAATTTTTGAAAATAATTTTTGGAAAATTAAAAAGATGCAACTGACACCAAACTTAAAAGTTGACTCTAGACTCAAGCAAGAAACACAAAAAATATTTTTGATTTTATGATTTTATAAAAATTTTTTGTAATTTTCAAAAATTAATTGAGAAAAACGAAAAAAAAAAAGAAATTTTTTTTGTATTTTTCGAGAATAAGAAATAAAAAGCTTAAAATTAAAATAAAATTACCTAATCTGAGCAACAAGATGAACCGTCAGTTGTCCAAACTCGAACAATTCCCGGCAACGGCGCCAAAAACTTGGTGTGCGAAATCGTGATCATTCCTTCCTTGGTAATGGTGCTAAAAACTTAATACGCACGTTCATATTCTTAATTCTGTTTCACAACTTCGTACAACTAACCAGCAAGTGCACTGGGTCGTCCAAGTAATAAACCTTACGTGAGTAAGGGTCGATCCCACAGAGATTGTCGGCTTGAAGAAAGCTATGGTCACCTTGTAAATCTCAGTCAGGCGGATTCAAATGTATTAAGAGATTATAGTGTACTAAAAGATAATTAAAATAGGATAGAGATACTTATGTAATTCATTGGTGAGAGTTTCAGATAAGCGTATAGAGATGCTTTCGTTCCTCTGAACCTCTGCTTTCCTGCTGTCTTCATCCAATCATTCCTACTCCTTTCCATGGCAAGCTGTATGTTAGGCATCACCGTTGTCAATGGCCACCTGTCCTCTCAGTGAAAATTGTCCAATGCGCTGTCACTGCATGGCTAATCATCTGTCGGTTCTCGATAATACTGGAATAGGATCCATTGATCCTTTTGCATCTGTCACTACGCCCAGCACTCGCGAGTTTGAAGCTCGTCACAGTCATTCAATCCCTGAATCCTACTCGGAATACCACAAACAAGGTTTAGACTTTCCGGATTCTCAAGAATGGCTGTCCATGGGTTCTAACTTATACCACGAAGACACCAATAACTCGGACTCGGTCCCCTGTATTAGATATCCAAGATATATTGATGTGTGAGCATCTTTCCTATATTTTCCTAGTGAATTTGCATATAAATTGTTGAATTTAATTAAGAATTAATTATATTTTAGCCACTATGGATGCTATTTTGAGTTTTGTACAATACTGTTTATTTTAGGTAGCATTTGGCGGAATTTGATGGAATTTCTGCAGAGAAAGAGAAGAAGCCAAGGAGATGATCAGCGAATACCGGCGCGGACGCATGGCTCACGCGACCGCGCGGAATGGAGGAAATCGCAATGACGCGATTGCGTGCCTGACGCGATCGCGTGGACTGGAATCTGCACAAATGACGCGAACGCGTGGATGACGCGGACGCGTCACATGAGCGATCTGCATAATGGACAATTCAAGTGGTCCCCATCCATCCATTGAAGATTTGATTATTTAAATTAATTCAAATTTAAATTCAAATTTTAATTCTAGGAAAAGATATTATTTTAATTTTTAGTTTTAGATATTATATTTTAAATTTATTAGGATTAGTTATAAAAAGGGAGAAACTTTCCTTCCTTTGTAGAGGTCCTGGGGGAGATTCCACCTCATCCCATCAGGGGAACATAACTGACAATCCTAATTTTCTTTCTTTTCTATGAACAACTAAACCTCCACTGTTAAGGTTAGGAGCTCTGTCTATTTGTATGGAGTAATTTTATTGCTTTTACTATTTTAATTTATGTGTGGATTTATAATTTAAGAATTGTTTTCGCTCTTTATTTTATGAATTTGGGTGGAATGGAAGTATGACCCTCTTTCTATTTGAGTTCTTGTAAAACTTGGAAAAGCTCTTTACCTGAACAACAGCTTGAAAACTATTTCTCCTAAATTTTAATTATCTGAATTTAATAGGATACGTGACATATAATCCTTTTACCTCTTGGATAATTAGAGTTTTTGTGGCATATAAACTAGAAATTGATTATCACCCTCTAATTGGAATTAATTGACCAAGAAATTGGCAATTAATGAATTTTAGGGGAGACTAGGAAGGTCTAAGGAATTAGGGTCTAGTCACATACAGTTTGCCATAAATTAAATCCTGCATAATTAAATTAGTTAGTAAGAAAAGTTAATCCGGAAAAATAGATAACTCTAAAACCTTAACTATCTTCTCCATATATTATTCCCATCTTAATTACTTGCCTTTCTTCAATATTTTTGATATTATTTAATGTCTTTTATATTGCATCTCAACACTATTTTTTGTCTGTCTAACTAATCCTATCAAACGCTATTGTTGCTTAATCCATCAATTCTCGTGGGATCGACCCTTACTCACGTAAGGTATTACTTGGTACGACTCGGTGCACTTGCCGATTAGTAAGTGTGGTAATAAAATACCGCAATCAAGTTTTTGGCGCCGTTGCCAGGGATTGACTGTGATTAACAACTATTAGTTGTTTGATTGTTTAGATTAGGCGTTTTAATTTTAAATTTCATTTAAGTATTGTTTTATTATCTTTAAAACTTTTTTTTTTCGTTTCCCACCCCTGTCCCCGTTTTAAATTTTTTTCCTTTTTTCTTTTTCGTTTAACTTTTAAAATTTTTTAAAAGGAGCCTTCGACCGTGTTTTTTTTTATATACTT
>NC_029786.2:74093764-74098351 GCF_000816755.2 Arachis ipaensis | reverse complement strand
TTTTTTTCTTTGCTTTCCTGTTTACCACACGGTGCGTTTAATTCTGTTTGGTGTGTTGTGCTAAGGAAAAATAATAGAGAGAGATCACATGGGTTACTACTCACACCCAAGTAGTGATTCATATTATGGGAATGGGAGAACTATCCAAATTTTGGTTGGCAAGGTCAAAACCAAAGAAACTTCAGTGCTCCATGTTCTAACTATCAAGAACCACCATCTCCATATCCATACCAAGAACCACCACCTCTCTATCCATACCAAGAACCATCATCTTTTTACACTTATCAAGAACCATCACCTCTTTCTTATTTATCTCAAATACCATCAGATCTTGAGCTTCTCATGAAAGAATGCTTACATGATATAAAGACAAGTGTCAAAAATATAGAGAAGCATATGCAGTCGATTATCAAGTACCAGGAAGAGGAACAAGCAAATTCCTTCCCAAGAGATACAATGCAAGATCCTATGGAAGAAAGTGAGGAAATCAATCAAAGGAGTTTATACTCCAGTGCACTAGAGAACTTTCCATCCTCACACATGGAAGAAGAAGAAGATGCAAAAACAAAGGAGGAAGATGCACCCACAAAGGAGGAAGAAACACAACCTCCCATGCCCTTGGTAAGTAATGAAGAAGAGATTGAATTAAAACAAAGCTACCAAGAAGAAGAGGTTGAAATTGAGGAAGCTTACAAGGAGGTGGTAGAATTCAAAGTAGAACACAAGGGAGTAGAGCTTGCAAGACCTCTTCCAAGGCCATCACCATCCAATACAACATTCAAGTGGGTAAAATTCCTATCCTTAATCCTTACTTTCCCACTTGAATATGGACTACTGGAGATGGATGGTCAACTTAGAGCTCTTTGTGGCATCAAGAGTAAGAGGAAGATGGTTAGTGATAAGAGTTGTCAAGCAAGGCTCAATATGGTTGCATGCTCCGAATTGAAGTGCAAGAATTGGTGTAGAGCTAATTTGAATGGGTCTAGAAGGTTGTTTGGATGTCTCTGTGAGAATTCAAATTGCTTGCCACCCGTTGAGAACAATGGTGATACACAAGAAGACGGGTGTAAAAGCAAAGTTTGGGACCCTGGAATTCATTCCCACAATCAACACTCTTGGGGCTTTGTCGCTTGCTTCAACTTGCTCAAAGGCGTTGTGCGCCTAGTTTGGGATCCCGGTAGCCATTGGAATTACAAACATTGGTGGAGATTCCTGGATCAGTACAAGCACAAGCCACCATGACAAGAAGCTCACAACATGTCCAACTTAAGGACTTTAACTAAAAGTGCTTGGTGGGAGACAACCCACCGTGGTATGATCAATATTTTTCATTCTTAGTTGTTTTTCGTAATAGTAGTTTTCTTACTTAGTTGATTTTTATTAAGTTCTTACTAATTTTCTGATCATGCAGCTATTTTATCACAGGAACCGAACACCTCAATCTAAAAAAAAAAAGCATCCGACGCGAAAGCGTCGCTGACGCGTACGCGTCATCTAGGGGTGCAAGAAAAATAAAAAGTTACAGACAGTTGTGCGGGAGTGGCGCCATAATGAAGTCTTTCGCACAAACAAGCCCACGCGGACGCGTGGCCCACGCGTTCGCGTCGTTTGTGATTTTCGTCATTCACGCGGTCGTGTCACCGACGTGATCGCGTGACCTGCAAATTCGACGTAAAAGAGCGTTTGGGCAGAGAGTTGTGCCAGCTTGGGGCAAGAAGTGTGCTAAAAGCACAAATTTGGTCACGCAGACGCATGACTGACGCGTTCGCGTCAGTTGCATATATGGCCATCCACGCGAACGCATGCCTGACACTATCGCGTCATTATGAAGAATGCGCGACGTACGCGATCGTGTCATTGACGCGAACGCGTCGCTTGTGCCGCCCAGTTTTCTTTCTCTCTCTCTCCCAATCCTAATTCTCTCTAATTCTCTTATCCTTTTATTTTTCTTTTATCTTAATATTTTTCTCTTCCATTTTCAGTTCTTCTTTGCTTGAGGACAAGCAAACCTTTAAGTTTGGTGTTGACACTTCGCTTAGAAGTTTTCTGTTTATTCCTATGGCACCAAAAGGGAGGCGAATCATCTTCACTGAGGAGCACAACCTGAAGAATAAAGCGACCGCTAGGATAATTAAGGTGGTTGAGTTCCTTTCATTTTTTATTCCTCCCCTCTTTTTCTATGTTATGTTCCGGTTTCCTGTTATTTTGCTTTGTTTATTGCATGATCCTTTATTAGTTAGAATCCTAGGACTAGTTTAGTTTTTCCTATTGCTTTAATTCTGAAAAGATATCTCATGTATTACTCACTGAGCTTAAATAAAAAAAAATATAGGTGTGATATATTGCATGAGAAAGTGGGTCTATATTGAATAATAGTCTTATTTACTTAAATGTGGTGGTATTTTCTGTGATTCTGAATGCATGACATGAACAGTACATATTTTTTTTGATAGTGAAGTTTATGAATGTTAAAATTGTTGGCTCTTAAAAGAATGATGAAAAAGAAAAATGTTATTGATAATCTGAAAAATCATAAAATTGATTCTTGAAGCAAGAAAAAGCAGTGAAAAACACAAAGCTTGCGAAAAAAAAATTTAATAAAATAAAGAAAAAAAAGAAAAAGAAAAAGAAAAAGAAAAAGCAAGCAGAAAAAGCCAATAACCCTTTAAACTAAAAGGCAAAGGGTATAAAAAAAAAGGATCCAAGACTTTGAGCATTAATGGATAGGAGGGCCCTAAGGAATAAAATCCTGGCCTAAGCGGCTAAATCAAGCTGTCCCTAACCATGTGCTTGTGGCGTGAAGGTATCAAGTGAAAAGCTTGAGACTGAGCGGTTAAAGTCGTGGTCCAAAGCAAAAGGAGTGTGCTTAAGAACTCTGGACACCTCTAACTGCGGACTCTAGCAAAGCTGAGTCACAATCTGAAAAGGTTCACCTAGTTATGTGTCTGTGGCATTTATGTATCCGGTGGTAATACTGGAAAACAAAATGCTTAGGGTCACAGCCAAGACTCATAAAGTAGCTGTGTTCAAGAATCAACATACTGAACTAGGAGAATCAATAACACTATTTGAATTCTGAGTTCCTATGGATGCCAATCATTCTGAACTTCAAAGGATAAAGTGAGATGCCAAAACTGTTCAGGATTGCAGTTTTAATCCCACTATAAGAAGAGACATGGGCTTAATCGAACTCTCATTCTCATCCAAATTCACATCCTAAGCTTATATTAGTTTTGGTTGCTTGAGGACAAGCAACAGTTTAAGTTTGGTGTTGTGATGCGTGAGCATCTTTCCTATATTTTCCTAGTGAATTTGCATCTAAATTGTTAAATTTAATTAAGAATTAATTATATTTTAGCCACTATGGATGCTATTTTGAGTTTTGTACAATACTGTTTATTTTAGGTAGCATTTGGCGAAATTTGATGAAGTTTCTACAGAGAAAGAGAAGAAGCCAAGGAGATGACCAGCGAATACCGACGCGAACGCATGGCTCACGCGACTGCGCAGAATGGAGGAAATTGCAATGATGCGATCGCGTGCCTGACGCGATCGCGTGGACTGGAATCTGCACAAATGACGCGAACGCGTGGATGACGCGGACGCGTCACATGAGCGATCTGCATAATGGACAATTCAAGTGGTCCCCATCCATCCATTGAAGATTTGATTATTTAAATTAATTCAAATTTAAATTCAAATTTTAATTCTAGGAAAAGATATTATTTTAATTTTTAGTTTTAGATATTATATTTTAAATTTATTAGGATTAGTTATAAAAAGGGAGAAACTTTCCTTCCTTTGTAGAGGTCCTGGGGAGATTCCACCTCATCCCATCAGGGGAACATAACTGACAATCCTAATTTTCTTTCTTTTCTATGAGCAACTAAACCTCCACTGTTAAGGTTAGGAGCTCTGTCTATTTGTATGGAATAATTTTATTGCTTTTACTATTTTAATTTATGTGTGGATTTATAATTTAAGAATTGTTTTTGCTCTTTATTTTATGAATTTGGGTGGAACGGAAGTATGACCCTCTTTCTATTTGAGTTCCTGTAAAACTTGGAAAAGCTCTTTACTTGAACAACAGCTTGAAAACATATTCTCCTAAATTTTAATTATTTGGACTTAACGGGATATGTGACATATAATCCTTTTATTTTTGAGTAATTATAATTTTTGTGCCATATAAACTGGAATTTGATTATCACCCTCTAATTGGAATTAATTGACCAAGAAATTGGCAATTAATGAATTTTAGGGGAGACTAGGAAGGTCTAAGGAATTAGGGTCTAGTCACATACAGTTTGCCATAAATTAAATCCTGCATAATTAAATTAGTTAGTAAGAAAAGTTAATCTGGAAAAATAGATAACTCTGAAACCTTAACTAACTTCTCCATATATTATTCCCATCTTAATTACTTGCCTTTCTTCAATATTTTTGATATTGTTTAATGTCTTTTATATTGCATCTCAAACACTATTTTCTGTTTGTCTAACTAATCCTATCAAACGCTATTGTTTCTTAATCCATCAATCCTCGTTGGATCGACCCTTACTCACGTAAGGTATTACTTGGTACGAC
>NC_029786.2:74087686-74093236 GCF_000816755.2 Arachis ipaensis | reverse complement strand
ATTATCACCCTCTAATTGGAATTAATTGACCAAGAAATTGGCAATTAATGAATTTTAGGGGAGACTAGGAAGGTCTAAGGAATTAGGGTCTAGTCACATACAGTTTGCCATAAATTAAATCCTGCATAATTAAATTAGTTAGTAAGAAAAGTTAATCCGGAAAAATAGATAACTCTGAAACCTTAACTATCTTCTCCATATATTATTCCCATCTTAATTACTTGCCTTTCTTCAATATTTTGATATTGTTTAATGTTTTTTATATTGCATCTCAACACTATTTTCTGTCTGTCTAACTAATCCTATCAAACGCTATTGTTGCTTAATCCATCAATCCTCGTAGGATCGACCCTTACTCACGTAAGGTATTACTTGGTACGACCCGGTGCACTTGTCGGTTAGTAAGTGTGGTAATAAAATACCGCAACAGATATCCATTCAATCTAAGGTAGAACGGAAGTGGTTGTCAGGCACGCGTTCATAAGTTGAGAATGATGATGATTGTCACGATCATCACATCCATCATATTGAATTGCGAATGAATATCTTAGAAGCAGAATAAGTTGAATTGAATAGAAAAACAGTGGTACTTTGCATTAATCTTTGAGGAACAGCAGAGCTCCACACCTTAATCTATGGTGTGTAGAAACTCTACCGTTGAAAATACACAAGTGATAAATGTTCAAGCATGGCCGAATGGCCAGCCCTCAAAAAAGTCTAAGATAGCATGAAACTAATCAAAGATTCGAAGATCTAAACATAATAGTAAAAAGTCCTATTTATACTAAACTAGTTACTAGGGTTTACAGAAATGAGTAAATGATGCAGAAATCCACTTCCAGGGCCCACTTGGTGTGTGCTTGGGCTGAGTATTGAGCTTTACACGTGTAGAGGTCTTTCTTGGAGTTGAACGCCAGTTTGTAACCTGTTTCTGGCGTTTAACTCCACTTTGCAACCTGTTTCTAGCGTTTGACTCCAGAATGCAACATGGAATTGGCGTTCAATGCCGGTTCACGTCATCTATCCTTAATCAAAGTATGGACTATTATATATTGCTGGAAAGCCCTGGATGTCTACTTTCCAACGCAATTGAGAGTGCGCCATTTGGAGTTATGTAGCTCCAGAAAATCCACTTTGAGTGCAGGGAGGTCAGAATCCAACAGCATCTGTAGTCCTTCTTCAACCTCTGAATATGATTTTTGCTCAAGTCCCTCAATTTCAGCCAGAAATTACCTGAAATCATAGAAAAACACACAAACTCATAGTAAAGTTCAAAAATGTGAATTTTAATTAAAAACTAATAAAAATATACTAAAAACTAACTAAATCATACTAAAAACTATGTAAAAACAATGCCAAAAAGCGTATAAATTATCCGCTCATAAATATTGCACTTGTAGAGGTTGAAAAATTATGTCCAGGGCTCCCGCTTCTTTAAGAGTAACATCCTAGGCTCTGCCATATCGTCATTACCTAAGTCACTCACAGAGGCGTTAGAACTACCAACAGAAGAGTACAATATTTTCTCGTTGAATGTAGAGTGAGAATCACAATTAGAATGTGATAGTGAATCGGGTTACTCGTCAAGAGACTCTGATTCACTATTCCCAAATGCCAACCGATGCCGAGCTTGTTAACATGAGTTAAGGTTCTTTCGATCTCAAGATCAAATGTGGCAAAGCTCAGATTCGGAAGTGACCGTGTCATTTGTAAGAACCGGAAGTTAATAGCCGATTAAAATAAAATAAAATAATAATTTAATTATCTAGAATAGGTTTAAAAATTTAGAAGTATTAATTAGAATATTTAAAGGTGATATTTGAATTCAGTAGATTTTTTCAAGCGGGAAAATATAATTTTCTGTGAAAAATTGCATAAAAATACATACCAGTAAATTCGTCGATAGTATCGGCTTAAATATATTTAGTACTATGTAAGAGTAATAAAATTGTAGAAAAAGTGAAAAACTTAGAAAAATATTTAAAATTAAAAACCGGGTGCTAATTCTAAAGGTTTTGGTCCAAAGTTGGACCAAATGAACCTAAAATGCTAAACAGTTGGACGGGGCCCAAGTTGGGCCCAAGTCCAACATATAAATACACTTAAATAAAGCCAATTCAGCCTCATTCATCATATAAACACAAACCCAAATAAAGTCATTATTCATCTTCTTCTTCAATCGCTCATAATTTGAGATACGATGCTCCGATTGGTGTTCCGTTTGCAGCCACGCGTAGATCTCACCAAGCTCGTCATTTCTAGCTAAATAAAGTTGGTAACAACTTGAAATCCATGTTCCTATTCTCTGCCCTATATATTTTCGCATTTTGGCTATGGTAATTGAGAGAGTTTTATGATTTTTGATGTTTAGGTGCCAACTAATAGTGGAGAATTATTGGGTTTTATCCTAATTTACAGTGGTTAAGGTAAGCTATCTCTTAACCCTTGTGATTTAGTATGATTATGAACCCCAGTATTGATTGTGATGTATTATATGATATTAGATTGAAAGTTGGTGTTTATTGGAGTTGATTTAGCTATTTGGAGCATTTAAATTGAGTTTGGTGACTTGTTTGGACTTGGAAGCTTGTGTGGGAGGTTGCTTTCGGTGATTTTGTGTGTGTCGAGAATCGGTCAAGGTATGGTTTCGGTTTCTTTTAGCTAATATGTAATGTTTCATGAAACTTAGGCTAGTGGACTGTAGGATAGGATTGAATTGATGATGATTATTTATGCTTATTGATATTGGTGACAATTGATGATGATTGTGAGTTTCAATGGTGTTGAATTGAGGAATAATGATTATGGTGGATTGGGTTAATGGTTGATAGTGTTTTGTGATGATTATGTTGATAATGGTGTTGTATAAGGATCTAAGGAAGTTATTGAGATGAAATGGTTGAGAAGTGGTTAGGCAGTAATTGATCTTGTGTCTATGAGTATTAACATTGAATGTTAGGTTTTGGTACTGATTAGATTGTATTTAAAATTGGTTTGAATTGAAGTTTGGAAAACTAGAGAAACTTTGTTAGTTTTGGTAAAACCTTGTTTTTAACCAAATTCAACGAGCCATAACATGTGTTTCAGACTCTCAATTTTGATGAAACTTAATTTAAATGAAAGTTGGGTCCGAGATGTTTAAGAGTTTGAAAAACGAATGAAAAATATTTTAAAACAAAAAAAGTTATGCGCGTTTGAAGTTTGGAACAAAAATCTAAATTCTGCAACAAACAACTTTTCCAAATATTTTTGAGGCATGCGTACGCGGACAGTGCACGCCATGCGAGGATTGGCCACTACCAAGCACTCTCACGTACGTGATACTGGCATGCATACGCGAGAATGACATTTTTACTGGCATGCGTACGCGACTTGTAACACGTGACATGACAACCCCTTTCCATTTCAAGTGTTCGCGTACGCAGAAGATGGGTGCGTATATGACCTCGGCGATTTGACACCCATGCGTATGCAAGAATGGATTCGCATATGCAAGACCTCTATTTTGCTAAAAAATATGATCTTTGTATTTTTAAGCAATTCTCTAGCTTTTTAAACCTCCAGAATTGTTAATTAAGACTCTTAGCTAGTAATTAGGTTCTGAGACTAGTGAGGATGGATTGAGTAACTTAGGATGAGATTTTTCTATTATGAAATTAAATACAGAGACTTAGGCTTGGGAAGTCCTTTGGATGGAATGACTTGAGTGGATTGGCGAAGTGTTGAGATGATAATGTATTGAAACAAATGAATGATTGAGGTTGTTGGAAATTGATGAGATGAGTACTAAAGAACTTGTGTTATATGAGCAGTGATCACTGAGACTGATTATATACTATTGATATGATGAGATTGATGAGTCGCTATGCGCCTGGCAAGGACGGTAGTTAATCCCGCTTGTCGAGGTTGCGACGCCAGCGTAAGGACGGTGGTTAATCCCGTTTACGTTGAGATGTGAGGTCTGAGATTGAGTATCCCGCTTTTGTCCTTTTGAGTCACAAGAGTGGATCGGGCACTATATCCCTAGATAGTGGGTCGAGCACTATATCCCTGGGGTACCAATTTTTTGTGACCAAAAGGTGACATCCCAAGGGGATGTGTCGGGTTGGAAGTTGAACCGACAAGTGATATCATGGCCAATAAGGCAGGCATTCATCATGTGCATCTTTTATGTGTTTGCATGCTTTGCCTAATTGCATCCATTGCCTAAATGTATAACATGTTTAACTGCTTGTTGAATTACCTACTGTATATGTATATTACTTGTGTTTTAATTACGTGCATTATCTGTGTTTTCTGCGGGGATTGAGGAGGTTCGGTAGGCGGTGGCGATGGGATCGCATGGAGGATAGGATGGCGAAGGTTGTGGGACAACGATTGTAAAAATTGGTTAATTAATAAACAATTAAATCATAAATTAATATTTACTCTAGAAAATTAGAAAATAAAATTTTATAGTTTAATATGATAGAGAAAATTAAAACAAGAATTTGGACACTAATTTTAAAGAATTTGGCACAAGATTGGGCCGAACGGGCCAAACCGGTCAAACCGGACCCAAACTGGGCCCGTGGGTCCAACCAACTCCTTTAAGTTAGTGAGCATTGGCTCATTCTTCTTCTTCTTCTTCTTCAATGAAGAACCTGTGGAGCATGCAAGGAAAGGGGGAAAAGGTTCCAAACCCTTGGCATAGATTCAAACCCACGTAACTTTTGATCCGGAGCTCCAATCAGTCAATCACCACACTATTTGCGTCCACGCGTCCGCAGTGACGAGCTCTACAAATCCCGGCACCTTTCAAGGTGACAAAATCACATTTATAGCTCCTATTATCTCTTCTTCGATTCGAAAATATTGAGGTTTTGAGGTATTGAGATTTTACCTAATTTTGGTGTTTATGATCAAATTGCCTTGGTGGACTTGCCGAATCTTGTCCCAATTTCCCGTTGGTAAGGTGAGAGTTCTAGAACTCTAGTTAATTCTCTAATTTTGTGTGTTGGGTATTAAATTTGGATATGTATATGTGTGGTAATGTGAAGTTAGGTGTATATATTAATTGGAGCTTGATTTGTGGACACTTGAGACTTGGTGGAGGTTGGGTAACATTGCCTTGGTGATTCCGGACCTCTTGGGGCTGTGTTCGAGGAATTAGTGGGTTGTCTCGGGTAATACGTGGAAATCAGCCAAGGTGTGGTTTAGGTTTCACGTATTTAATATATAATATTCTGTGAAAACTTAGGCTAGATGACCATAGGATAGGTTAGAACGTATGAGAATATTTAATGCGTAGTAACCTTGATAAAAATTGTGATGTAGATTTGGTGTTTGTTGAATGGATGTCAAATGATGATTTAATGATAATATGTATATATATATGTTGGATAGGTAAAATGAGAATTTTTGTTGATGTATTTAGGGGGGTTGATGCATGATATTGTTGATTTGAGAGATGGTAGGATATGAAGGTTGTTGTGGTATTGAGAATGGCATGTTCTGTTGGTGGTTATGGGTATGGTATGTTGTTTTGGATTTGAGTTTTAAAGAAAATCA
>NC_029786.2:74077700-74087570 GCF_000816755.2 Arachis ipaensis | reverse complement strand
GCATGCTGAACACGTTGAAGCAGCCATGGAAGAAGGAAGAAGAAGCAAACCCTTGGTGTGACTTCAAATCACCATATCTTCTCATTTCGAGCTCTGATCGCTGCACCGTTTGCGGCCACGCAACTACGGGTGTCGAACTCTACAAAGGCCATAAGATTATTTAAGAGGTAAGCCACGAATTAATTTCAGTTTCTCCAGCCCCTGATTTCGAAATTATTGGATAAAAGTGTTGAGATTTTGAGCTCTTTGATGTTATAGGATCCAATTAGCTTGAGAAAAAAGGCTTAATCTCACCCCTTTGATCCTTGGGTATGGTAAGATCCTCAAACCTAAGTGAAGTACTTGAATTGTTGTTATTATTTATTGAGTTTGTATGTGTGGGTGTATGTTATGTGTATTAGGCAATATATGTATGTAAATGGATTGAGGTTTGATGGAGATTTTGGGAGCTTGAAGTAGATTGCAATCTAGAAATCTGTTTTTAGAGGTGTTGGAGTCTTGAAAGTTGAGAAAAAGTTGAATTGGAGGTGTTCTGGGCTGAACGGAGAATCAGCCAAGGTATGGTTTCGATTTTCTGCATCTAAAATGTAATGTATTGTAAAAACTTAGGCTAGTGACCTTAGGATAGGGATTGAATTATTGATGTAGATGATTGAATGATGTAGATTGTGTTGATTATATGGTTAATGGTCTTGGATGGTTGTAGTTGATGCTAATTATTGATAAGGCATGTAAAATTGTAAGTGACATGGTATTGGTATGCATGATTATTAATGAAGTGAGATTTTGTTTAACTTGATATGGAAACTGTCACAAGTAGTTGATAATGTATGTTGTGAATTGTTGAACTTGGATTATTGAGTTAAGATTGATGAAACTAGAGAATTATTGTGTTGTGGATTGAATAAGGAAGTTGGAATGTGGTTAAGGCTGAATTGGTAAAGTTTTGGTTGAATTAAAAGAGGTTTGAAAAGAGTATGTTTTGAAAATTGAGGTTTGTTGGTTTTTGTGAAAATTGTGATTTTGGCCAATTTTGGCGAAGCATAACTTGATCTCTAGACCTTCAATTTGTGTGAAACTTGTTTAGAAATAAAATTTGGTCTGAGATGTTTATGCCTTTCGAAGAACTGAGGAAAAATGTTTTAAAACGAGAAAGTTATGCTCGATCAAAGTTTGGTGTACAAGCTGAAAATTCTGGACTTAGCAGCTTTTTGGAGCCACTGCATTGTATGCATACGCATACATTCCATACGCGGACATGCGCTTCTGTTTGGCGTATTTGCGTGCGCGGAAAGGGAACTGTGTACGCGAAATGGGCCAAAAAGCACGCTCACGCGTATGCGTGACCTGGGGTTTTTGCGTACCTGAATTCTCTCATATGCGGCCAGTCATTTCTGTTTGGTGCGCATGCGTACGCAGGAAGGGCAATGCGTACGCGTGATCCACGCATACGCATGCCCCTATTTTTAGCAAATATGAGTTTTGTGTTTTTAAAACCAAATTTCAAACCTCTAAGCCTCCATTTTCATCCTTTTAGTCCTAAATCTTTATAGTATGCCTAGTAATGAGAAGAAGATAGAAAATGTGGTAACTTGTGGATGAAGTAAAGGGAGAATTAATGATGAAACATGATTAATGATGATTGTATGAGTTGTTGAGGATGATGGTGGAAGTGCTGTATATGCCATGAGTCGAAGGGCTGTATTTGTTAATGAATTATGGCTGGTTATGGATTATGATGTGAGCCGGATGGCTGTGATAAATATTGATTTTTGGCTGACTATGTATATGTATATGATTGTTGTTTGATAATGTGATTTGATGCACTTCCAACTATCTGAGATACGAGTTTTCCTGGGTGAAAGCAGTGGCTAGCCACCACGTGTTCCAGGTTGAGACTCGATACTCTGCTGACCCTATGTCGTAAGTGTGGCCAGACACTGTGAAAATTCCAGATGAGCTCACCCCCGTGGATAAACACTAGTGTGGGTGTTATATGATTATGATTATGATTGTGAATTACTCGAGTTGGGGATGCACGATAGAAGGACAGTCCAATGGCTAGCTACCAGGACTTGTTGGATTGGCTTTATAACCGACAGATGAGACTCATCAGCCACTAGGACAGGCATGCATCATATGCATCTATATGATTGTTTGGTGTGTTTTGTTTGGAATTCCCTAATTGACTGCATAACTACTTGCTACTTGTTTATCTGCTGTAAATGCTTTCTACCTGTGATTTTCTTGTATGTAATAATTGTGTTTGTAACAACTGTTTCTGATGGTGGTTGGGAGGTTCGAAGGAGTTGGATTGGGGAGTTTTAGATAGATCGAAGATCCTTAGTTAGTTGCCTATTTCATTCTTACAGTTTAGTTATGTTTATAAGCTTTAATTATATGTTGGAAGTTCTAGAATTGCCTTCGGCTTTCTCAAGACATTATATGTTAGATATGTGGGCACTGTTACCATGCTGAGAACCTCCGATTCTCACCCCATGCGAATTTTGTGGTTTTCAAATACAGGACGTGAGGCTCCTCACTAAGGCATGCTAGAAGCTTCTGATTCAGCGAAGATCCTTATCTCTCGAGCTTTATTTTGGTTAATATGTATTTAGATAGATTGATACTTATTATCTCCACTATTTATATATATACTATGTTAACTCCTCTTAGAGGTTATTTTGGAGAAACAAGTTCTGTAACTCATTTCGGGTTGTCTTTTGGGTTCTCATATATATATATATATATATGTATGTATGTATGTATGTATGTATGTATGTATGTATGTATGTATGTATGTATGTATGTATGTATGTATGTATGTATACTTATATGCTCGGGCCAGTTACCTTCACGAACCGAGTCTTGAGCTTTGTTATCTGTATTTTGGCACTCTTATGTATATGTACCCTTGTCAGCTTATCTACATGTTTCACTTACGTTATGCTTTCGAGAGTGTTGAACTTTTCAATTTAACGAGTTTTGCTTCAGCCTTTTCTTCAAAGACTCCTAGTTAAAAATCTTTTTCACTATTATTATATATATAATTTTACTTTTAGAGGTCGTAATACCTTGCCACCTCTGTCTTATGACTTAAGCATAAGGCTCTGTGTGGTAGGGTGTTACGATGATGGTTCTGTTAGTTTAGAAATCTCTTAAGTTAGATTACCCAACTTATGGTTTATTATATTTCTTTAAGCTTGAATATCTTGTAATCGATGTGAAGTTCTAGGATTGTCTTTGGCATCCCGGAACTTTATATCTTATCTATTGGGTACTGTTACCACACGGGTGAATGCTTCGCACTTTTGTATCTCTGTTTTCTGCGTGTTTGAGCTTTGTTCCTTCATCGGACTTCTAGTGTATTATATTCTTGACTATATACTATGATATTGAGCTTTAGAACTGCCGTGTCACTTTGTTATCCTTTGCTTTGCGGCTAGAGATAAGGCTTAGGATGATATGGTGTTACATCATTCAACTTGAAAAATATAAGAACCATGCAATTATTAAAAGCTAACAAAAGAGTAATTAAAGAAATTAATCAACAACTAGAAACCTATTAAAAGAAAAATACTAACTAAGAACAATAACTAAAACTACTAGCAAAAACCAATAAAACAAGCAAAAACAAGCTATTCACAATATTTACATATTAATAATAACCAACAAAATGACACACATTTGCAAAAGTCTCCGACAACGGCGCTAAATATTTGATGTGGGTTAGATGTCGGTTTAGAATTTTCCCAAATTAAAAGCTCGAATTTGTTATGAGTATAGTTCCAAATCGGCAAACAACCCAAATCAAAGTTTGATAAGATTGTCACAAATCAAAACAAATAACCGGAAGCATTAATCATGGGTCATTCTTCCTTGGACTTGCAATTGAATGCACATCATTGGTTATGAAATCAGAAATTTTCAAACACAATTGCTGAAATTAAAGAAACTAGAAATTTAAGGCGTAAATAACTATTAAATTGCAAGAAACTAGGGTTAAGAAGCAAGTAGATAACTGACGAACAGATTCCTTGCTAGTAAAGAAATTCACAAAATAAACTCTCGTTGTAAGTATAGTTTCTAAACCAACAGAGAATCCTTTCGTACAAAAACTTATTTGTCACTAAAGCAAACCCAATAAAAATGTAAATCGAAGTATTTGAACCTCGGGTCGTCTCTCAAGGAATTGCAGGGAGGTGAAGTTATTATTGGTTATGGAAGATTATCTTTTTGGGGTTTTGAATAATGAACAAGAAAAGTAAATTGCAAGAATTAAAGTAATAACTAATAAAGCTCTTAGCAAGGTATGAGAACTGGAAATCCTATCCTAGTTATCCTTATCAATTGTGATGAGAATTGTTTATTACTCCCACTTAGTTAACCCATACTAAATAAAGGAAAGTCAAGTGGACTAATCAATCTGATTTCTCAAGTCCTAGTCGACTCCTATAGAAAGACTAGCTTTAGAGGTATCCAAAACAACCAACAAATTCCAATTGTCAATCAACAAAGGAGTTTGATAACTCAAGTGTCACCAATTACTCAACCAAAGTCAAAAGGAGAGAAATCTAAATTAAATTGAAAGCATCAATAACATAAATTGAAGAAAGCAATTATAAATCTGAAATACCTCAAATTGCATTAAATAAAGAAATCAATTCTAACATGGAGTTCATAAACCAAATTGGGAAAATAAACAAACTAAAGTAATAGAATAAATAAAAGTAGAAGAGAAACATAAATTAAAGGAACATTGAACCTGGAATGGAGAAGAAGTAAACCTAACCTAAGAGAAATCCTAAATCCTAAAACCTAAGAGAGAGGAGAGAGCCCCTCTCTCTAGAAACTACATCTAAAACCTAATTGTGAATAATAATTGAATGTTGTGTTGATGAATGAATTGATTCTCCCACTTTGTAGTCTCTAATCTGTATTTTTTGGGCCAAAAGCTGGGTCAAAAATAGCCCAGAAATTGCCCCCAGCAATTTCTGATACGTCCAGCACGCGGCAAAGTCACGCGTACGCGTCGTCCACGCATACGTGTGGATTGAATTTTCTCCAGGTCACGCGTGCGCGTCGCCTAACAGCATGGAAACTATGGCAAATTATATATCGTTTCGAAGCCTCGGATGTTAGCTTTCCAACACAACTAGAAGCGCCTCATTTGGACCTCTGTAGCTCAAGTTATAGTCGATTTAGTACGAAGAGGTCAGGTTGGACAGCTTTAGCAATTCCTTCAATTTCTTGTATTCCTTCCACTTTTGCATACTTCCTTCCCATCCTCTAAGCCATTCCTACCTTATAAATTCTGAAATCACTTAACATACATATCAAAGCATCGAATGGTAATAAGAGAGGATTAAAATTAGCAATTTAAAGGCCCAGGAAACATGTTTTCAATCATAGCACAAGATTAGGAAGGAAAATATAAAACCATGTAATTAGTATGAATAAGTGTGCAAAGACTTGATAAAAGCCACTCAATTGAGCACAAGATAAACCATAAAATAGTGGTTTATCAATAACTAACTAAGCAAGCATGAATAAAGAGCAATAATTAAACTAACAATTATACCAAAAGATAATTAAATTAAGTTAGAAAAGATTGAAGAATTTAACTAGTGCAGAAGTGAAATTCAAATGTTAAAAGAGGTTTTGGTTAGGGATTAAGAGTTAAGGTTCCTATCCTTGTCATAAATCACAACTATATAAAGTATTTTATCAAATACTTAGTAAGCATGAAAGTAAAGCATGGTAAATTGCAAAAACTAATAAAAACTATAACTAAATAATGCAAACAATTAATACTAACAACTCAAACAACCATATAGAAAACTCAAAACATCAAATTTATTAATAAAAAATCAAGAATTCACAAGTTCATAAACTAACAAAATAACTTCAACTATAAAAAAAAAAAAATCTAAATAAAGTATAATGTAAAGGACAAGAAAATTAAAAGCAACTTACAATTAAAACAAGCTAGAATATAAAACTAAGGCATAAACTAATTAAAACCTAGGAAAACCTAGAAAGAAGTTAGAGTTTCTCCCTCTAGAAAAACTATGAACAAAACCTAAACCAAAAAATGCAAAAATGTGATTATGAGAGAATGTGTGTGTGTTACTCCCCTTTCATGCTCCAATAGTGTAGCTTCATACATGACTAGATTGAGTCCAAGTTGGGCTCAAAATTGCGAGCCATGTACTCTTTTAAGTGAGACACGTGTTGCCACTGATGTGTATGCACGAGAGGTGCGTACGCGCAAATCTGGAATGATGCGGACGCACGACCCATCCGTATGCATGACTTTGGAGAATTCACAATCTTCAATTTTTCATGAATCCTCCACTTTTACATGCTTTTCCTTCATCCTTCCAGGCCATTCTTGCCTTCTAAACCTCTAATCACTCAAACAAACATATCAAGGTATCGAATGGGAGAAAAGTGAATTAAATTTGACAATTTCAAGCATAAAAATCATG
This sequence comes from Arachis ipaensis, assembly GCF_000816755.2. Classification (NCBI taxonomy): domain Eukaryota; kingdom Viridiplantae; phylum Streptophyta; class Magnoliopsida; order Fabales; family Fabaceae; genus Arachis; species Arachis ipaensis. The sequence goes on along the minus strand of NC_029786.2, from coordinate 74,081,079 downwards.
TTTTTAATAATTAGGCTCAATTAAGAGAAGATTCACAAAGGCATGCAATTTCCATGAATAAGTGCAAGTTAAATTGATAAATTTCATTCAATTCAAGTCAAAATTTATCATTAAATATGGATTTATCACGAGCCAAGCCCGCTAGCATATCGTTAGGCCAGACAGGGCAGGCATGAGTTTCAGGATCATTGGAATAGGCAGGGCGGAGCAGGCTAGCCTATCTAGAGGTGGGCTTTTGGTAGAGCAGGGAGAACTAGCCCGTTTACCACCTGTATCTGTGTAATTTGTTGCTATCATTACTAGTTTATATACGGATATTGTTGGTTCTTTTATTCTTTCAAAGGGGAATGGTATTTTTTATTCGAGTAAAGTTCCAAAGTGGTTTCTGAGATTAGCGTTGTACACTAAAATCGTCTTTGAGATTCAAATTACACGAATTACGTCCCTAAGATTAACAAATTTAGTTCCTGAAATTGAATGTCATGCACTAAATTAGTCCCTTCACCAATTTTCTCATCTTTTTTTTTTATAAATTTAAAATTCTCAATTTCTTTAAATGCACTAATTTCAATAATTTCATATATATAACAAAATTTATTAATATAATTAAATTATTAGAAAAAAATTATAAAATTAAAATAAAAAAATTAAAAATATTTATAAAAGTACTTGTATTTAAATATGTAAAGAAATAGAATTAAAATTAGTACATTTAAAGATATTAAGAATTTTTAATTTATAAAAAAATGAACAAAATATAGATGCAGAAAATAATTTGGTGTACGATATTTAATTTTAATGACCAAAATTTTAGAGATTAAAATGAGTCATTTAATGGCTAGTCTAAAGTCAGAGACTAATTTGGTGTACCTACAATGACGACATGAAAATAACACGTGGGTGAATAAGTATTGTGACACGTAGACAAATAATATTGTACATGTCGTATTATCGTCCACACTAGCATGTCACGTGTCACTAACTACTCTCATCGCATACCATGGCACTTATCCAAAGCACGATGAGACACTTTATTTATGGTCTATGTCATCAAACTATATCAGTATGTTGTTAACAGAAACTTGGTTAAAGACTAACGTAATATCTTTTTGTCAATTTCAAAGACATAATTGGTTAATGACGATTTTAATGCACGATATCCAATTTTAAAAATCACTTTGAGATTTTAATCTTTGTTATTCACATCGGGTAAAACATTTATTAAAAAAAATGTTAGAACTCTTCCCATTATTTTTAAATTTTTTTCTTAATTATTTTTAAAAAGATTGTCTATGCCTCGTTGTTGAAAGGGCTTTAATATCTTTTATCATGTGATATTATCATCTCGATATATCACGTATTATTAGCTGTTTTATTAGTATTTTATTATACATGGTCAAATTATATTTTAACACATAGTATTGATTATGTATGTCATCATGTTATATCATTACATCGTTAAAAAAAAAAAAAACTAGTATAAATTATAAATATAAATTTTGAAAATTAAATTAAATAAATTAAAATTTTAAAAATTAACATCTAAATATAATTTTAGAAAGGATCCCGCTAGGGAGACAATGGACTATTTGTACAATGTGTACAATGGATTATTGAGTTACAAAATGAACATCTTCTATACTATCTAGAATAACTATCCGAATACTAGCGATAATAAACATCTTCCCAAAAGCTTAAAGTGATTTTGAGATTCACCAAGACTCGAACTCTTGATCTTTCGGATCTAGCGCTCTAATACCATGCATGATACTACTCATCCCAAAAGCTTCAACTAATAGAAAAATGTAACACTAATGATTATATCTCTAATACTCTCTAATCTTCCATTGTACACATTGTATAAATATTCCATTGGCTCCCCATACTTTTCCTTTTTATCTAGGTGTGAAAAATTCCTTGCATTATTAAACTTACGCCTCTCATTTTCCAGCAGTCTGCCACTAGCTCAAACTTTTAAAAAAAAAAGTAAATAAAAAACTAACTAAAAAAATTTAAAAAAAAAAAAAAACGATAGACAAAATTACCACGAAGACACACGGCTCACGCAGAGAGAGTTAAAAAAAGTTTTCAAATATACCCGCGAAATTTCAAACGCAGAGAGAGGGGGCACAAGACGGAAAAAGCTTCCGAAACCAACAATGTCATCGTCGTTCCCCAGCTCCCATGAACGATCGGTTGCATCTGCTCTTCTTCTGCTTCAAACCACTTCTCCGACTCTTTCCTTCTCCACTCCAAAGTAACCGTCACAAGCTCACTGTTGATCTTCATCATCCGTCGACGTTTTCATCTTCGCTCTGTTTTTTTGCTCTGCAGGTCAAGCTCTGATTCCAAATATTCGGTTCCAGAAGGAAGCAGAAGCAGAAGCAAGAGCTTTAGAGATCGCTCGGTTTCGTGTGCTTCCGATAGGATTTTAGCTTCGGCTTCTTCGGTCACAAACGACAATGGCGTTTCCTCCGGAGAAGAGGAAGAGGAGAAGCCGATCAAACCGCGTTGCGTTTCCTTCCTCTCAGCCACCGCTCGTTACCATCAGATGAAGTTTAAGGTTGATTTACGTGTTATTCTCGTCAATTTTCTCTTTCAGATTTTGCTCTGTTTCGTTTTCTGTTCGGATCCGTTTTCCTTTTGGAATCAAGTTGCAGAACAAACAGTTCTGATCAATTGCTTTCGTTTTCCTCGATTGATTCCTGTTTTAGAATTCCGTTTCGTTTTGTTTTTGGTGAATCAAGAAGCGAAAGAAGTGCAGGTCAATTGCTTTCGTTTTACTTTGTTTGATGAACTTTTGGTTCAGTTCAAGTTTATGCGAAACCGATGAGGAAATTTAAGAATGCATGAAAGGCTTTGAGGAAAATTTGATCTCGGTTCTCTTTGATTGGATTTCTTCAGTGTTCATTTTAAAAATCAGTGAAGTTCGATGTGAACGGAGCAAGGAAGAAACCTTTGAATTTTCAGATATTTATCTTTACGTGTTTGATTTTGATATAGCAACAATTTCTAATTTGGCTGAACTGAGGAATTCTTGAATCCTGAATTGTAAAAGATTGTGAGGAAGATCCGATCGAAGGTCATTTGGACAGCATCATGCTCCGGCCACCGGAAACCAAAAGCCATTACGGCTTCGGAAGTATCCTCCGGTTCTCTCTCTGGTGACGCCTCGTCGAGTTTGTCCAGCAGCTCGAGCGCACGAAGCTTGCGCTACGCTAACAGAGTCAGAAGCAAAAGTGTGAGGGTCGCTGCGATTAGACACGAGGAGGAGCCGCCGCCGCCGCAGCAGCAGCAGCTGAAGCGCGAGAAGAACGCCCGGGGTTCGCCGCACCTTCGCCGGCGAGGGGAAGCAATATTGAAGCTTCTCACTGTCGGC